>NW_012148174.1:7593583-7640771 GCF_000956105.1 Propithecus coquereli
GTTTTGTGTGTTTTTTTTGTCTTTACTATTTTTTGTTTATAGAGACGGGGTCTCACCGCGCTGAGGCCGGTGTCGAACCGGCGAGCTGCAGCTATCCTCCCGCCTCGGCCTCCCAGGAAGCTGGGACAACAGGCGTGAGCCACCGCGCCCGGCCCAAACCACATTTCTAACAATGACTTTTTCAGGGGAGAGAGGGAGGGACTTGCTGGAATTGGTAATGAAAATAAGAGAAAAATCAATTTCATCAATTATTTTTTATTTCTTTATGAAAAATAAAGAATGAAAAAACAGAAATATTTGCTAAATCCAGGTAACGTTTTCTTAGGAGGGGTGTTTGCTGTATCAATTTTTTATTTCTTTTTTCTTCTGGGCATGCAGTCCTGTGACACTTCTTCCCAGCCCTATCCCTGATTCTTTTACCTGCTCAGGGAACTTCCCTGCTCCTTCTCCCATCATTAAAAGCACCCTAGATTGAGCAGGGAAAGGAACAGAAAATATTTTGAGAAGATTGAATATTTTCATAATTTGAGTAAACATATGTTGGGGTATCCTTGATCTTAAAGTAAGGTATAATTTGGAATACAATAATTATCCAGTGTTCTTGAAAACTAAGAAACACGTTTTTCTTTTCTTTTTTTTTTTTTTTTTTTGAGACAGAGTCTCACTGTGTTGCCCGGGCTAGAGTGAGTGCCGTGGCATCATCCTAGCTCACAGCAACCTCAAACTCTTGGGCTCAAGCAATCCTTCTGCCTCAGCCTCCCGAGTAGCTGGGACTACAGGCATGCGCCACCATGCCCGGCTAATTTTTTCTATATATTTTTAGTTGTCCAATTAATTTATTTCTATTTTTAGTAGAGACGGGGTCTCGCTCTTGCTCAGGCTGGTCTCGAACTCCTGAGCTCAAACAATCCACCCGCCTCGGCCTCCCAGAGTGCTAGGATTACACGCGTGAGCCACCGCGCCCGGCCAGAAACATGTTTTTCTAAAGGAATACATATCTAGTTTTTGGAAGCAAACATCTGTTTCTTTGGTTAAAAAACATATTTCAAGATTGTTTACAAAGAAAGCATACAGATATTAATACTAAAAATTTCAATACCATTTTCAACTTTTTCATAAATTATACCAACATTAAATTTTACAGAAACATGATATGAGTGGATTAGTTAAATATTATCAATCTGAAAACAAACAAGCAAAAATAATTTTTAAGGAACTATAGTTCTTCTTATAAATACATTGTATTAGTATTATATCTCCAGCATAAATTAAATATATAATCCATTAAATAGCAGAACTAATAAGATAATTTTTCCATTTATATTACAAAAGATATTTTCATTTTTACTAACATATTTCCTTAAATAGCAGCATGGATTATAAAAATTTTTTATTGTTTGATTTCTGATTGCAAATGGAACACTGATGGAATCTTCCCCCTTTAGCTTGTAGCTAAAGAATGAGAACAAGTAAAAATATATAAATATGTATAAAACCAAGTCCATCTGTATCATTGAACCAAAACATATGAGAAAGAGCTGAGAAATGCCTTGAAAGTTCCGCATGGTAATGGGGATTACATTGAGCTGGCCCCAGGATACTGATCACAGATAAAGCTAGCAGAAGGTAATTCTTTAAACTTGAACAGGAATAATCATTTATTCGGAACTTCAGGAATCTGAACAGGATAGCTTTGGGAGCATTCTATATCCAATTAGGCAACAAAAAGCTTAGTAGAATAGGCTAATGATAAATCACATTGAATCACTATTGGTGTGGCAAATGCAAGAACTCTGCAGTGTGAACAGCATGCAATTGCCAATCTCTGCTGACTGAGGAGAAGTAAAGGCTAAAATAACACACTTCACACAAAAAATCTTGTGTTACATTGAGATTTCAAAATAAAATTGAAAGGAAGACTGCTAGTGGGCAATATGTCCCTGACCTCAGACTGCTATCAAAAAAACCCTTAAAACAAAAAATCTGCAAAAGAGAACTCAAATCATGAAACGTAAGTATATGATTTATAGATATGTTTTAAGTTCTATAATTTAAACAAAAAAATACTCTTTAGAACATGCAGAGAAAATTTTCCAGTCATCCATCTTAAGGGACAAAAATTGTTTTAGTCTTAAACTTCTTCCTGGTGACATTCAGTTCTAGAATTTAGAGGAGCAATTCTTACAAAGTTTTGAAAATTTGCTTTGATCATTTGGAACTTAAACATACATTCAAGTACTAAAGCAACAGGCAAAGTTTTTCAACATTCAAAAATTCAAGGAAATCTTTACCACGGGAAGATGGTGGACTAGAAGCAGCCAGTATGCACGCCACTCTCAAGGAGAGGAAGGGAAGTTGAAGGTGGAGGCCTACCCACGGATGGCTCATCTCAGAAAGAATATTTGTAAATCTGCAGAGAAAGGACGTGCAACAGAACACTCAAAGTGAGGAAGGTGACAGGGCAATTTATTTGGCAAGATCAAAGGAATCTGTGGGGAGGCATTCACACATGGGAAAGAGCAGGAGGATAGAGCCTGGGGTGCAACACTCACCCAACAGGTACTGTGGCCCAAGTTGTAAGGGGGCTCCCTCCACCACCACAGACTGATGGGAGAGCTCAGAGTCTGTGCAGAGACATTGCACTGGAGAGCAGGAACAGCAGGGATCTGGTGACTGCCAATCCCAGGTCTCTGCAGCTGACGCCATCCTGAGTTCTCAGGTACACAGTGCCAGGTCTGCCTGGGACTTGATTTTGCAGCAGTAACCTTCTTATAGCTGCTGCAGGGCCAGGGAGGGAGCAGGCACAGTGGACGCTTCCCTGTGCCATTCCCTGTGACTTGGAGCCGAGGGCCCCTTCCCTCAGTGTGGGATCTGAGCAAAGGAGGTGCCTCAGGTGCCATACACACTACCTGGGAGGCCTTGGGAAGCCACCTCGGTGGGATCTAGGCAGGAAGAGAAGCCTTGCATGGCTTTGCCTCCACAGTCCCCAGTTCTGGCTCTGAGGATCTTCCTGTACCCAAGTCTGAGCCTCTACCCTTGTGACTCCAGAGCTTCTGCTGGGCATGCGACACTGCCCCTGCGATTCCAGCACTGTGCCTGGACCCCAAATCCCACCCCTGAGTCTCCAGCACTGCCTCTGGCCTAGCAAACCCACCCCAAAGTCCAATACTCTGCCAGGGAATCCCCAGCCTTGAGCCACCATTACACCTGAACCTGGTTTGAGCAAATGCCCCATTGCCTGGTCACCCACAATCGCTGCCTAGATAGCCTCACCCAGCTGCCACTGTCACCTCTGCAGGGAGGCCCTGGGCAGAGCAATCCTCCACAATGCCTGCCTCTGCAGAAAGAGTCTCACATGGCCCCCAACTCAAACTTCCAACGTGAGGAGCAACACACCACCCCGCATGAAGATCATCCAGCACTGGCATGAACTGCGGCAATTACAGGGGACTGGGACACAACAGAACAGCTGCACTGCAGTGTGCCCGCCCCTCCCCTGCAGGTCAGCATTCCAGAGTAGGAGACAAAAACACCATCTAGGGACCTCCCCTTCTTCTAACTAAGCAAGAGGGTTCCCAGCAAAGGAAAACAGCTACCTGCAAGCCTATTAACCCTGAGCTGAGAGAAGAGGATTCAGACGAGAAGAAACCAGCCAAAAGAACTCTGACAACAAGAAAAAACAAAACAATTCAATACCTCCAAAGGATCACAATGGAGCTACAGCAGTGAACTCCAACCACAGAAAATTGTTGAAATGACAGAAATGAAATTCAGAGTATGGGTGGCAAATAAGATGAATAGAATTGAAGAAAAAGTTGTAAACCAACAAAAAGAAGCCAACAAAAATATTTCAGGAAATCAATGAAAAAATGAAAAAGTAGCTAAAGAACTAGACACCATAAGAAAGGATATGATAAAACTTAAAGAAATGAAAAGAGTCATTTAGAGAATTTCAAAACACAGCAGAAAGCTTCAACAACAAACTAAACGAAGGAGAATAATCTCAGAGCTTGGAGATTGAAGACAAGCTCTTAAGCTACCGCAGTCATTCAAAGAGGCAGAAAAGAGAATAAAAAATACTGAGCAATCACTTACAGAAATAAAGGACTATGTGAAATGAACTCATATACAAATTATAGGTATCCCTGAAAAGAAGAAGAGAGAGAAAAAAGCGTGGAAAATCTATTCAAAGAAATTATTGAGTAAAATTTGCTTGGTATTGCCAGAGATTCAGACATCCACATATAAGATGGTCATTGAATACCAGGAAGATTCATAGCAAATAAGACATCTCTAAGACACATAGTCATTGACAAGGCCAAAGTAAAAATGAAGGAGAAAATTCTGCAAGCAGCAAGACGAAGCAACAACTAACTTACAAAGGAAAACCCATCAGGTTAACTGCAGGCTTCTCAGCAGAGACCTTATAAGCCAGAATGGAGAGGGGCCATATTTTCAGTCTTCTTAAACAGAACAACTGCCAGCCTAGAATTTGGTATCCCACAAAACTAAATTTCATAACTGACAGAAAAATAAAGTCTTTCCCAGACCAGCAAACACTGAGGGAATTCGTCTCAACCAGACCTGCCCTGTAGGAAATACTCAGAACTGCATTCTACATGGATCAGCATAATAGACACACACCAGTGTAAAATCTCCTAAAAACTAAAGCTCACAGCTTATGTAAATCAGTAGCACAAGAAGGAAAACAAAGCAATAGGGTATTACCCAACATGATGAACAGAACAGCATCCCGCATATCAATTCTATCACTCAACATGGACAGTCTGAATGCCCCATTTAAAAGACTTAGGCTGGCTGAATGCATGAAAAAACACAACCCAAGTATGTGCTGTCTCCAGGAAACACATCTAACACTGAAGGACTCACACAGACTCAAGGTGAAGGGATAAACAACAAAAAAAATCCACACAAACAGAAACCAAAAGAGAACCATTCTCATATCAGATAAAATTGACTTTAAATCAACAATGGTAAAGAAAGACAAAGATGGTCATTATATAATGGTAAAGGGAGCAATTCAACAAGAAGACATAACAATCCTAAATATATATGTACCTAACACAGGAGCTCCCAGATCAGAAAGCAAATTTTATTAGAGCTAAGCAAAGAGATAAATAGTAGCATCATAATTGCCATGGACTTCAACACCACATTATCAGAGCTATACCGATCATCCAAGTAGAAAACAAATGAAGAATCACTGGAATCAAATGAGATTCTTGAACAAATTGAACTAACAGACATTTACAGAACATTCTACCCCAAAACTATTGAATATATATTCTTCTCATCAGCACATGGGACATTCTCCAGGATTGATCATATCTTAGGCCACAAAACATGTCTCAACAGATTCAAAACAATCAAAATTACACTATGTATCGTCTCAGACCACAGTAGAATAAAACTAGAAATCAATTCCAAGAGAAACACTCAAATCTACACAAAGTCATGGAAATTTAACAACCTGCTACTGAACGATTATTAGGTCAATAATGAAATCATGATGGAAATCAAAAGATTCCTCAAACTAAATGACAAAGGGGACACAAGCTATCAAAATCTATGGGATTCAGCAAAAGCGGTCCTAAGGGGAAATCTTTATCATGAGCTGAAATGAAAGTTCTGGAGAATAAACTTCAGCCAATCAGTAGATAGAGAAACTTTACCAAATTACCAAATAAATGACACAGAGATTGAATCCATTTAACTGTAGGGCACAAATAACAACAAATGTGTGATTATAAAATACTCATAAATATGCAGATATTTTAGTGAAAAACTTATACCACTTACAAGATTTTGGAAAAGAGAGGATGAAGAAAGTGTGAGGTCATTCTTTTTTGTAATAAAAATAAATAACTGGGTAGGTAAAATGTAAGAGTTATAAGTTTGTTTCCAGATATACGGTAAACACCAAGAAAAACTCAAACCATGTGGATGATGGGGTAGAAGAGAATAGAATGATTGGAGATATACTAACACTAATCAATTAGAAGTATTTTAATAGCTCATTGTAGAAATTTTAAAAATGACTTCTTAAGAAATACCAAATTCATCATAATATTAATATATACATGATGTATAACTATCTATCTATGTTGTTAAGGGTGCAGGGATAAAATTCCAAACAAAGCAAAGCTAAGCAAGCATAGGCCCATGAGGTGAAAGATAATAAAATAATTTTAAAAGCATTCAAAATAGAAATATTATTAAAGATTTAATGTTAAAAAAATTTTACATAAATGAGTAAGACCCTTAATCAAAAGACAGTTGTTATTGGGTCATAAATTAGAACACAATTATAACTTGTTTATAATACACAAAAGGAGAGTCAAGTGAACAAAAATCATTAGCAAAGTCATTAGTTTTCAAAGACAACCCATGAAATAAACAATGAAATTTTACCTTATATCCGTCAGATTGGCAAAAATTTAGAGGAATCTTAAGGTTAATATTAATACCATATTAGTATTAGTGTGTTGTTAGGGTGCAAAGAAAGTGAAAGACACATATATTTCTGGTAAGAATATAAGTTGTTTTAACCTTGTTGGAAAAATTCTGGCAACATCTATATAAAATAAAATATTTGATTTAGCAATCCTAATCTTGGGAATCTTTATCAGAATTAAAGGCACTAATATGTAAGGATATGTGTACAAGGGTAGTTATTGTGGCTTTAATCATATTGGCAAACATAAAATAAAAGGAAACAATGTGAATGGCCATGAAAAGGGATATAGTTGATTAAAAGATGGCTTATGCCCACAGAGGAATATTATTCAATAGTAATTCAAAAATTAATTTATAGGCATGTCAACTGAGATATTTTGTGTGAAAAATCTAAAAAAAAAATCATAAGTATAGGATGATTCCATTTATAATACAATGGCCCAAAATTTTAAAAACCATATATGTATGTGTGTATATGTATATACGTATGTGGGTGCATATATAGATGATAAAGAGAGGCAGGCAGAGAATGAATATGTTTGCATAATATTGAGTAATATGGAAGAAAATACAGGATACATATAGGTTGTTCGTGTGCATGACTTATTAAAGGGTGTAGAAGGTGTTGTAGATGGAATTTATTATGGGGAGAACATAGCTGGCAAGAGATGCAATTAAAAACAAAAAGATAAAGACTCTTCTTTTAGAAACATTCTGCAGGACATAATTTCATTTATTAATTCATATAAAGTTATATATGTTTAGGTGTATCTGTCCTTAACATTAAACAAGAAGTCAAGACTTGCACTGTTGAATCTAGAGCAAATGTTTTTGGGATTTTACAAATGGATCTTAGTTATGTCAAAATTTGCCAACTTCACTTACAATTAAAAATAAATGACAGTAAATCTAGACACAAATATTACTTTAGTTCAGATTATCAGACTAAACATGTTGATAAGTTACTGTTTTGGCAAGAATATGGAAGACACTGATTGAAGTTTAAATTGGTACAACTTCTACGGAGGGCAATTTAATAATATTTTTTAAAATTAAAATTGTACCTACCCTTCAACTCAGCAGTTGCACTTCTAGGACTTTATACTTCAGGGACAGTTTCACACCTGTGAAATAATGTACATATAAGAATAGTTAGTGTGATGCTTATTTGCAATAGTGGAAGCTTGGAAATAATCACACTGTCCATCGACAGGAGAATGTTTCAATAAATTATGTTAAAATCTCTACAGTCAAATGCATTGCTGTCTTGGAACAAATCAGGGGAATCATCTGCATTGAAATGGAACTATCCTTATGATATATTAAATGGAAAAGGTACAGAATAGTGTATATAATATGCTGTCATTTGGATAGAAATGAAAATGCAAATATATGAAATGCAAATATGCTTGTAATAACTGGTTGCTAGGATAAGGGACTTTTTGGCTAGGAAACAAAAGTAGAAAAGCAACCTATTTTTCATGGTATACATTTTTATGACTATTAAATTGTGTATCATGAACCCATAATAACTTACTCAGAATGCAAATAAAATAAGTTAATTTTATTAAAAAATTATTGTTATATTTAACAATGCATCTCTATGTATATTCCAACATTTGAATATTTTTCAGAGCTGACCCTTTTAAGAAAGGGTTGTTTTTCAGTAGACTTTTATTCAGTGTTAGAAAATTGAGGTAGGCCTCTATTACTGATATGGGAAAAAAGATACAGAGGGTATGTGCGTTTTCATCCTCTGTGAAAATGTAGACATATAAATGGGTATATTAGCATAAAAAGTTCAGGAAAGATATTCAGCAAAGCATTAACAATGGCAAACTGCTTTTGGGATTGAGGGGATTGGAGAGAGACATTTATTAGTTACTTTATATCCTGTTGTTTGAATTTTTAAAATATGTGTGTGTCTTGGTTTTATGAAAGAAAAGAATGAAGGAGAAAAGAAAGAAGGGAAGGAGAGAGTGAGGGAAGGAGGGAGGGAGGGAGGATAACAAAATATCCTACTCCAAAACAATGAGAGAGTACTTTTCTCCAAGATCCCAGACTTATGAAGGAGACTAATTTGTACTAAGTATTGATCAAGGTCTCTCAGAAGTCTTTGTTAAAGAAAAAAAATCATTTTAATAAAAATGTGCCATAGAGATAACACCTTTGGAAGGTGAAGTGAAAGGGAAAGACCTAATGAAATAATAATTTGCAGATATGTACTCTCACTAAAGGACGTCTCCTTGGAATGCAAGTAGAGTTGCTAAGCGTGAATTTTATTTAAGTTATTGAATGGAATGCATTTCTCAAGTCTTTCAAGCATAAAACTTAATGCCTAAATCAAAGGATAAGTTTGTGTAAAATGCTGATTAGGTCATTACCAAAATAAACCGTTAAAATGCTATTAAGGTTTTTCTGTTTGCTAACTTTCCTTTTTGAAACATTGAATAATATTGTCTTATAGAAAAGTTGATAGTTTGAACCCCAGTTTTTTACTCAAGCACTAAAATCAAAGTCTATCCTACAAGCTAAACAAAAGAAAACTCTGAAAATATATCTCCGGTCTCAACAGATGGTCTATTTAGTATATAAATTCAGTTTAATGACCAGCATGCATCATTTAAAGTACATTTTAAGGATTTTTTTTCACATTCTTTTATAGATGCAACATTTGGCATCTACAAATGACTAAAAAATATACAAGTCTTCGAAAAATTCATAAGTTAGTAAAATTATTCCTAATACATTCAAAATAAACTGTGTCAATTACTTACATTCTGAGTTTATCATTTTCTTCTGTCAGGCATTCAGTGACCTTTTCTAGAATGCAAACATATGTTTTCTCATTTTATGTCCCTAAAAAAATATTTTCCAACAGTAGACAAAAAGTATAGACATTGCAGGCATCATATAAGGCGGCAAAGCAGAAATGAAAATCCAAAAGAAAATGGGAAATACCTTGAATTTTTGATTATGTAAAATCCACCTGTCAGAAGTGCCCTGGGAGTTTCACCTTAGCATCGGTTTTCCAATCAGGTCTCCTTGTTCGCTCCGGTCTCATCTTTCTTCTTCCATTAGCTTTGATAAACAAGAATTGCAAACCTTTAAAATTCAATCTTGCCATTCAACGTTTACTCTGATTCTAATGTAATTCTTTGACGATACTCATCAATTTGCTCCTTTTTCTCTTCTTATTCTGCCATGGTGCTAATAGATGTTTCAATTAAAAATAAATCCTGGGGTCTGAGCAGATAGCTTAATTAGAGGTTAACTAACAAAAACCAACATTCTTAACTCCAGAGCAGGGATTGTAGAATGACCTAAAAGCCAGAAATAGTTACATTTTTCAGGATGCAGCATGGATTTTATCTAATTAGAAAGTATAAACTAAATTTGAACACCGTAAAATAATTTATGGGATATGAGACTATACAGTTATTTAGGCATAACTTGTACTTTTTGCCATTTATAATTCCAAGTGGAACTTTGAGAATTTATAGAAAGAAAATTAAAATATTTATTTTAATGATACTATATTTTGAATAAATGTAATCTTTCTTCTCCCATTTTTCCTTCAAATTTGTGAAAGCCTTAAATATTTTCCCCCTAAGGTTCTCACTTTTTTAAAGAGAGTATTTATTTTTAATTGAAAAAATAATAATCGTACATATTTGTGGAATACATAGTGATGTTTTGATACATATAATGTATAGTGATCGTCAGATTAAGGTAATATTCATCATCTCAAACATTTATAATTTTTTTGTATTGGAAACTCTCAATATCCTCCTTCTAGCTATTTGAAACTATATAATATATTATTGATAACTATAGCTGTCCTGCAGTGTTACAGAACACTAGAGTTCTCCCTTTTTAAGTCTGAATGTTTCTGGTTCCTCCAATACTCAGTTGCCATGGTTTCTAGACTTTTTACCCTGCATCTTTAGAAACTCTCCTGTGATCAGTGCCCCTGTTAAATTATGACACAAGGAATTCAACAATCATTTGTGGTATGATTATTTCATAATTTTGTATAATTAGTCTATTCTATTGAAAGGCAATATATAGCCTAGAGTTTAAAAGCACAAACTTTCGAGTGAAGCTTTGAATCTTGGTTCCATTATTTCTAGCTTTGTTTTATCACTCTGCAAAATAGAAAAACAAAAGCCTTTGTGATGCAGCATGTCAAACACTTAGAACAATATCTAGCATGTAAAAAAGCACTATAGAAATCCTTATTTTCATCTTTTGTCTAAGATATTCTATTCTTTAAATCTATGTTAAAATAACGATACTTGATTTCCCTCTATTGGGAGAGAAGTATACACATCAAATTCATAATGACTCATGATATATTTGTAATAAATAAGCTAAAATTCTTAGCATATTTTACATAAATTATTAGTAATTCAAGGACAAAACAGTTCTTGAATACTTATTGAAGTTGTATTTCTTGATGTGCTCAGAAGAAACTGAAAACTTCCAATCTACTTTCCTTTGGACTATAAGAGGTATTTTAGTTCTAGCCTAGATTTGATCCTTATAGCCTAGATTTGATACTTATAAATTCTTATATTTTAGTAAAACTTTGGACAAAGTTTTCTTTTATTTGATCTTATTTGTTTAGCACCATTATATCTTTGTGATAGATTGTATTTAAATTGGGACAAAAATGAACGTATCTTTTTATAGTTTAAAACAAAGTTTGATGTCCTGTACTTATCCAAAGTAGGGCAGCCTCATTTTTTTTTTTTTTAATGGCAGACAGGCCTGGTGTAGAAACTATACTGAGGTCATTTGAGAATAATCAGGTCAATTAGAAGGCATTCTTTTGAACTCTGTGTGAATGTGTGTTCATTTATGACTTGGTAATATTTAAGTATAGCAAATAAATATAATTATGTTTTCCCTAAGTATAGAATGATCAGAAATAGCAGAAGAGAGATTGTTTAAGGTGCTGCTGGATCAAAATATAATTGAATTTTATGGTGAATGAATCATATCACTATTAATAGGATGATTACTTCTGTTGCCATGACAGCAATTGTCTTCTTTAATTGAGTTAGACATATTTTGATTGGTATTATTAAACCAAGAATCAAAATTATCAAAGTTGGTTAACAGTATTTTCTAAAATGATATTTAGAGGGGATGAGAATTGATGCAGGTAGACTCCCCCAAGTATTATAACATACACATCTGTTACAAATATCCCATAGAAATTTCATACTAGTTTGACTTTGTCCAAATGGCTTACTCTCATCTATCTCAGACTCATTTTACATACAAACAGTACTCTCACTTAGTGACTGTGTGGGTAAATGTTAGGCTATGTACCTTCCTTTAATTTCTCTTTCTTACTGCCTCTATCATCATCACTTTTTTATTATTATCTTTTCTTCCTCTCCTGTTTGATCATTCTCTGTTTATTCAATTCTAGCTCAGGAAATATATTTCATACATGAAGACAAAACTCTACTCAAGTGGCATCCTTTTCCTTTGTAAAAATCTTGATGTAGATCATGGCATGAACATATGGATTGTTCTCCATGAAAAAGCAAAGTGAAATAATTGTCTAAAATGGAAATGCCAGTCTCTGACATTCAATACTAGACTTATTTTAAACATTGTGATGTGCATAAATATCATTGGGAGAGCATGTGGCAATGCAGACACAATGGATCCTACCTTAAGTGACTTTGGTTCTACGAGTCTGGAAGAATCTGGCAACCTTCATTTTAAACAACGTCTCCAGAGCTCCAATTCATTGTCATGCAGGTAGCTCTGGACTTCTCTAAGGAAAAGTGGTCTAAGGAAAACCAAGCCCTGGAATTAGCCCTGGCTTGATGAGCTTGCTGTCACATAGAATGACAGCTAGGGAAATGCGGTTACTGACTATGCTAGAGCAGGGTTCTGGGGTATGATGGCAATGCTTCTCCAATTCTTTGTGTTCTTGGGTCTTTGTTGACTAGGAATATCGAGCAGTTGAGTTAGAAGTTTGAAAACTGAGGCAATTGTAGCCCTTTAAATTGCTCTGTGTATTTCATAGACTATCGAGTCTGTGTATGCAGAAAGTACCGAACTATTTCTAAGCTAAGCGGGCCAAGGGGATTCAAATGTTCATTCTTAGTATTACATAAATATCTCATCATTAATAATAGGCTTGATAAATGATAAAACGATGAAGCTTCTGAAGAGCATACTCCACTTGATGAGTTTAGTGAATTCCCAGACATTTTCATTGATTGAGTTTCTTAGTGCATTTCTGGCATGAAGTCTGGATATTACTTCAGCCATATATATCATGTGCCTTTTCCTGAAGGGTTAGGAAAAATATACCATGTAAACATGTGCCTTTTAGGAAATGAGATTAGTCAACAACAAATGGCAAACCAATAAAAATCTGAAATATTTGTAACTAAGTTCTTGCCCATAAGATAAAGGGACATGGTGCTTTCATGGGATTCTTTGTTGAGGCACATTGGTTTGGTCTGAAGATGCTTTCCTTTCAGAATGAGGATTATAAAGGGCTCATAAGCTGAAGGTAAGAGGTCAAGAAGTTTCTATAGCTCTATGTATCTGAAATTAAAAGCAAATCTGCTACTAAAATACCGTACCAAACTAGAAACTTAGAATCAAGTGTTTAAAAGCAACATAAAAAAAATCCAGAATCCACAAAGCCAGGTAGTCGTTGTAAATCTAGCAATTAAAATGCAGAAGTGAACCTGGTAACATACAATTTGTTCAAAAAGTTCTTTAGCATTTATTGTCAACTTGAATGACTAATGATCAGTTGTGCTCATTTTCTGGCCCTACATGTGTATGAAAAGCTATAATAAAAGGTTTTTGCAGAGTAAAAAAACAGTACTGTTAACTGTTCTTTTATCTTTAGTGGGGGCAAAGGTAAGAAAGAATATCGGGAAGTTCTTCTGTAATAATTGGAGACATTGATTAGATTTGGATACTGAGAGATATGTCAAGTTAAAACAGATGCATTTAATTAGTCAGAAATTAAAATTACAAGAGAAGAGCAAAGCCTCAGTTAGGGGATTTGCCTATATGGCCTCTCATGTCCTGGTTCAGATCCTCCAATTGGTAAGTATTCTCAGCTAAGTTTTGGTGATTAATTAATGATAACCGAATTCACAAGCCGTTCTAAATAAGAGTGATAACTTACTAACTGACTAAGAGACATGTTAATGCAAGGAAAAATAAAGCACTTGCCTCCTACGTTAGCACATTTATCTCTACAGAAAAGCGTATTTGGTGATAACTGAGTTACCATATGGAAAAGTAATTAGGTGAACTTAAAAGCTAATACACTGAGCTACGAAAACCTCACGACTCCATCTCCACTACAGGTGTATAATTACAAAATAAACTAGAATTCCTTATCAACCACTCACGGAGCCATGCCCTGTCAATGGGATTCTCTTGTGGCTTCCCTTTTTCTAGCTTTCACCCTGACAATTATTGAAAATATGTTTCAGATATGGTAATGTAGTTTATTACATTAATTTTTCTTTACATTTTGATGAGAGTAATCAGGGATATCATCCTTTCTGCCATTGTGTAAGTGGCAACACTTTCTTCTGCAGCCGTCCCTCTCAAATTCAGGTTGGGTGCACTAGGGGGCTTATTCCAGATTTGGTTGTTCTGTTAAGGGGATCAGAGACAATATTCTGAGAAATGCTGCCCTGAGGAATTCTGTAGATAATTAATCTCCTCCACAATATGTGATTTTACAACTTGAAGTCTGAGATTTGTCAACATCCCTCTGAAGGCTGTCTTGGAAGTGAATTTTTTTTTTAAATGTAGTTTATTCGTGGATAAAAATGACTTAAATGAAGTCAGAACTTCAAAGTTTAAACAAGTTACATGATTAATTTTGTCTTTAGACAAGTAAAAAGCCAAAGTCAATCAAATAGCTATTCTCCTACTATGAACACAGCCTGGTATTTAATTCTTAGCCTGGAAATGTGTTGATATCATTAAATCAGCTTCGCAATTTAGGAACTAGCTTTATAAACCACCGAGTCCAAACATATCTCTTATGGAAGAGGGAAGCAAGTGATTTGCCATAGTGATGCAATTATCCCAGCTGGATCTGAATCCAAATCTCACTATGTTCAGTCCAGTAATTTTTCAAATGTGGCCAAGGAAGGAGCCACAGGGAAAAGTATAAAAAATGCGTACTATTTTGAAATCTAAATGTAGTTTTAAACTGACATAGTATCACAGTTATTGTATTGATCCCCTTTCCTAAGATAACTTCAGCATAGAAATACTAAATGTACTTTTTAAGTCCAAATTTTGGAAACATGTCCATTAAAAACAATTATAATTTATCTCACTAAAAGAGAAATTCAGAAAGATGAATAAATGGTAAAATGACTTAAAGAGACAAAAATGTTGTTATATATTATATTGCGTTATTTGAGTTATATAGAAATAAGCACATTTACTGCAATCCTATCTAAAACCATTGGAGAAATTTAGCTAAAATAATTTACATGTTGCCTATTTATCTTTAATATTTATCAAATCAAAATATTATATTATATGCATTGGGAATAGGCGAGTTGGACTTTGAGGCCAAGGAAGTAGGATACTGTATTTTAAATTTTATTTCCTACCTAGTAAATGATGACACCTTCATATAAATTGATACAGTTAATGCATAAATAAAATTGTGGGACCTACTGCAGGTTTTTAAGAGATAAAGCATATACAAATACTTGAATTTTAATAGTTTATACATAGTACCTATTATTTGAGAAGGATAGGTAATAATTGACATAGAAGTTTAAAGAATAAGGGAAGGCTTCCAACTTGCCAGAAATTGGGAGAGTTTTATGAAAACAGTGGATATAAGGTAGATTAACATCTGGGTTGTATTTATACAAAAGAATGAATAATCCAGATATCACTTGTAGCTTTGCAGCGTCGCTAACATGAGCAAGGCTGGACATACTACGCCCAATGTTATAGTACTTTGAATTCTGGGTTAAGGATTTTTAACTTTATACATGAATATTTTTATTTGGACTGAGACACAACATTCATTCATATAAAATTATAACTGAATCTGTTTTAAATTCAAAGATTTTACTCTCTTTGTAGGTTATAAGCCCATAATATTTATCATACAATCAATAATCTTTTTTCACTATAACAAAATCAATGAATATCTTGTTTCCATCCTTTCTTCCCTGATTATTTTTGTACCTGTCAGTTCTTGTGCATAAATCAGTTTATTTATAGTTAGATATAAATTAGAATGCTTTTTCTGGTGTTTAAGAAAAGATATTTAGACACCTCTTATAATCAGTGAAAGAAATGTTACTGCTTTATTTCTAACTGATCTCTGAAAATCAATGAATTTGAGAATGCATTGCCAAAGATAAGATTTACCTTAATACATCTTGTTTTACCTACCCCTACCCAAGTCCTGTCATGCAGTCAGAAATTTGCTCAAAATATATTTCTGCTTGAGGCCAGGAATTCGAGACCAGCCTGACCAAAATAGCAAGAACCCATCTCTACAAAAAATAAAAAAAATAGCTTTGTGTGACGGCCCACACCTGGAGTCCTAGATACTGGGGATGCTGAGGCAGGAGGATTGCTTGAGCCCAGGAATTTGAGAGGTGGCAGTGAGCTATGATGTTGCCACTGCACTATAGCTAAGGCGACAAAATGACACTGTCTAAAAAGAAAATAAAAAAGGGCAGTGCTTCTCTCGCCTAGTGGGGCAGGCAGAGTTTAAGATGGCCCCTCAATGACCCATTCCTTATACCATTCCCCTCTTTTGGAGTGTTGACAGGCCCTGTGAATGTCTTGGTATCTCAGCTCCACCATTGGCACCACTGGGTTACCAATCAGTTCACTTTGAAGTAATCAGAAGGGACATTATTCTGGGCGGGCCCGACCAATCAGAAAAATTGTTAAAAAAGATAAGGCCCTGCCTAAACGAAGAGATTCAAAGCCTAAGAAGGTTGATGGAGGGACCACGAAGCAAGAACCTGAGAGTGGCATGTTGGAGCTGAGAGCAGTCCTTGGACAACAGATAGAAAAGAAATGGTGACCTCAGTCATGTGGCCGCAAGAAAATGAATTTTTCCAAACACCTGAGGATGCATATGCACCTTGATATTACCTGAACAAGTCCTAGCCGCATTTGTATGTCAGGCTGTCAAGTTACAGCTTCCTTAGTTCTCTGGTAAGTTGCAGAGGTTGGCCTCAGAGGGATTTATTTTCTCCCTACTTATGTAATATATCATAAGCCTCACAATGATTAATAATTCTGAGAAGCCATATCTATACCCAAAATGATGGCTCTCAGCAAAATTTCAGAGATACAGGTGAAAAATCAGTGCTTCTGAAAATGTATGTTTATAGATGAGCATTATTAATAATTACAAGTCCTGAAATTCTGAATGGTCATCATCTAAAACTTTACATCAAGAAGAAAATTATTAAAAATTCAGATGGAATGGCATTTTACAAGATTTTCAATATTGGGAACTTCTGTCATAAGTAAAATCTAATATTAATACGTATGTGATTCATTGTAGTTCCTATTTTAGAACTTTCTAATCTGTCATTATGAGATATTATTATCTGTCTTGCTTTCATGGTTTTCTGTGCATTTCACTGACTATAAAATAATGAACATATGAGAAAAAAATCGATTTGTAAAGAGAGTCAGGACACACACAGAGAATAATTTTACTAATATTATCTTCATGATAAACATATCAAATTGATTATAATAAATCAGTGTGGCCTCATCACTGATTTAGAAAATATTTGGAGTGTATTCATTTTTTCTCTCTTGTCTAATAGCTAATGCCATGCACCTGTTTTAGAATACTAGAACACTTAAATCTGTACGTATAAAACCTTTTATAAATTTTTGTTTTAATTACTAGTATAATTATGCAGTGTTCTCGCTGGCTTTAATTTAATCTCTATAATCTGTCTCCACATTTTGCTTTCTAAATTTTATTTACACATTAATGTTCCTTTTACATTTTAAAATAGGGTGCAAATTAACTCAAGTATTATACCAGAATGTATTGGAGCTCTAGCATGTGTTTGTTATTGTACTAGATAGTGGATATATTGTAATGAAAATGAATAATCCATAGCATTATGTATATTTTATCCTGAAAAAATCTCTCTGTATATATGTATGTTTCTGCATATATTACATGCATACACATACACACAATACATACACACATGAATGCATGCATGTATGTATGAGTATATGTGTTCATTTGTATGTGTGTATATATATGCAATTCTGCATCTTGGTAAGTGATATTAAAAAAAAGAATGAAGTTGATGAAAGTGGAAAACTAATTTAGATTAAATAGTAGATGGTAAGGGTATATCTCTACGCAGACGTAAAATTTTAAGATCAAACCAGGCAGGGAAATGTGTTGGAGACAGAAGAAATGGAATGTGCCAAGATTCTGAGGTGGGAAACCCTTGGAACTTAGAAAAGTGTCCAACGTGATTGAAGGGTATTAGTGAGCAACAGAATACCAAGAAAAGGATTTGGAGAGGTAGGCAACCCCATTTATTGAGAACTCAGTGTACCTGTTATGGAATTTAAAGTTTTAGAAGTTTTCTCTTTAGCATTGCAGAAGAACAAATACGAAAATGACTGCAATTTGATCTTCTGCTATCTGGTAATTACTTTCATCTGAGTTTACTTCTAAAATTCATTGTTACGGTTTTCTACACAGACGTTACATCTTTCACAAAAGTTCTCTCAAAATGAATCATAGATCTAAATGTAAAATGCAGAACTTTAAAACTTCTAGAAGAAAACATATGAGAAAAATCTGCACAACCTTAGATTTGGTGATGAGTTTTAGATATGACACAAAAAGCATGATTCATGAAAAAAAATTGGTAAATTGGACTTGCTTTTAAAAAAAAAATCTGCTCTGCAAATTACAATGTTAAATAATAAAAATACAAGACATAGATTGGGAGAAAATATTTGCAAGTACTTATTTGATAAAGGATTTGTATCTAAATTATATTAAAAAAACTCTTAAAACTCAATAATAAAATAAACAAGCGAGTTAAAAAAAAGGGCGAAAGATCCGAAGGTACCTCAGCAAAAAAGATACACAGATAGCAAGTAAGCGTATGAAAAAACGCAACATGATTTGACAATAGGAAAATGCAAATTAAACAAAAACAACCTATCTCTAGGTAACTTATTAGAAATGTTAAAGTCCAAAACCTGATAGTACAAATAGCTGACAAGAATGTGAAGGTTAATAATTCTAAAACCACTATACTGTGTACTGGAATTAAAAAATTCAGTAGATGAATGGTTAATGATGGAAGCCAGGATTTTTACTATTGGAATGGGAGGCCACAAATAAGTAAAGGAATATGCTAGAGCAATCCATGTAGTAAGGGATTAGAGTTGGAAACATGTATGAATTTATGTTTAGCCAGGTTGGATACTACACACACATATATTTCCTGCTCTCTCAGCGGAGAGGCACTAGAAGCATCAACACTCCAATGAGCACACGTGGAGCCTGCATCTGGGTTTCTAGTGTTATTCTCCAGTAAGAGAAACCAGGCTCCTTGGATAAATGGCTGATTCAAAGACTTAGGCAGGAAGTATACAAGATGAGCTTGAGCATCTTGTATTGTAGTGCCAGAAAGGAAGGATTTGCTCAGAGAAACGACAGCAACCCAAAACAAAACAAAAACAACAAACATTTTTGAGTAAATCAAAAAGGTATGGTAGCCAACTGAAAGAGCTCCCAATGCCCAATGCTAGAACAATTTAAACAACAAAATAAATAAAATGCTATTGGATTATAATCCAAAGCATAAAATAAATACCCATAAATAAATACCCATGTAGATAAGTAAATGAATAAACAAATAAATGGGACAAATTTCCATGCAGAAGAGTTCCAAATAATTTACGTAGCTATTTCTTCCTCAAGGAGTAGGAAGACATAAACCCCGCAGTTTCAGTTTCTGTGTTGGCTCCATATAGCGATTCTTCTCTTTAAAGAATACAGTATGGAAACGGGGAAAAAGACTAACTTTACAGAAGAGAAAACAAGAAGACATTAGCTCAGACCAGCATCAACAGTGAGAAGTCATGATGATAGTGTGCACCCGTGATATGATGTAATGAGACTGGCACTTCAGGTCTTTGGTTTTTCTCCAAAAAACTGATAACATCTAAATCTAATCTTAGAAAAACATCAGATAAATGCCAGGTAAATTTCAAGCTACAGAATACCTGAGCGGTACTCTTCAAAACTATCGAAGTCATTCAAACACAAGGAATGTTTGAGAAACTGTCATAGCCAAAGAGGACTCTGGGAAACAGGATGACTAGATGTCATGTGCTACCCTGGATGAGCTCCGGGAGCAGAAAAAGGATATTAGGTAAAAATGAAGGCAATCTGAAGAAAAGTATGGACTTTAGTTAATAATAATGTATCAATATTGATCATTAATTATCACAAATATACTATACTAATGTCAGATGTTAGTAATTGTGGAACTGGGGCTGGTATGGGAACTCTGTGCTATCTTCACAATTTTTTGTCAGTCTAAAACTATTCTAAAATAAAAATTACTAAAATAAAATCACAGTGCTTAATGAAGATGAAAGGATTCCCCGACATACTCTACGTGGCGATGCCTCTTGTATTAGAGTTACTTATGATAGCAATTTTCTCTATCGTCCTTGCTTCTGACTACTCCGTAGAATTTTAAAAGGTGGATTGAATTTAATCACAATATAAGTCACACAAAGCAAGTAGAGACCATCATTGAAGTTTTTATATAAATCTGAAACTATTCTAAAATAAAACATTTATTTAAAAATTCAGGATGTAGTTTTATATTTTTTCTAAAATCTGAAGGTTTGATTTGGCTGACATTTTAAGCCATTTCTACGTTTGTAGGTGTCACATACTTTGGAAGACTATGACAGTACTATTATTGCAAACATAGGAAAGAAAATGTCCTTCTTTTCCTTTTCTCAATAATTTAAATTTTACTTACTAAGGGGGAGGCTGTGGGAAATGTTACAAAAGAAAATATGTTTCCACTTTAATCTTAGAAAGTCTTAAACTAGAAGTGTTGGGTGAGCCCTAGAGTTCTAAGAGTCACTTTCCATGATCATTTCTAGAAGGTTTGCTTTTTTGGGCCACCTGCCTTTCAACATTGCCTCACTTTCTGTCTCCAAAGGGATAAGGGCTTTCTTCCCACCTCACACTTAACACTGTGAGCAGACCAATGAGCATATTCTAGGTTTTATTCCAGACATCTCTTCTTTCTTTTCTTCAAAAATCAGTTTTCATCTTTGCCAGGAAGTCTTTCCTGAGTCCTACAATTGAACTCTAACACTTTCTGCTGTCTTGGTAGTTTCTGTATAATCAACATTCATTAAGTAAGTAAATATTTATTGAGCGTCTACTGGGTATCAGATACTCAATATGCTGGGCATCTGTTCATTGCTTCTCAGCTGGAACTGTCAGCTCCTTGAGGGCAGAGAGCATTTCTTATTAATCTTAACCCCCAGGACTTGGCAGAGGTCTTGGCATGTAGTAAGTGTTCTGGGGGCGAGGGGGAAAGGTTGTAGTTCAGAATAAAGAACAGCTTTTTCAGAATGCAAGATGTTAAAAACTAAAATTTCTTTCAGGGATTTATTCATTTACATGATTCCATGACACAATTTCTTTCAGATTGATTTTCCTTAAACTCTTTGTCCTTAGAAATGCCCTTTTTTGATTCCCATAGGCCCTTGAGATGAACTTCTCTTACATGATAGAAAACTAGAATGGATGCCCAGACCTTTCACATATGCCTGAGAATTGATTAGGGGTAAAGATTCTTCCTATCATCCTTCCAGATGGCTTGAGGAAAAAAACAAAACAAAAACCTGAAATTCCTCACTTCTTTTGTTAAACAAATTGGATTTTTTTGCTTCTTAAAGGTGGTTTACAACCAATTCTACTCTGTATTTATTCTATGGAGCACTTCTATTATAGAAGTATGTGTATATATCTGTGTTTATTGCTATGTACTAAACAGAGTTGCACAGAATTATGAAATAAAATTAAAATGTTAAAATATGATTTTCTTAATATTTCCAATATAATTTTACAGATATTATAATTGTGTGTGTGAGGTAGAGAAATGACTAGGCAAATAGGAACATTTCATTCATTTGAATTACCCAAAATTCAGAAGTGTGTTTCAGGCATGCAAGCAGATTTGAAAACAATTCTTGATATTTTGTAGTCTGGCTGTGTAAAAGATTCTTCCCACATGTGGCAGGTTAGGCATTGCTCACATCCTAGATATTTAAGTGATGTCTTTTTTTCTTCTTGTTCAATTCTCAATGTATCTTACAAAGTGATAAAATTGAACTTAAAGAAATAAAAAAAGCAATGCACACCTATATTGGTGAATGGTGTTGGAAATTGTTACTGTTGCTTTTCCCCTCGAATTTCTAATAAACTATTGTGTTTAAAAGAGAAAAAAAAGAAATAACAAGTAAACCATCAGAGGGATACTTCAAAATTGCATTAATAATTGAGAAAAATTTAAAATAAAATGTGTGATATCTCATTAATTATTACATCCATAGTGACATAGAGAACTAACTGTTCTGGGCATAATGTTGAGCATTTTGTACAGATTTACTCCATACACTTTCCCAAAAAACCTCTGAAATAGGTACGCTCATTATCCTCATTGTAGAGATGAGAGCACTGAAGCAAAGAGAATTTGTCAAAGTCACTGTCTGTGTCTGCTCCGGCTGCTATAGCAAACACCATACACTAGGTAGCTTAAACACCACAGATTTATCTCTCACAGTCATGAGGCTAGAAGTCCAATATCAGGATGCGAGCATGGGCGGATTCTAGTGAGGGGCCCTCCTGGCATCCATACTGTCATCTTCTTGCTGTATCTTCACATGGTGGAGAGAGATCATCTTTCACATGTCTGTTATTATCTTACCACTAATTCCATTCGTGAGAGCTCTGCCCTCATGACCTAATTACTTCCCAAAAGCTCCACTTCCAAATACCAAAACAATGGGGACAAGGGCTTTAATATATGAATTTTGGGGAAGGGGACACAAGCATTGAGTCCATAGTAGTTACACAGCTAATACTAAAGGCAGAATTCAACCCTCAAAGTCTGATCCAGAGTCCATGGCGTTGGACACCATGCTATACTTCTTCAAGGGAGAGAAATAGTCATATAATTGTCTGGTATATATATATATCTCATTAAATAATTTGCCAATATGTTTTGTGCCTATCCATTTTTAGGCTCTCACATTAATGTTTCGTAATATTTGAAATTAGAGATTATGTCCAATTATTTAATTTATATTTACACATAAACTTTCTCAATTAAATTTGTTCATTTGATTAAAATTATGGAATATTACATATGTACATATAATATGGTCATACATAAATACGTAATATGTATAATATATGTACATACAGTATGGTCATACATAAATACATATGTGTAATAATATTCAAACATAAGGGTCATATTTTCAACTGCAATTTATGAGAATTTTTAATATATTTGCTATCAAATCAGTTTTTCTCCTAATTTTTTTCCTATTAATGACAATTATTTTGTAATAATTTCAATATTTGGAAGTAGCATATTATAGAATCTTTAGACCCTATGTACTTAATACATAATAATATTACTTTAATTACTATTTGTTTTGTTAAAAAACAAACTTCAGGAAGAAAGATAAAGTAGTAATATTGTTGTTGATATTAATAAACATTGTAGAATATTAATGATCATGTTAATAAATTCTCTACAAGTACTCTGATACATAGAGGTCAGTGGCACAGCACAGTTTCTGGGACAGAATGCCTGGGTTTGGCGCCTGCTTTTATTTATCTGACTCAATTTCTTCATCTGAAAAAAGGAATATAACAAAAATACTTATCTCATAGACCTCTTATGACCATAGAATGTATTAAAAGTACTTACATCAATGTCTCACATGTTAGAAACTACATAAGTGTCTGCTAACTTTATTATTATTATTGAGGGAATGCCAGAGTTGATAGTGATTTTTCAAAAATTCAAGTGTCTATCCCTCAGCATTGCAGGATGATAAACTACTTCTGGCTTCTCAAGAGCAAGTCCATTATACATAGACTGACTCATAAAAACTGAGTTCATGATAGTGATGTATAAATTCAAGATTCTGATTTGTTTAACTTCTTAGAACACTATACTAGGGAAACAATTAAATTATTCAATCTTGTCTTCATGTAAGTGGCAAAAAGAAAGCCGCATTATAGTAAAATTGGGTTAGTGAGCATGTTAATTAGATAAAGAATCAGTTGTTTGATTTTGGTGTTAAATGGCATTATGCTGAAACCACACCTGCAAAGCCGTTCCCTTGGAAGAGAAAATCCTCTCCTTGGAGGACTTCATAGCTTTCCACCTGCTATGAAGGGCCTGTTATGCTTCCTGGACTAAACAAACTCCCTTCTGGCTGACATGCTCTTTCTTTAGGTATATTAATAGTATAGTCAGTTATGATATATTCCTAAAGGTCTAGAAATCATTCTGTCCCTTTATCAAAAGTTTTAATTATTTTAGTCTATTTGTAAATTTTAAGAGAGAAATCTCGTTTCACTCTTTCAAAGTTCATATGTGGGTAAAAAGCATTGCTTACCTCCAAATACTAAGAACGTTTACCATAGATAAAATGGGGAGTGACATTATTACTAAAAACATACAAAAACAACAAAAAATGGTATTGGCATATTCTTACAAGTGTTATGTTAGAGAAAATAATTAACTTCTCGTTAGGTTTTATTTTATTCTAGTAAAGTTTGGCAGGTCCTAAAATGGTCTTTAACACAGTGGAGTTCACAAGATACAAGTAAATATGTGTTTTATTTTTCAGAAAGAAAATTTAGGTAGTAATTAATCCTAAATTCTTTAAACATCAAGCTGAACTCTACATGAAAAATACATTTTAATATTCATAATTCAACTTGCCTACTCTGTTTGAATTATGTGGATTCAGTTTTGAAAACACATATACATACACACACACACACACACACACACACACACAGACATGCATTTCTGCTTATCTAGAACCATAATCTAATATACAGGAGGCAACTAAGCATATTTATTCTTAAAGTGGTTAAGTGGTCTCTTAAAATTAAACAAACAAAAATTTTGTTAAAAAGTTTCTTATTAAGAATGAAAAAGACTAAAAGCACCTAATTAAAATAAACTTTTTGTGTTGTAACTGCACAATGATCTTAAGTTTAGGTTTGGGTATTTGTGAAAAAAATAGTCCATGTGCTCTGAATCAGAGTGGCTCACCTTAGTATTAAAAGCCTGCTGCAGAAAAGGGTATGCAAATGTTTCTTCTGTTAATACATGAGCTGCAAATATGCCAAGAGACCACAAGTAAAATATTTAGTGTTGACTTGAAGATGGAAACTCAGAAATATTTGTGGAAAGAAAATATTTAATATTTAAGCATTTAACTGGAGGCTGTTCACCATTGTTAATTTTGCTTTAGTGAGGTATTGTTTTTCAAAAGAATGCTTGAGAGGCGAGATTTTCAGTGAGAAATGCAACATGATACCCAATATTCTTAACTATATAAATATCAATTATTTTATGTATTTTATGTTGGAAAAAATGCTGTGGTTGTTCAGTTAATTTTACTACTTTAGATTTCACTAAATCAGAATTTGTGATCATATAGAGCTAGCTGAGTAGAAATATATTTTCTCACAATGTGAGAATCCAAGGTAGACCATATACAAAATTGTAACTCACTAAAAATTACTTAAGGTAACCATTTTAAAAACTTTGGGTAACTAATATTTTGTGTACAATGAGAGAAAATAGGGCGCAATCTTTAAGAATTTGTCAGCAACATTTCCAGATAGTATCTTTGGTACAGAATACCTTCTTCCTGGAAAGAGCACATATCTTTCCCAATGTTGTGTTCATATGTCTTTTTTGCTTGACATATGAAAGCACATTATCAAATGAATTAATATCTATATTTAATAATAACTTGAATTTGTGAAGTACTTTTTTTAAAAATTGGTCTCTCATATCATTTGATTGATTGTCACAGCAATCTTTTGACACAAAGAATGTGTTAGTATCTTTGTGTTAAAGATTTTGTAATTATTCAAGATCACACAAATAATTAGTTGTGGATATAAGTGAGTCACCTCAGAATTATTTATTGGCTACTTATTAGATATCAGGTCCTACGCTAAAATGCAAAAATAAATCCATCATGCTTATTTATATATTCTTACTAAATACCAGACATGAATATAAATGTTTTATAAATATAATTCACTTAATTAATTTACAGGTGAAAAAATATAGCAGAGAGAATTTATGTAACTTATCTAGGGTGACCAATGTATTGAATGTAGGTCCAGGTTAGGAAGTCAGGTATTCTTAATTACACTGCTATGTTTCTTCCATTTCATAAGTCTATGAAAGAGAAATCTGAGAGCTATTACTCAAAATGGCTTTAAATTCTGATAAAAGTATGCAAGTGAAATCTAAATTTAAATTTGCTGCAAAAACAATTGCACATTGTAAATAAGAAAGAGATTTGGGAAAATAAGGAAAAACATTTTTAAAAAAATAAGTAAAAATATAAGGATAATTGAAAAACAAAATGACATTATTAAAAATAATCTAGATGGAAGCAAGATTCAAAAACATCGTTATAGAATTGAAATACTCCGTATGATTGTTATCTTTACGATACATATTCAAGGGACTTGGTAAATTCATTGCGTTATTCCTTTCTTTAAAAACAAAAACATTGGTTTCATGATTTTGTTTTAATCAAATACTTTGTATGAAATGAGATTCATATTTGTTCTGAAAGCATTTATTTGAGCCTGTTTTCTGATATTCATTTTCCTTATATTCTTAAAAGAAGCCGTGATAGTCATGAAAGGATATGAGCTCATACAAACATGAACACGACCTTGGTATTCTTACAAAAGAGAGTTTGTTCTTAGTAGCATTTGGGAAAGGAAGCAGTTGTAAAAAGATTAAAAACAAAGACCAAGGAGAGCTGAATGTTCAAATGTATTTATACTTTCATGTGTATTATTGTCTGTCGGATTCACAGAGGCACAAACTTCAAAATTAATTCAATTCACAGCAGGATTAACTTCCAGGGTTTCTGTGGATATACAGCTAGCTGCTTAGGACCTCAGATCCTATATACTATTACTTTTAAACACCTTGGTGAGGTAACACTTTCACTTTAAAAATAAAAGCACACTGAGTAAGCTTAAAGGGTGTAAAAAATATGCAATAGAAAGCCAAGGAGAAAAAGAGGCCAGTAATTATCCAACAGCATAACACACTGTTCCCCCATGTATCACTCTCCCTGTATACACATACGCCCCCATACATGGATTTGGGGAAAAGAAAAAAATGTGCTCTACCACACACTCTACAAGCGGAATTAGTCATACAAGTAATAACTACTATTTTATAGGTGTTGTGCTAGATCTTACATTAATTCTCTTAACAGCCCTTAAGGGGAGGACTGCTAATACCCTACTATGTGGATGAAAACAACTGAGCCTTAGGGAGATGAGTTGGCAGAGATAGAATTCCACTCTGTTTGAGTCCAAATGTACGCTCTAAGCTACTCAGCTATGGAAGAGGGTCCCTTGTTAAAAATAAGTTTTCAAAATTTCTACAGCTAGTGGTTCTGCTTAGGTTTGAGTCATCTTATGGCAAAAGACTCAAGAGTGATAGACACTTTACACGACTTACAGTCCAACGGTCATCAAATTTTGCTAAATGTTCGAACCAATTACCTAGGAAGTTTTTAAAAATTCCCATGCCTAGGCTACACTCTATACCAATTAAATCAGAACTGTTGGTGGCGGTCCCAGGCATGAGCATTTTTTTGGCAATTTTCCAGATGATACCAAAATATAGCCACACTTGAGAGCCAGTGTTCTACATGCCTTGCTCCCACCACTGGTGCCTGTGCAGTCTCCGTCACTGCCAAGTAGTTACCCAGTCTCTACCCAGACACCCTGGGCAGTAGCCGTAGCTGTCAATCAAGTACTTAGGTTAATCCAAATCCGTCGCTTATCCTCTTCCATCCTTTGGTCCTTGCCCTGTTTCATTAGGATAATACAATTTTGGTATGTGTTTTATAATTGGCGATACTTTAGTAGTCAGTCTTATAGTACCCTCAGTCTTCTGTTCTCCTGAGTAATCTCTTTATGTTTTTAACTGCTTCTCTTATGACATCATTTTAAGTCTCTACATTATCCCAGTAGCTTTCTTCTGAACAGACTAGTTGTCAGTATGATCTCTTGGAAAGAATCTGGATTTTGGACTCATAATGCCTTTAGTTTACATTTAATATCTGCCCTGTACTTGCTAATCTTGTGAACTTGAACAAGCTATTAAATTTCCTCAGTTTCTCTTTAACCTCAAAAAATGTAACTTTTGTGACCATTTAATGAGATATACAGAGGAGGAGTAAGACTTTTAGAAGCTCTGAGCGATGAAAACTGTAGTGTCTTACTACATCCCACATATATAATTCAAATGAAAACAGCACTAATCTGGACTTTTAAGAACAGGCTGATAAGAATCCAATTAAATTATAGTTTTTATCTATACTATGTTGCTTTTTTAAAATTATTAAATAGGAAGTGTACTATTTTTTAAGTACTATTTTAAACACTGAAAATACTGGGAAAATGAGTAAACACATAGAAAGAATCAACATTTAGATTACTTTGCAAGAAATTTTAAGCTCTAAGGCCACTTTAACTTAAACTGAAATTTCAGGAAGGTGCGACACCATGGGACTATGCAAGAAAGAGGAAGGAAACATGCACAAGATCCTAATTCTGTAAAGGAGAGTGTATCATAATCATAATTTATCATAATTGGTTCATCTGTGTCAAAAAAGAAAAAAATTAAGTTTAAAGAGAATGTTTATCTCTGCCTCTACCAAAAAAAAAAATTAATAGACTGTGCTCAGTATTAGTTTATTTTTCCTGCTTCTGTTGTGTGAAGAGTACTGACATTTAGAAGACTTCAATTTCTATTGATAATAAATGAATGCACAGCCAGAGAAGAGAACTCTAAAATAATTAGAAGGATGCATGTCAAGTCTTTCAGGCCCTAATATTAATATACAGTGCATGCTGTTTCTTATTGTTGCAAATGTCAACCTTCTTCTTGATAAGTGTCTTTTGGGAAATGGTTCACTCCATTTCAAAAGGATATAATAAAAGGAAAGGGCTTAGGGCAATATTTAAGCAATGAAAGAAACACAGGACATTTATGACTAGCAGGGAGGAACTGATTGCCTTTGGCTGTGCCTTGGGAAATCCGCAGGAAGTACAGTAAGTTGTGATTACTATTATAAGTTAAAATGATATAAAGCATGCAGAGGAATTTGTATTTTCCTTCTGGGTGATACTGCATTTCACATTCTCCGTGTACCGTCAGAGTTCATGCCCACCTCCTGTGTTTCTTACGAAGTACTAGGCGGAGATGCATTACTGAAAATTGCGGGAGAATAACTTTCAACAGGGTCAATTTAAGGAAAGAAAAAAGAATGTAAAGCTAAATCTATCTAAGACAACTTATTGTATGTTTTCACATACAATTAAATGCCTTGCTTAAAATTAGCAGTGTTTTAAGATTAATGACACTGAAATTTGTACTGAGACTCTTTAACGTGTGTGGTAAATTTTTACTGTGTGCATAACTATGTTAGATAACATTAAAAGTAGGTAAAAAAGAAGGGCATACATTTAATTTTACCAGTGCATTTTTCAGTGGTTATTTCCTTAATAGTAATATTTATATCTAGCAGCATTATGTAGGGGCTCTAATGTGATTCATCATTGACCTTATAGGTTTTCATTTTTAAATTTCTACTAGGCTGTTGAGAAAATAAAGAAAAGTGTCTCACATAACTATTATCTATCTATCTGTTATCGATCTATCTATCTATCTATCTATCCCTTTCTGGTAGTTAAGAGATCTAACACCAAATCCTACTCACTTTATTGTCTCAGTTTTCATTGCATTACCTTTCAAATTTAAAACATGGCTGAAGAATTATCCTTGAAATAATGTTTGTAGAAATTCAGACTGATTATCATTATTTTTTGTCATGTAAAGATGACAAACTGGATACCAAAAGTGTAGTTTATTTAAAGGCACTTTTGCCTTGCAAGTTCTGTACACTACCTGGTTTGATTAATGAGCAAGTGACTTTATCACTGTATGTCAACTAAGGTGGCCAGTGAAGGGCATGCATTGAGGCAGACGGGTCCAAGTTCCAAGAGGAATTTTAAGAGAGATCCCATTTTAATGTGTTTAATTTAAGCACTTTAATGAAGGGTTAAAATAAATATCAAGCAGCAATCTAATTGTATAATTTAGGCACCTAAAATACACACACCTGAATAGCTTCCAACTTCAAGGAACTGCCAAGCATTTTACAGACTAGGTATTTCCTGAACTATTAACCCATGTCTTTTAATTAACCCTTGAGGATAGTGCTGGGTGGTAGGTATATAAATACTTGAAACATCACCCTCATAAATTTAAATAGAAATTCCACCAAAAAGCATGAAGGAACATAAGGATATTGATGTCTTTATCAGAAATGTCTTATCATTATTTAAAGTTGTATCATTCTAGAACATTTAAAATGGTTATATTAACTAAATCATACTGTCTCCACTTGTAGATACCATGATGGGATTGAAATAAAATTTTCCTTATTTGTGAGTGGTCGTTTTAGAAGTCGGGCATTCTTCTGTACATGCTGAAATCTTAAACAACTCTATTTTCTTGAACAAATAATTGTTTTAACACATTAACTGCCATGTGAGTTGTGTTTAACTCACTGTAGTTTTGAGCCTGGGGCCTCGTGAAGCATGTATAACTCGCACATCTCTTTACTTTGGGAGCATATAAGTCATGCACAGAAAACAATGAAAAATAACACATTTTTCATTAAATTAGAAAGGATCTTTTTTTTTTTTAGAAAGGATCATTTTGTTTTCCAAGTTTTTATGCTATTTTCATGATAAAACACCATGGCCCTATGGAAAAAAATTTTTCTAGTGTGACAGTCAATGTGTTAAACTATTTCAATATCAGGAGAACTTTAACTTTCTGAGGGGCTGATATAGTGCAATTAAAACTCTAATTTTCTAAAAATTTCATATCTCCTTAGTTACTAATTATGTAATTTTTAATAATCTTGCAGCTTTTTAATCTCTTATCTGCAATTCTGAGATCCAAAACGCAAATAAACAAACGAAATGCCCTGAAAACTTAAAGTTCTTTTATGAATTATTTGGTAGCCAAATATGACCTGATTGGAATTGAAAAGAAGCTATTTACAGGTTTTTAAAATCACAGTGGATTTATATTTTTGCTGCATAGATATTAAAGTCTTTGATTACTCCAGCTATAAACTTAGCTAAGGGTTTTATTTTGTAAATTCTGAATAATTCTGGATTCTGAAAACCACTTGGCCCCAGGCTTTTGGAAAAAGGGTTACTTAAGAGTTTCTTGTATTCATATTTCTATTCCGTGTCTAGCACTGTTTTTGCTTTTTGGTGTGTGTGCCTGGGGCCAGTGAATAAATGCTGAATTGTTATTCAATTATAGTAGAGATATTATTTTTAAAATTTTCCCGTGTAAAAATGATATTGACTCTCACCCTAACAAGATTGTATATTATTCTTTTCTACTCTGTGTTCTGAAGTATACCTGCAATCTTTTTTTACTAAATGCTTCCAGAGGAGTAGGAAGGTATTGAGGCAGTTCATCACTTTTTTTGTTGTGTTTTTTAAGGCATTTCTTGCCTTTCTTTTATGGATTTCTGGTTTTCATATTTGTTCCCTATTGCAGAATCATGGGCTTATTTTAGTTTTTATTTACAACTGGTGATTTATAATGAAAATTACCATACCCACATCATTCACAGAACAGCCTCTCGTAGTGTAATAGCGTGGCTCTGTCCTCATGTTTACCTTGATCATGGAGGTTCAGCATCTGCCAGGTAAGCCCCAGGAATGTGGGAGCTGAAGGAACTAAGTTCTAGGCCTGTCAGTGCCACTTTTGGGCTTTGTAACTATGGAAACTTATTTTAATATTTCTGTTTTCCCATTTGTAGCAATAGGAAAGATGTCCTATATTATGGAGGTGATATCACATGCTTTAGGGAATGGTGTCATTGGTCAATAGTAATACATATGAAATAAGTACATGGTGTGCTATAAGGCATTATAAAAATATTAGTTAAATAAGTGAAATGATATCCATTAACTATGCTACTTGTGTAGAAGGGAAAAAAGCCCAGAGTGGAGTAGTTCTCTGCTTGCAGCAATTAAATTGGACACTGGCATGTTCTTTACCATGGCCTGGGTGGACAAGTTATATACCTTGGTTTGGATATATTAATATATTAAATATTGTTCATTATTATTTTAATTGATAGTCTCAAGTTATAGATAGACTTTTTAAAATCAACTTTTTAGAAAGAAAATGGTTTAGAATACAAATGATGTGGGAAACGAGAATCTAGGCTTAGTCATCATATCTCCCTAAATATATATTTTAACTGGCTCTAAGTTGTTTATGCCAGGCAGTTTTCCTAAGAACAGTAATTTTTTAGCAATGATTAGGCTCCTTATAGTAATATCTGATTGTTAGCTACCCCAAGCCAAGTATTGCTTGGAAAAAGATAGTCATGTTTACTCTCCTTTATTTTTAACTGATATACATATATTAGTTTATAAAGTCCGGTTTAAATAAATGAACACTTTGGAAATGCACTATTGTGGATTTGATATTTTACTAAAAATGACAAATTTGTCTATATTTGGTCTTTATGCTGACATGTGATGACATTTTTAATTGTAAATATTCCATCAAGCATAAACATATAACTAAATTAAATGACTCTGACAGTGTAATGAAAAATACAGATGCAAAACAGTCACTTGTATAAAGTGCCATCAAAAGGAAACTTAATTGACACAGAAATAGGTAACTGGAAAAGAGAAATGTCATATGGGAAGACAACCCAGAAGATGTAGACACATGGCATGAGGTTTTTTATTAGAATGAAAGAAGTAACATGCAATAAATGTTTTTTGGTACCAGTTAAATTAAAACTTAAAGCCGAGGTTTCCTCCATCAAAATTCTATTGAGCTATTCTGGATTTACCTAATTGTGACCTCCCCATGAATTATCTCAACAACCTGAAATTTTAGAAATTAGGAGCCTAGCTTCCCCAATCAAGACATTATAAATATGTTATGTTCCCATATTTTATATTTTGCCTCAATACTATGTTTCTGGGTTATTATAGAAATGAATTTGACTCTTCATCTCTTATGAAGATGAGTCCTAACATACTGCAGGCCTTGGAAATATTTTCAAATAAACAGGAAAATTAATGTGATTTTTATTTTCTCTTCTAAGATTTAATAATAGAGCTTTAGAACAATATTAGTTTTTGTTGTTTTTAGTTTTTCGCTACTTGGAATTGAGGCAACCCATTAAAAACTCTAAAGGTTAAACAAACTGAATAAATTTGTCACAAATAATGATAACCATTTTTTTTAAATCGACCTTGTGTAGTGAATCTTGTGCTGTAGAGTCAGATGAACCTACATGTGCATATTCTAGTTTAGAATCTTCCAGATTTAGGCAGATTCCCCCTCTGATCTAGATGTTCCTTGAATTTCTTTCCATATGAATAGTATAGGTATAACTTTGTTCCATCTCAAATATAATGCTGGGACAGTACTTAGATCTTACCTTCCTTGATTTCTGCCCTTAACCTCAAATTTGAAAACATCAGTGTATTGAAGATTCTGTCTTCATCGTTTAATGCTTGTTAGGCGTAAATGACTGATGGAGTTGGTGATCACACTCTACACTTGTGCCTGCACAGCGCTTATCGAGTTCTGTGCTTTCTTCTAAGCGAAGGTTGCACGCAATCCTCTGATCAAGTTTACTCACAAACCACTATCCAGAACAAAATTTATTTAAGCCTAGTCCAGGCAAATTCCAATACACAATAGCCAAAAGGACATGCTTCTCCCTAAATAGGTTAGAGATACAAACATATTCTTAAACACAGGAAATTTAAGCAGGGGATTTGCATGTCTTATTTTTCAACTTTCATACAAATATTTTGCAAGTTAAGTTCCCTCTTTACTATACCTTTATAGGACTAAGGCCTAATATTAGCATTTTCTGTTCTTTATTAGAAGCAAAATTCATTAAATTCTAGCAATAAAGATTATTTTCTGAACCCCCCATTTTAACAATTTAGCCTTAAAAACTTGAATGGTTCCTTAATTCATTCTAAACCAAATCTAAAGTTACTTAATCAATTCTAAACAGAATTTTCTCATCAGCAAAAATGGGAATAATAATAAATAAAAGTAAAAAATGATAATTACCTCAGAGACTATCGTGGGAACTATATGAGTTAATGTTTTTTATGTGCTAAGCATAAGAACTTCACAGAGTAAATGCTCAATAAATATTAATCTTTTTCAAATATTGTCCTTTGTAAGTTATTATGTTTATAATTAGCTATTGATTTTCACAGAGATTTTTATTTACTCGATGTTTTAAAACATCTCCTTTGAGTGTGTTATAACATAATTTTGTGACAAAGGTCATTGCCAGTAATAAAAATATATATTTAAATTGCACTATGTGTTTGTGCAGAGCTCTGCTAACTGGAGGGATATAGCAAGTACTCGGAATATAATCATTCTAACTTTGGTGTCTACCATATACAATTAATATTTTCATTTAACAATGTTTTCCCTTATCTAATTATGCTGCTTTTCAGTGATCAACTTTTGTTGATTGCACAGATTGGGGCCATTTTTTTTTGAAGTCTTTATTTATGGTTTTTATAATGTTTGAGGTAGAAAAAGAAAAGAGCAGCTGATAGTGCACTGCTTAGTTTAAATGACTGAGAAAACGTTTGCATCAGCTAAGGAATTGGTACAAGGGAACCTACTTTTTAAGGAGGCCACTTCATAAATACCATGTGTGTTCTACTTTTCACAAACTTCCTTCCTGTCAAATTTAAATGTTCCCATCTTTTGCTGTAATTTTTATTTATTTTCTTGTTTTGGTGTATTATGTATACATATATTTGACTTGATTTCCTACGAAGATTACTTTAACATTAATATATATTTGTCTGCCAAATACAGGAACTCAAAAGACCTTATTTGATAAAAGCAGCTGCTTAAACTATCTTTATTTATTTGGTATCTCTTTGTTTTCTTTATTCATTTCTCCACCATATCTAGTGTTACTAATGCTGACATCATGTGCTCCAAAAAAAAAAAAAAAAAAATGTGTTTTATTTACAGGGCACAGCTTATGGAAGTGCTCCTGTACCTTCTCGCAGGCAATTATGTGAGTCTCTTCAATTCAGCTCTGTGTTGTAGACATGACTATGTGTTACTGTGCTGTAGCATGGCATGCTGAGTGAGACCAAATGCCCAAAGGTCAATATGCAATCCCCAGTGTTGTATATTGCCTCTAAGTGCGTGTAGTAAATGGTTCCCTTTGCCTCTTCCTTATCTGTTTGTCATTATCCAGTCCATTTAAGAAAACTGCATTGCAATGTGGCCAAGTGCGTTGAGACTGCAGTAATGGCTCAAAGTCTGGGGCAAAGAAAGAAGTGGCTCTTATTTAAGTTTATTTTCATTTAGCAACAAGGATAGCATTTTCTCTATCAACTGAATCAGTAAGGTTTCTTAAATCCTAACTTCTTTTACTCACTTGTTCAAAGACTTTGTATATCATCGTGCACAGTTGTGCTTTTGCCGCAGCTAATGAGGCCTTTCCTAAAAAAGGATATTCATTAAAAGAAATTCTCCTTCTAGTGAATTTAAAGCAAACTTGACTTTCTAACCACATCAGTTTGTTTCTAAGTCATCATATTTCGAAAATTGAAATTAATCTATGAATTTTTGGATAGAAATCCCAGATTTTATAACCTTGCTCAGCTGTATGTAAGTATATGCACATAACCTATCACAGAGTTACAGTTTAATACAAATAAATACATAAATCAGTCAATAAATATATGCACCTCGGCAGAGTCAGGTACCTGTATGTCAGTTCAGGGGACTGAGATTTCCGTGACAGCTTGTCTGCTGTCAGTGAAAGACATATATTTGAATTTAATTTGTAGAATCTCCAAAGTGCCATCAGACTTTGAGAAAGAGCTATTTTCGTTGCCCATTCCATCCGTGTCTTTTCCCTTTTCTCACACCAGCGTTCATCAGATAATCGTGGTTGTTTACCTCCATTGTAGACTGCTACAGCAATACACTCATGTGATTCCAATTGTTGTGCCTAGCAATAAATGCCAAACAGATTCATCTTAATATGGTGTTAAAGGTGATTCAAAGGTACAGTCCTATTTGCATAATGCTTTTCTCCACTATTGGCAGAAGAAACATGATTTGATGACATTCACTGAGAAGGATCTGTGAATTGATTTTAAAAATGCAGTACTTTGGGCCGTTAGAAAGCGGCCCAAACAACAAACAAAAATATGCACTTTGCTATCTCCTTTCTCCTGAAAGAATTGTGAAGGTTTAGATACTTATGAATAAAGTTGCAGCAGAAAGAAATGCTAATGTGAATAGAAGATGAGATTTAGATACATTAAAAATCCACCTAAAGTTAAATACTCGTCCACAGGTCTTGAATTATCCTTTGCTGGTATTTCTTTTTATTGCTCTTACTATCACCTAAATTTCTAACATACACTGAAGGTATAATTTCTTTTATTTAGGTATTGATTCAGTATTAATTGACACCAACTGAAAACTATAGCAAGAACTTTAATAAGATAGGAAATATTTTGTTTTTAGATTTGCTTCTTTTTAAAGGGAAAAATCATTTTTATGTATATAAGTTTATTGCATTGAAGATAGAGGAATGTTGTTATGGAGATAAGATATTGTTATGTTATTAGAAATTTTGAGGAATGTAATTTTATTACACGTGCTATGAAATCGTAAGGGGAACTATAAAGGTTATGGAAGTATTATCCTCAGTTTGAATTTAACTTCTCATTTTCATAAAATCAGTCTGTAATATAAAAAAAAAAACTACTGGATATTTGAGACTTCACATCATTGGTTCTGGTTAAATGAGTTAATCACTAAAAACAGAAGGAAAAATAAAAGGATATAAGATTTCTTTAAGTCTGAGGGTCTTAAATTGAAATATATATCAATATGTATCACCATAAAATGAATATTATCCTCTTAAACATGTGGACTTGGAAATAGTAAGCATACAAGACTCATGAATTTGTAATGCTAATTATTACATTTCCTTTTGGTCAAGTGCAAATCTTAGAATCTATGAATTAAACATTAATAGATTCTCCTTAAGTATTTTTAATTGTGGTGCTTATCAAAGATATTATATAGAAAAAAGGAATGGTTTATTCTACATATGAGCATCAGAATATTGATGTTAAACGTCTTCTACTCTATTCCCTAATATCAATGCCTACTAGACATCTTACAGTTGTTCTTTATTCTAGTTTTTCTTCCCCCATTTTTAACTATGTCAGAAGCTGTGACTAATATTTTCTTGAAGTTACAACTAACTAAAGTTTCAGTCTTTTTTTTTCTTATATTCAGTATTAAGGACTTCCTTGTTTTATGGCAGTCATTTTAACTATTTCAAAAGTATATCTAGTTAAACAATTTTCTTTAACTCAAAACAGAATCTACCAACAAAGAGGTATTGCTTAGATGATGAGGTCATCAGAAAGGCTGTGAATTTACAATGACAGGATTCACATCTCCATCTTGGGAACCCCTGTGTAGCCTTGAAATAATAGGCCCACTCAGGAATTCTTAATTCATTCTAATAATTGATCAGAATTAAATTGGAAATAATATAGTTTTTGTTAATATTTTTCACTTTCAGAGAAAATGTTTGAAGAATGATTAACTAACTTGGAGAGTGGAGAGTTTTGGAAAGTTATTTGAATGCTAATCCTATATTTTTATTTAATTTTTTATTTAAATTATTTATTCAAATAATAATGACTTTCTTAATTTCCTGTGGGTTTATATTTTTAAAATTGTAATCACTTCCAGTGAGTGAAGCTCTATCGTATCTTGGTATGACTATCTAAATTTGGTCAGAATTAAGATCTATAACGTTTGAATAATTTTGCAAAGACTTGACCCCTAAAATTCTGCCCCAGTGATTCAAAGTACAAGTACTGATATCAAATTGGTTATTGTTTTCCATTTTGTGACTAAAATAACTATTTTGAGAGTTCCAAATTACAGAAATGTGTTTCTAACAAACATGTCTTATCTTTTTCAAAAGACTATTCTAAAATGTAATAAACTGATTCTAAAATTTGAAAAAACATAAATATATTTTCTCTAAAAAACTGTGAACACCAAGTTTTGTAAGGCATGTAACACTTCCAAAACAATTTGGTTAAAATAATTAAATGTAGGTGCTTTGCTTTAACATTTCATGGCATGGCTTTATTATTTCCTGATTTGTGAATGAAAGGAGCATCAAATGTTTGCAAGCAGTCTATTCAAAGGCAGGCATCTAATTCAGCCAGTCATTCCTCAGACAGTTGCACGTCAACCTAACTGAACTGACTATACATCACAATGAACTGGCTTCCAATTCAGCATCAGATAGCATGTCTTTATAGCACAAATGGGACTGAAATTATATATTTAAAGTTGAGGGATACACATAAAAATTGACCTTTTTATTGATTGTTGGATAGTTAAAGAAGTATCCTAAAATAAATGAAAATTATTTTTGCTATTTGCAATTGAAAGGTTAAATGTTTACATAGGATTTTGCACATTTACTTCAATATATCCTTGAAAACATAAAAATATTCTGTGAAATAGCAACAATTTTTGGTAAATTCAAACTTTGTAAATATTTCGTACTATTAATTTTCTGCAGTATATTTCCCTCTCCATTGCTTTAACTTACCTCCTCTAATTTTCAATCAAGTTTTTCCCTTTCTTTTTACAGCTAATTACTAATTTTTAATTCAAAATTGATGAAAGACAACAAAAATTTAAGAATAAAGGCAAGCTAGCAAAGTATTTAAAGTAATATTAATCTCAAAGTCAGCAAAAATGATTCTAAGCTGCAAATGTGTATGTAAAAATGGATGTTTGAAACTATTAATAGTTTTTCCACTGTGCCTTCTGATTAATTCCCTTTTCTTTTTGATTGGTCAGTTTACTTACTGTCATTTCTCTTTTTTCTTTCTCTACTATCCCACAAAACATCTTTGCATTATTTATCATTCTATTTTAGAGGTAGCTTTGATTGTTTTCTTCATTCTTTACCATGCTTAGAAACAGCATAGGAACAAGTTTTAACAGTAGTAAAGACTAACAGAACTTTTCCTGTAACTACCTTTGAAATACACCTTCAGAGAACCTGTGTGGTAAGGTTGCTTCAAACTTTATATGAGCAAACCAATGCTTATCAGACTGTGCGTTTTTAGGAAACAAAGACAAGTGCATTGTGTACATAAATTAACATTTAGGAACACATATGTACCTGGGATTAAGGAAGTTCTAATCTTCACAAGAGAGGTTTTAGTCAGAAAGAGAATAACAAAAACTTTAAGTGGCATGATGAAATTATCGATAGACCACCAGTAGAAGCTAAACTAATACAGCAGATAGGTGGAAAGAAGAAAAGGCACACACACAAAAAAATAATCTGTGTTGCCTCTGGCCCTTCAGGAGTTAAGAGTTTAGAGTCTTCCTTTCCTCTGTCTTTTCATTCCTTTATTCTCCACTTTGCATTGTGGTCACTTATTTATTATGGGTAGCTGTGATGAAAGGGTCAAGAATTCAGACATTCAAGGAAGAAGATGAAAACTGTCAGACTTCTTGATATCATGAGAGATTTAATAACCAATATTCACTGCATTTAGTTGAATTTCTCATCATACTGGTTTCTAAATTATCAGCAATACAGGAACTATATATGAAAATTGCCTTTTAATGGATTGTAGTTTGTGTAAACTTATACAAATTGCATTTATACTCCTTGCTAAGAGAAGCATATTTTATTTTATTTTATTTAACTTTTTTTTGAGACAGAATCTCGCTTTGTTGCCCAGGCTAGAGTGAGTGCCGTGGCGTCAGCCTAGCTCACAGCAACCTCAAACTCCTGGGCTCAAGCGATCCTCCTGCCTCAGCCTCCCAAGTAGCTGGGACTACAGGCATGCGCCACCATGCCCGGCTAATTTTTTCTATATATATATTTTTAGTTGTCCAGATAATTTCTTTCTATTTTTTTAGTAGAGACGGGGTCTCGCTCTTGCTCAGGCTGGTCTCGAACTCCTGAGCTCAAACAATCCGCCCGCCTCAGCCTCCCAAAGTGCTAGGATTACAGGCGTGAGCCACCGTGCCCGGCCAAGAAGCATATTTTAGATGTGATCATTTGGAAACTCCTAGTGGAGACTTAATAAGTTATTTAATCTTCTTAACAGATCTGAAAAGTGGGCCTTAGCCCCATCTGTAACTGAGAAATCTGGCTCTCTTATGACTATATGCTTGTGTTAGTTCCCTGGGGTTACCATGACAAACTGCCACAAACTTGGTGGCTAAAAACAGCAGAAATCTATTCTCTCACAGTTCTGGAGGCCAGAAGTCCGAAATCAAGATGTCAGTAGGGTTGGCTTCTTCTGGGGGTTCAAAGGAGAATCTGTTCCATGCCTATCTGCTGTCTCTAGTGGCTGCTGACAATTTTTGGTGTTGTCTTGACTTGTGGACTCTACTCCACGCTCTCCCTGTTTCACATGGTCCTTTTTACTGTGTGTCCTTTGTCTTTTTTTCTTTTTTGTCTTTTATAAGGATGTTGAGTCCCTTAATCCAAAATAATCTCATTTTATCTAGAGATCCTTAATTTATTTACATTGTAGAGATGCTATTTGCAAGTAAGGTCACCTAAAGTACCAGGGGTTATGACTCGTGCATTTGAGAGGTGACTATTCAGCCTACTACTACGTACAATGGCAGAGTCAGATTCAAATTCTATAATATTTTTTTTTCCTGACATTGCAGTACAAATCTTTTCCTTGTTCTACTCCAAGTCAGTAACAATAAATATGGTCCAAGTGACACTCTTAACAAGATGATAAAAATATGGTCCTTGCCTTTGAGGTACTTACACACCAGTGACATATGGCAGGCTCTTTAATTTCCAAAAAACTAACAATGTCATCTCAGTGTAATTACTGAGAGAAAATATGATTTAAGTTATCTAATGAAATATATTTTACCAATACTACCCCTTTGGTTAGGGATATTTTCTTTATTGCTTATCATTTAGAAACCAGAAAAAAATAATATTCAAGTAGATACAATGGATGCTTGTTTTTATAGGAATTAAATAGACTTCTTAATGTCTTGTATAAGAAAGTGAAACAGACAAAAGAAAATTATGGCAAATTAACTTTTAAAGAAACATAGTATTAAGTTTTTAATGGGAAAATAAAGTAATAATTATTATTAAGTAGATTCAAATATACCATAAAGATTGAGTAAGAAACTTATTACAGACAAAGTTATTCTATGATCTAAATGGTTACATGGTGTTTGTTTTTCAGGAAAAGAAATGTTAATATTACTGCAGCATGGGAAATTAAATATTTTGAAATAGTAAAATACCAATTATTTTATTTTATGAAGATCGTGAACAGTGAGTTTAGAAAAATAGAAACCTAATAGTTATAAAGGTGTCTTTATATCCATGCATATTTAAATATCGCATAATGCATACAATGAGAAATCGCTAGGTTTGTTTGTTCTTGTTGCTGCTTTTTTTATTATTATTATTCTAGAGAAGAGTGGTTCGTAGTGATAGAGCATCACAGTTATCCTATCTGCACTTTGGTGCTCAGCATCACACCATTAATCAGCCTGCCTGTGTTTTCACATACATCTCAGTAACTGGATGTAAATAGCCATTTTCGAAGCTACTTGAGTGTGTTTCATATTAGGACATTTTACAGGGGAAAAAAAAGTCCAAACTAAAAGAAAGAACTTTAACCTAGAAATTTTATAGTAACTAAATAAAGATCTATGTCTGCAAGTACAACACTCTGTCGAAGTATTTGCATGATGATATGACTTTTGGAAATAAAATATAGAAGTAATTCCTCAAAATCTTCATTTGAAATCAGGTTTGAATTTACACAAATTTTCAATAAACTTCAAAGATGGCAAAGTGACTGATTCTGAGGAATAGATTCCACAGAGATTCTGGAAGAGGAGAGAGAGAGGTAGGAATGGGGAAGGAGGCAGACAGGAGAAGAGAGAAAGGAGATACAGAAAAACAGGAGTCAGTATTTAACTTCTTTGTACTTACCACTCGAAAACGAATGATTCCACTTTTCAGTTTCCTTCCTTGCTTCTATCTCCCTTCCTTCACACTGCTTTCCTTTCACCTCCCTCTGTTCCTCACCCCCTACACCTTCTTTCTCCACATGGCACAGTGATTCTGAGGTTTAGATTTGGAGGCCAATATGCATTAAATCAAAGATACTTTTCCATAAATAATTCTTAGAATTTCTCTAGGGTCCCTTTCCTTGTTTGATTAAAAAGACATCCATCTAGCCAAGTGCTAAGCGGTCATATGTAGAATGAATAGGTAAAAGAATGAAAAATTAATAGCTGAATTTTTGGAAGTCTTTACCTGATGGGGAAACAGAAATAGATGTTTTTTTCTTATTGTATTGCTGGTTTTTATTTTTCAGTCATTAGTATCTGTATTGATCAAATTTACCATCATTATCTCATTTATTCAGTTTTGAGATATTTGTCACTGCACCTGGAAAATCACCTGGCCTATTGGAAGTGGGAGATAAGGAAATCAGTAATCATTGCTTTGAATATTAAGCCACAAAATAGAAACATAAATGAGCTGAGGTTGCAGCCAACTGGAGGGTCGGCTCATGTGCCCCGGGCATATGAGTGTTTTTGAAATGGAAGTGATAATTGAGGTGCTTGAAGAATGAGAGAAATTTATCTTTCACAAATTGTTAGTTATTTTTCACGATACATATTATAAAAGAGAATGTAGATTTCTGTCCACATTCATACTTTTGATTCACTTATTAAGCAGGCTTTTAAGGTGTATCTCAGAATGTAACTGGCACTATAAGATAAGCCACTAAAATTTTATTTGATTTTTAACTTGATAAGTTCAAGAATTTAACAGAGCAATTTTGAATACAGTATTTCAAAGTAATAGAAAAATAGTAAGTAAAAAATTTACATGTCGATTTCTGCTTCAATAATACTGACAAGGTGAATCTATGATATACTATATTGCTGAAATGTAAACTTACTTCATAATTAAATGTCTCTACTTTAACACAATGTTAAAAATACACTATAAATGTATTATATATATTTCACTATTCAATTTGTGACATTACTAGCACATGTTAGTTAGCATTCAATTAATTTATTTATTATAATTATCTACATTCTTAATTTCTAAACAAGGGGAGAAACTAAAGAGAGTATTATTCCATATTTGAAATTGAGGCATGTTACTTTGACTGTTAAATTATCTTTAAATAGTTCAAAATAAAATTGAGCTTTGTCATATCACTATAGACAGTAAAATTGAATAATTTTTGCTTTTGAATCTCCATTTCAGTTACTCTGATTAAATTCAGTTCTATGTTTTCTTTGACTTAGTAAAAAGAAGTAGCAGAATATATAAAGCTAATCCAATACTTTCAAATATATGCACTATTAAAATATTTATTTGGGATGTATGTATCCTACTTCAGAAAAGGGCAGGACTGGGCTTGTGTGATGCCCAAAAATACAGTCCTCATTTTTACACATGGCAAAACTGAGGCAGCAGAGAGGCCAAGTAACTTAACCAAGATCATAGAGCCAGTTATTCATGGAGCTGAGATTTGTTCCATGTAGTTTGTCTCAAGTCTGAGGTATAATGCTTTTCTGAAATGGGGCAATCTTAAGTCAAGAGTATAATAAGTAAAAAAAAAAAAAAAAAAAGGTGGTTTTATATACCTGAAATTAACAACGAATGTGGCTTAAGTTTTCTGGCAGCCAAAGAAAAGGAGAAAGTTCATTTTGTTTAAAAAAAAAAGCTTCTCTAAGTTTTTCCACAGAACACTACTCTTTTAAAGATATACATTTAAAGAGGGGGAGAAGAGGTTAGGATCAGATTACTTCGGGGAATTCTACATACTATATTTTACCCTCCTAGAGATTTACAATGTATGTGAACCTGATAAAGTCTTAAAAATTTTCTGATATAGAGAGACATGTTTAACTCTCTCTCTGCATATATATTTTGTATGAATATATATTCAATTAAATAGTTATATATAACTATATATAGTTTACATGTTAACTATAAATAGTTAACATACAGTTCATATGTATGTAATAGTTGCCCGAGACCTACAAAATAAAAAAATGTTGTAGGTGGGCTCAGCATTTCACGTTTTAACAAGACCTCTAGGTAATTCTGATACATGCTAGATTTTGACAACTACTATTTTAAATAAAAGTACAGTGGTTAAGGACTTACTAATATATTAAAATGTTTAAGCTCTGTAATACCCTTAAGAGTGAGGTATGCACTGAATTTAGTGAGATCATTGTGAATTAAAGCATATTTTTTCTTAATATACTATATACATTGTTAAGTATGTACAAATGTCGTGTCTATGGATTGTCAGGTTAAACTGTGTTTTAACAAGCACAAACAATATCACTTGAGAAATTATCATTTGGTATCATTTAATAGAGGCCCAGCTATACCTTTGCGGTAGTCATAACAAGAATAGCTGACACACATACATCACTTAGCATGTGTCAAGCACTGCTCTGAGCACCATACGTACGCTAATTTATTTGACACTCTCCTATGGGATAGCCGTCATTTTATTATAGGCCCCTTTTTGCCGACAAGAAAGGACAGGCAGTCACAGAGCTGAGATTTCAAAGCTAACTAGTTTGACTCCAGAGTCTCTTATTTGGCACTAACCATCTGGGTAAGAAAGAAAATAGTACTACGAAAATATTTTCATACTCTTTGCATCTTTTTAGAAAAGTAAAAACCTGATTTTGTTCTTTTATGTACATGTTCTAAATTGGAAAATTCATAACTCTTATAAAAATCACAATAAAAATATTTTACATGGATTTTTTTTCTCCCTAATGTTTTAAAAATATAGATAATGGTTCTCATCATATTGCTGAAAGGTGTTACTAAGTTAAAATTGGATTTAAAATCATAGTGCATTAAAGGATACTTGCTTTAAATGAACCGCTTGCTACTTCGGTATCTAATTTCCAGTGGAAGACACAGTGACAGGAGTAAATGAGAAACACAAAGGAGACAAAACAAATCCTGCCACGTTAGGAGCTCAGTGAAAGTAATGCTTTTCCTTGGCGTAGCTTTCACCTTCTCTTGAAGTAATGGACCATTTTGTTGCCTTGACTTTGGAATAAAGTTTTAAGACTCAGGAAGTCAATAATCCTTTTGAGAGAGAGAATTAATGAGTCTTTCAGTGTAACCAATTTCAGTGATATCAGTGGGACCTATTATAAAATTACTACAAACAATATTTATATGACCACATATATGAACTGTAACTATTTTGCCATTTTATTTTTCTGTTATCTTCTGTATGAACAGCTTTCTGATAATGGGAATTTTATAAAAATGGTTTATTAAATGTCTAGTTTTGGTATCTACTCATTATTTTAGATAAATTACAAGTCTGCATAAGACTTGAAGGCACCATTTTTTAGTGCCAAGGAAATAAAGTAATGTATGTTCATGGCAGCGAAAAGGAAGCCACTATCAGTTGTGTTAGGGAAATAATATATAAAAGAGTTAATTGCTTTCAGAGACAGAGACATCTGTGCCTCAGGTAGATACTAATTTAATGGTGTTGCTTAAAACGTAGTTAATTATTCAAAAACAAAAAATAAATTACTCCAATATTTTTATAATAATGATTTCCCCCAGCCTAGGGTTAGGAGGAGGTACTATTTTAAAAATACCTTTGATTGTATATATCACTGAGAATGCTGATATTTTCAAAGTCTTTCTGAAAGATTTTCGCTAAGTACTAGTGACAGCTGAAAAAGAAAAATGAGAAAAGTTCTTGAAAAAGAAAAATGAGAAAAGTTCTAAACGGTGTTAAGAAGTAAAGATGATTGTTATAAGAATTATCACCAAAGAGAATTTTCAGTTATACGTCATGAATGATATAAAATATATTTGGTAACTGGGTTACCACTGTCTTTTAATTCAAACCATGCCCCAGTCAGTGTTTAGAATATATTCCAGAATTTTATTTTTATCATTGCTTGCATAGGTAATTTTTAAAGGGTTAGACTTTAGGGAGGCTTTAAAAAACTATACAGTTGCTACTCTCTTTACCCTAAAACAAAAGCAAGATTAGATTTAGCTGAGGATAAATACTTGCATATGATATTGTTAGCAATACTAGAGTAAGATGGTTTTGCATGGTGTTTGTATTTATCTACATCATGCATACTTAATGTACACAATATACAGATGGATATTGACAAATATGCTATTACTATTACTTGATAATTAAGCAATATGAAAAAGTTATGCAGAGTATGGAAAAAGGTCATAATTATCTGATTATCTAACATCTGTATGGGTTCTTTATAGATGTTTTCCTTTAATATAGATAGTATATGTGTTTTGATTACAACATTGCCTACTGCAATAATAGAAAATCTGTCTTTCATTTTGAATTTATAATAATGGCACAGTTTATTTCTTCAAATCAAAATATTAAAAAGGGAATTAATATATGAGTTAGCTACTATGTCTGTTATATATGCCATAAAAATGTGTTGGAAGCATTTTTACGCTGAGTTTACAAAAGAAAATAATTTCTGTCTTCCCTTATAAATAGATGGTTTTAGATGAAGTTATTATTTAACTGAATTTATATATTAAAATGTATTTTTACAAAATAGAACTGAAAAACATACGAAGAAAGAACTTTGTACTTTCCCATGCATAAAAACCAAAATACGTTTTTCTCTTTGCAAACCTATGTTCTTTATTGGCAGTTGTCTTAACTCTTTCTGGTTTTACTGTATATTTAGAGAAAGAATCACATTCACTGATGCGTAAGAATCAGTTCAAAGCAAAGCACCTAGGCTTAGATTGTAGCACACGCACAACAACAACAAAAAGGAACAAAAAGTAAATGAAGCACCAGCAATGATGAGGCAGACAGGGCTCTGTGAATGGTGAAAATCAATGTGGTAAAAATGAACCACTTTCTTCCCATTGATTTTTCTCTTTTGCTTGTTTCTTGAACTGGATTCAATTACTCAATTTTCTGTGATCCTTCCTTCCTTCCTTGCTTCCTTCCCTCCTTCCTTCCTCCCTCCTTCCTTCCTTCCTCCTTCCTCTTTCCTTCCACCTTCCTTCCTTCCTTCCTTCCTTACCTCCTTCCTTCCTT
>NW_012148174.1:7641639-7671191 GCF_000956105.1 Propithecus coquereli
TCCTTCCTTCCTTCCTTCCTTCCTCCCTCCTTCCTTCCTTCCTCCTTCCTTCCTTCCTTCCTCCTTCCTCCTTCCTTCCTTCCTCCTTCCTTCTTTCCTTCCTCCTTCCTCCTTCCTTCCTCCTTCCCTCTTTCCGTCCTCCTTCCCTCCTTCCCACTCTCCCTCCATTCTTTAATTCCTTTCTTCCTTTTTCTTTCTTTCTTATATGGTACTATGAAACACATTGTTTAATAAAACACAGTTCACACAAAGGACAGTAATGTCCCTGTGACAACCCAATTGGAATCACCAGTCCTGACCTCTTCCCAAACTCTGGGCATATGTAGAATTGCCAGACTGATATCTTCATTTGAACATAAATGTAATCATGTAAAATTATGAGGAAGAAAATAAAACCCTCAATCTTAACCTTTGAGCATATCCTCCCCCTACCCCTTAGTTCACCCGAGTAGGTGACAACCGGTTTCCAAGCCAAAAAATACTTGGAGAATTCTTACATTCCTCTTTTTTCCTTCACCCCAGCATTTATTTAAGCAGCAAATCCTCTTAGCTCTATCTTCAAAAGACATTCTAAGTTTCTTCCACTCAGGTTTATTGCGACTGTGACCTCCTTAATCGAAGCCAACGTTCTTTCTTATTTCTATAATCACTTCCTGACTGATCATCTATTTTCCACTCTTATTTTACTCCAAATGTAATCTCCATATGGCAGGGGAATTATATTTTTAAAATATAAATCAGATCAGATAAGCCTTCTACATAAACTTTCTCTATTCGAAATTCTCCTATGGCTTATTTGTTGTGATATAAATCCAAACTTCTTCTCATGGCTTAAAGGGCCTTATTATTCTAGAATGGCCTTTATTATTTCTCTGACTTCCAACCACTTTCTCTTCTGTCTGCTACTGCATTCCTGCCACACTAGACTGATTTCTAAACTTTCTTATCCCTTAAAACTTTGCATTTGCTGTTCTGTCTGCCTAGGATGTTTCCCCCCAGGTCTTTTTTTTGGTCATTTGTGTACCAGTGCAAATTATATACTTCATTTTTTTCACAGCATTTATCAATATCTGAAATTATGTTACCAAATTATTTAATTTCTTGATTATTGCCCTAACTAGGGTATAAACTCTATGAAAACAAAGATGTTTTCTGGTTTACTCATCAACATATATTCAGTGCCAAGACACCACTAAGTATATTGTATTATAATTACCTTCTATTGTTTTTCCCAACATTAGTTCTACAAATCAGTTAGAAAAAGGTGAAATAAAATGAAAATAAATATTAAAATGTAAATGATGAAAATGGAACAAGAATGTGTTCTCTTACAATTTTAATTTATGTAGAAAGATTTTATAAAATGACAGATATTCCCTGAAAGAAAACGTGAGGTTTCTTCTTGGCTTGAGATTTAATACTAGTTAAAAAAAAGAGAACTATTTAAAAGATAAAATAACTACAAAAAAAAGTCTATTTTAAATATTATGTTTACTCACATTTAAAGGAAAGAAAGTTTTCATTGAGTTGATATTTTGTTGACTAGGAATGCAAAGCATTTGTCTTAAATTTCCCTTCCTAATGAATTACCTTCTGCTACATTGGCTGACTTTAACTTCGTCAGGCTAATTTAAATTACCTGGCATAATATGCAGATCTATGTTTTGTGAGCTGTATCCCTTGATTCATCATTTCATACGCTCCGGATCATCAAAATGTCTTACCTTAGAAATGCAATATTGGTCCAAGGACTTAGTAATCTAGTTTAATTCGCACGTTTTCACACATCACATACTTCCTTTTCCGTAATGGAGGGCAGCCAGAATTTAATTAGATCACAGAGTTCACACCACAGGATATACTGTCTTTTAATTAGTAGCATATATTGTTTCAGATGTTTACCTAGACACACCATTAACACTATGACTGAATCGCACAAGCCCAGAATGGTACCGGAAACGTATTTATATATTATTTATTGTTTTCATTTATAAAAGTGCACATGCATGTAAGTTATTAGAGGGATATAAAAAGGATATTGTTTAAATTAAATGTCTTTTAGAACTAATACTAAAGCAGAATATACAATTATATGGTGAAACATATGCTTCTTTTAAGACTTATTTCTCAATTGCAGAAAGCAAGGCAAAATTCTGTCATTTTCTTCCCTCTAAGGTAGATTATCTTTCTTTATTTCCATGAAGCATCATGGTTGACTTATTTTTAATGCTGTATGAAGTATATGAAATCTCAAATATATAGGAATAATTTGGATCTTTTCACTGTTGCTACAAAAAATTAACAAAGTTTTTGATTTAGGTAGCAATATCCATGTATGTGTGTATGTATGCCTTATTTCTCATGATCTAATAACTTCTTTTTAAGTTATTATATTGTTCATAAAATTACTCAAAAGTTTGTTTTTTTTTTTTTTTTTTTGAGACAGAGTCTCACTGTGTTGCCTGGGCTAGAGTGCTGTGGCGTCAGCCCAGCTCACAGCAACCTCAAACTCCTGGGCTCAAGCGACCCTTCTGCCTCAGCCTCCCAAGTAGCTGGGACTACAGGCATGCACCACTGTGCCCGGCTAATTTTTTCTATATATTTTTAGTTGTCCGATTAATTTCTTTCTATTTTTAGTAGAGACGGGGTCTCACTCTTGCTCAGGATGGTTTCGAACTCCTGAGCTCAAACAATCCACCCGCCTCGGCCTTCCAGAGAGCTAGGATTATAGGCGTGAGCCACCGCGCCCGGCCTATTCCTTTTATAAAATGAGAAAAAAGCTTTTGCAATTAAAGCCCCTAAACATTTCTGTAGCTAAAATAAAATGAATATAACAGTAAATGGAATAATTTGGTATGCAAACTATTTGTGGAAAAGTTCAAAAGCCATCATCTACTAGTATAAGATGCAGAAATTTCTTTTCTAAAATATATATCTTTGCATATTTCAACTTGGACTTAACAGCAAAACATGAAAATACAAATGATTTGAGACAATGTTACATTGGAAGACCGTAAGAATGTAATCAGTATTTTGGACGTTGTGTAAAATATTTCCCAAACTGTAATTCATGGTTTGCTTGTGGTTTTAAATTTACTTTTGGTCTTCTGCTTATAAATCATGTGAAAGTAGACCAGTTGGATTAATTATTTTTGTTTTTGTTGGGGAGTAATATGTGTGTGTGTGTGTGTGTGTATGTACTTATTGAAAACAAAACAGAGAAGAAAAGGAACCATAACAGAAAGTTTTTCTAGGGATGTTACTACCAACCTTTCGTTTATCAATACTCTTCTCTTTTCTTTTTCTTTCTTTCTTTTTCTTTCTTTCTTTCTTTCTTTTTTTCTTTTTATAGAGAAGTTTTTAATAGCTATCAATCAGTTCAAGAATGCTTCCTTCCACAATAGGTAGGAAAATATGAGGCCATTAAAGAAAAAAGTCCTCATGTTTCTGTTTCAGCTACTTGGATTATATTTGAAAAGTTAAAGTGCTTTAGATTCTTATTTTGTTTTGGTTTAGTTTTCTCTAAAACAGAGTTCTTTTTTTAAAGTAAAATAAAGTTAATCTATGCTGCTTGTTTTTATGCATTTGCTTTCATTTAGTATAATTAATTTTTGAAAACACAAGGAAACTAAATAACGACTTTGTTAGTAACTCTTCTAAGCCTCTAATTTGTCAGCTTCCCTTTTACCAGCATGTAACAAATTAATAAAAGCTTCCATTTGCAAGTAGAACTCTGCCATCTAAATACCTAAATACAACCTAGAAACTAAACTAAAATGCTTGTCCAAATCTTTGTCAATATTTTACTATATTTCAATGTTTCAGAAAAATTTTAATGTTCTATCATTCTCACAATGAAGTATAAGTCTGCCATTTTCCATGTAGCAGAGGTGCAATACTAATGCAGCTAGTAATTTGACTTGTTGAGTCAATTCTTATAGAACTTTTAGTTAGATGAGTTATTTATTCATTTTTTTTCCTGCTGTACTCTGAGAAAGACACTGCATTTTATTAAAGGCAAATAATGACTGAGATGCCAGTGTCATCTAAAAGAACATTCAAACAATTTGTAATAGTAATTAAAAGAGAGCACAATTATTCTTGGTTGAAATAATTTAGAACTAATGATTTTTCTTTAGAGTATGATGCTCTATAAGGCATCAAAATTTCATTCTTAAATGAGCATCACAACAATCTATATTTTTTCAAATGAATATGATATTAGAAACTCAGTAATTTATCAAAGAGCACACTGTTTTATCCATCATGTATCAACTCTTAATAAAACAGTTTTGCATTTGCTTAGAGTTTATGACCATTTAACTTTCCTGTGTAGTGATTCTTCATGAAAAAAAAATTCAGAAACAATATAAGGAAGGAATCTGAACAGATCTAATATATAGCCAAGTCATTGTAAGTAACCCATCTAGTCTTATTTCTTGTTGCTACTTCCTTTCAATCACCTTTTCTATAATGCTCCCCCTTTTTTCTGCTCAGTCCCTGAGGGAGTATTTCTTAACTCTTATGCCATAGATTAAATGGGTTTTTTGAACCAATTACTGCTGTGCTGTTACATCATAGGCAAATTGTTAAATTTATTCTTGCTACAACTCGGTATGCATGTACGATGATTCTGCCATTTCTTAGATGAAACATTTTGCTGAGTGGATTCTGTGGTAAAAGCATGGCACAATTTACATTGCCTAAGAGCAAAGTGGAAGAATAATCTCGTGTCTACTGGAATGTGAGTAGCCTTTGCCTTGAGAGAATAGAAAAGAGCGGTTCCTTGCTGAAGGGCAACGAAGAAAAGTGTGGATACTTGAATTGAAACCATGAGTTCTTTTGGTATAATAGCATTTGTATTGTGATCATGGCTGACTTTAGTATTGTTTTGGACTTTTAAATTCATCAAGAGTGCTATTAAAAATATTAATCACTGATACCCCCATTTAATGGGCCCAAGTAGCAATGACAGGCTATAATCCCCTCTGTCTTTAAATAGCCCATTAGAATACACTGTAATCGTACATTTTCCTCTGGATCTGAGGGCTACAAAATGCTTTTAGCCAAGGAGATCTGAGTATCTGACTGTTAAACACTCTCTATTTGTCGATGTTAGTTCCCTTCATTGCTAAGGTCTTGGATAATAATCATTCGTGCCCTAATCTGAGTTCAGTGCACTCTTATTTCCACAAATACACCCCTCCCCCGTTTGAGTGGGTATATATACATTTGAAAGTGTGAGGATGAACACAAAGAGGTTTTATACCACTGCACTATGTAAACTGTATGGTTTGCTGTGTACTGAGCAGTGGCCTCTCCGTTTATATTTTGGCAAGTGTTCCATCTCCTAATGATTGACAAAATATTTGCAAGTGACAGTGCTGACCCTGCCCTAAAGGCACAAAGGGAGAGAGTATCATGCTGGATATAAATGTTTTAGGTTACTTGGAGATACTTTGAATAAAATGTTCTAGAAAATAGAAGGTAAAGATCCATAAATAATTAGCAATGAGTGGAAGTCTTTGCCATTATAAAGGATTTCATAAACACAATGCTAGATTGGAGAGATTTGAGAATGTTTTCATGGACATTATCTGCAAGCAGTGTTTTCTTGGCCTACTGTGACCTCAGGGGATTAGCAGAAAGTGGAAGAGTATTTGCTAAAGTATTATGTCTGATATGCCACCCATTTCCATGGAGACAATGCTTTAACAACTTATTTCTTCAGTGCATTCTCAGCTCTGAAAAATGCATCCTTGCTGTTGCATAGGCATGTACGTATTCGACAGTGTACACGAACAGAGAGTTTAAGAATTACTGGCCTAGGACATTCAAATTGTCGTTAGTATATTTTTACAAGGAATGTTAATCAAACATTGAGTGGAATGGAGTAAAGATAATTAGCCAACAGTAATGTATAGCTAAGTTTATGGCATTATAAAATCTAAGAAAAATACTTTAGGAGTCCAAGAATTTTTTAACATAGAAGCAAGCAAATAAACGTATAAAACATAATTTAGCAAAATGTGTTTTCTTATGTCTAGAGATGGGTAATTTAAGCTTGTTTTTAATAAAATGGAAATTTATTGAGATCATTTGTACACGGTCAAAAAAATGACAATTTCTGAGGCTATTGGGTCAAAGCCTATGGGAAGTGGAACAACTCAGGTTTTTTAGGACATTTTATTTAGTTGTTCCCATTGTCATGCTGAGTTCTACCCTTCTCATATATTACTCTACAACATTTTCTCCTCCTCCTTTTTAAAAATAGCGACATATTTCTCAAATGTGAAAAGTGAATATTTTAAATCTCATCCATCCTTTTTAGCTGACTGCTCTATTCTAATTCTACAATTACCTGTCCAGACATTAGAGTGCAAGTGTCTGGTTGGTTTGGTATACTTTTCTTCTAATGGCAAAGCTAATATTGGTTAATACAGGGGTCCCCCGCTTATGGTGAGTTTTATAATTATTTCACTATATATTACAATATAATAATAAAGAAATAAATTGCACAATAAATGTAATGCACTTGAATCATCCTGAAACCACCCCCCAACTCCCCGATCTGTGGAAAAATTGTCTTCCATGAAAATGGTCCCTGGTGCCAAAAAGGTCGGGGACCGCTGTGTTAATACATCTATTTAAAATAAAACCAACAAGAAAAATCATCAAGGAGGTCGCTGATGACTGTGTAAAAAACTGTGTGTGTGTGTGTGTGTGTGTGTGTGTGTGAGAGAGAGAGAGAGAGAGAGAGAGAGAGAGAGAGCGCTCACATGTGAGCTCAAGTGAATGAAATCCTAGACAGATTTCATTAAAGAAAGAAAAAAAAAATATGGAATACATAACTGTTTGCTGGTATATTGATGTTCCCAGAAAATCTTTATCAAAATTTAATGACCCTAAAGGTGAATATTGATTTTCCTTTCTCCTCAGACAATATTTCATTTGTGATATTGACTTGCCATAAATGAATGTTTGCTTAAGACACAGTGTTACATGTTACAAAGCGATACTACACAAAAGGCTCGCGGCTCTTTTACTCTACAAGGAACAACAGAGGAGCTCATAGCTAGCAATGGAGTGTAAGACCAAAGTGAACCCATCATGTTTTTTACTCCTTCTTTTATATAAATGTATAAAAGAAATAATATAAGAATTTATTTATTTATGTAAAGGTATGAGAGTTAGAGCTCCTTAATGTCTTGCCAGTTTGAATTTGGGTTTTCAAGAAGGATAGGTTACGTATCAGTAGTTTGCTAGGGCTACCGTAACAAAGGGTCACAAACTGGGTGGCTTAACCAAGGGAAATTTATTATCTCCCTATTCTGGAGGCTAGAGGTCCAAGACTAAGGTGTTGGCAGTGACGTGTTTCCTCTGAAGGCTCTAGGGAGGGATGTATTCCAGGTCTCTTTCTTAGCTTCTCATGGTTCCTTGGCTTGTGGCAGCAACCTCAGTCCTCACATGGTATTCTCCCTATGTGGGTGTCTCTCTCTAAATTTCCTCTTTTCATTAGGACACAAGTCATATTGGAGCCCACACTCCTACAGTCTCCAAGTGGACACTTAGCTATTTTTAGCTACATCCTATGTTCCTTACTCCACTGATCTGACCTGAGTCCTTTTAACCGCAACATTGGCCCGATCTGCTGCCATTTATTATCACGTCTTAACCAGTGTGGTCACCTGCCCTATAGTGCTTCCTTCCATCACTTCTAGCAGAGTCTTCTCCTTAATGAACATGACTATCTTGACGGGCATGACCATTCCAAGTTCTCTTATTTCTAGCTCTAGTCTGTCTCACTTCCCCCTGAATTCCAAGCTCTAATTCTGGCATCAGAGTTAGAGAGCACTGCTTTTTTGCTCTCTAGAAAAATGGAGTGAAATTGGCTAAATGTACATATTCTTTTGACTTAAGAGAAACCCATGCGCCTTATTCCTCAGGGAGCTTTCAGATGGTTATAATATTATCTTGAAATAAAATGCTAATCCATTATTATCTAAAAGAAATAATTTTGAAATAGATTTGCTTATGTGCAACTATTTCAGACTGATTAAACTATTTAACATAACTATTTCTTTCTTGAATATTACTATTACTTTTATATAACTGTTACATAGTATTTGGGGTTTTTTTGTTTGTTTGTTTTTACTTTTGGTAGAGACAGGATATCACTATGTTGCTCAGCTGGTCTCGAACTCCTGGGCTCTTGCAAGCCTCCCGCCTTGGCCTCCCGAAGTTCTGGGATTACAGGCATGGGACAACCCACCCAGCCTGTTACATGATTTTTTGAAATGATATGTTTATAGAAGAAGATAGAGTTCATCCAACACATGTCAAAATCTTGTCTTAAAATGTGTGCCCATGTGTAGCTTTGGTTAGAAATTCTCCACCCTCTCGCTTTCAGGACCTTTAAGTACTTGCTAAAAAGCTGTGCATGTGCATACTGTATTCAGTAAAGTGGTCTGCAAACTTAGGTATCAAACCTTAACTTATCTGGAGTTGTTTTCCACTGCTATTGGCAAGAGCTAAAAGAATTACAATATTTTTCTTCTGCCCGAAAACTACTAAAGACTTTTTGTTGTTGATGCTAAATGAAGACATTTTAACATAGGTTTTTTTTTTCTAATATTAGACAGTATTGGGACAATATTTTCCACAAAAAGAGCAACAACAAGGTTAGTTTACTTATTTCATTCTTAAATTAAACATGGCTATTACATTTGTGCAATTGTTATCATAATTCTCTGGTGGAAGCAAACGTAATCTTAATGTACTTACCTTTGAGTTCATTTCTTTTACCCGAAGTAGCTGTCTCAATTTCTGGTAAATGTTTTTTAAAATTAAATCTATAAAATCATAAATTGACATCCAAACAGTTATACTGCCCAGTCTATGGGTCTTAAAGCCAGTGCTACGTGTTCACGTGGTGAATTTAGCATAAATATTTGTGATACCTTATCAACAGAAATACTGTTTACTGTCTGATTACAATTAATGAAGAAATGAAGATGGACATTTCTTCCAATAAATTTACCCTTTGGCAATAATGCAGAAAAAACCAAAGACATCGAACATGATAAACTTTCAACCCTGAAACAACTTTGGTTTAAGTAGTAGGATGCAGTTTATAACAAGTATACAAATGTATAGTGTGGAACATTTTCTAGAGGCACAGTAAGTCATCTCTAAAAATGATAACAGTAATCAATAGCTAAATATTTAATATTAGTAAAAGGATGACTGTATTATTATGCAAGAGTTGTAACATATATGATAATACTGATTGCCACAAGCAGTACTGATTTATCTAACAAGACTTATAAGTATAAAAGGATTTCAAGGTGAAAGAGGCAGAGATTTGAAAGTTTTGGTGGGAGTGATGAGAGGTGTATTAATTTTGCCTGGAAGTAAGCTGAGTGAATAATTTAAACTAGAGATATATACTAAGTATTTGTGATAAGCTAGACACTGCAGAAATTTCTAGGAATATACTGGTGAACAAAACTCAGCCACATCTCTGCTTTCATGAAAATATAAATTACTGGGGAAGATTAATGTTATTCAAATAATATAAAAATAAACTCATGAGTAAACACTAAAATAGGTGCTCTCAGAAAGAAAGGACATCAAATGTACACTGCAAACCAGTGGGCTTTAAACTTGGATTCCGTACCCCCTAGAAGAATTTTGAAAAATTATGTATCTCTTCACACATGTTTCACTTGACATCTACATTTTTCATTAGAAATTTCATATAGTTGGAAAGGCTGCTGATTCCAGCATGTGGGAAATCTTGACTAATAAAAAATGTTATATCTCTCTGAAAATCATAATTATTTGATACCTTTTCCAACATTAAAAAAATATAAGCCTGCTCTTCTTTAACATTTGAAAAATATACACCTTTCCTTTTTACTCTTTGAACTGATATTTCTGTTCCATGACATTTAAAGATTTTTATCCAAGTATAACACGTTTTTATACTTATCATACTTACCTACCGATACATATGTATGAAAATTTTAAAATCTTTTACCATGTTCATAAGACACTAAGTACTTAAACACATTTTTCTATACTGACTTATCAATTTAATTAAAATTTTTGTGCAATTAGTTGTAAAATGATATATTATGATTAATTTGGTTTTTGATCTTATACTAGCACTGTCTGAGATTTTTGATGAGTTAAACACTCCTTTCTTTTTGAAAGGCTTTACTCTGACTTCCTTGACCCTTCTCTCTTTAGGTGTGTATTCTATCACTTATTTCTGAATCTCTTAGTTAGCTCCTGATCCACTATTTACTTGGCTTCAGTTCCTACCTATAAGACTGATACTCCCAAGATTTCAGAATGCTTTTTGGGTTATTTCTTATGATAGTGGCGTCTGATGAATGATACCTTTCTCTATCCATGCCCTTTTGCAATGTAATGTTGTTGCACCATCATTCCCTTGAATCTTTTCTGGCCCTGTGACTTGCTAAGGCCGTTAAAAAGTGGCAGATGGAACATTGCACGTGGTCTAGAGCCTTGGCCTTAAGAGACATGGTAGCTTCCACTTTTGCCTCTTGGGATTCTGCCTTGAGTCCACTACACGAGGAAGCTGTTCTGAGAATGCAAGGCCACATGAAAGAGAGAAACCAGTCCAAGGCCCCACACCCATGATTGAGACCATTTTGTACTTTCTAGTTCAGCCAGACTTAATGGAGCTACACGGTTGAGTCCAGATGAGACAAGTGGAAGAACTGCCTAGGCAATCTACAGAATTGTGAGAAATAATAAATCACTGTGTTAAGCCACCAAGTTTAAAGTGGCTATGTAGCAACAGGTGATTGATATATACTTATATTAGGAAAACCCCAAATTTGCATCTCTTTTCACCGCATGTAGTTACCTACTGGACAATTCTCAGATGCCCAAGAGATACTTCAATATCAACATTTTCAAAACTAAATTCATTATTTTGTAGTTTCTCCTTTCTATTCCATAAATCAATGCCTATTTCCTTTGCAATTTCTCCTATGTTTGTAAATAACACACCCACATACCCAGTTACCATAGCAAGCAACAGAGGAGTTACCCATATTGTTTTCTCTTCTCAAACTCTGTCTTCTCACCAGATGACCATGGTCCATTGACTCTACCTTCCTAACATCTGCCTAATCTATTCTCTTCTCCAATTCTGCTTTGACTTAGTTCCTTCTTTCCTCATGTCTTCCTTAAACTTTGCACTATTCTTCTGATGGCCTCTCTTATTGTAGCTATGGAACCAGACAATCCCTCTTTTGTATTCCTGTAAGATTAACTCTTCTAAAATGCAAACTACTTATAATCATTTTACTTAATTGATTAAAACATAAATTGACTTAATGACTCACCATTGCCTACAAAATTAAGTCTGACCTCTTCATCAAGACAAGGAAGGCTCTCTCTGATCTATCCCAGACTCCTCTCCAGCTTCTTCCCTCTGCTGCTTACTCTGTCGGACCCAGGCGGATCCTACATTATACTAACACAGACATTCTCATCCTCCCCACTTTTCCTAGAGTACTCTGTTCATTGCCTTCTGAGATTCTCAGGGTAATTGACATTTCATTTTTTTTAAATCTCTACTATACCAAATGTGGATGTCTATTGTGGTATCAATAGCTGTCTGTATTTTTTTTAATTATGTGCATGTCTATTTCCTGTGTTATAGTTAAGACTCCCTCAGAAGCAGGGCTCTGTGAAGACAATAATTCAAATGCAAATAAGTAATTTGGTAGATGAACCCAGGATGCTGTTGTAAGGAGTGGGACAGTGAGATAGTGAAGAACAGCCAATTAAGTTTACTATGAAGCCAGATCCTACTATGGACAACTGGAATTTAATCCTGCAGAAAAACTGAATATTGGTGGAATATGAGCTTCAGAATAATCTCTCCTAAGGGATGAGAACACTATGGTATTTATATACCAACTTCAGTTATTAGATGAGGGCTACTCTTAGATGGGACTCTGTGTGTGTGTGTGTGTGTGTGTGTGTGTGTGTGTGTGTGTGTGTGTGTGTGAGAGAGAGAGAGAGAAACAAAGAGAGAGAGAGAGAATGAGAGAGAGAGTATTCCTCTGGCCTGTCCTGAGGTAGGGGCAGAGTAATCTTTGTCCCTTAGGAAAAAGGGTATAGATGAAAGCCAACACCATACATTGACCTGGTATAACCGTAGAAATAAGGGCATGGTATTAATAGAAATTGCTACACCCTATTATATGCTGTAAACTCTTTTTGGGCATAGATATTACTATATTTATCATTATATTTCCAGTGCCTGGCAATATATTGGGACCACAGACGCAATTGTTGAATGAATAAGTGAAAAATTACTGCTATCATAGCAGCTTAAAAAATAGCATTTACGGAGTATTTTCTATAGTACGGACATTGTTCTGTATTCTTTACTGGTATTAATTCATTGAACTGAAGTGGAATACGTAGCTGCCTTCTCCATCGTCAGTTTGTGCACATTGCCCCTCAGTGTTTAAAAATTTCACAAAGAGAGAAAGATGAGGTGCTGTCATGCATTGTGTTGACCAGAGGGAATATGCCACACCGGTAACAGATGCTTTTCAGAAATTTCATAACTATCGGGAAGACGACTTTAGGATTGATTCCTCTAGTGTCTCATTTTCAATAATTTTCTAAACTTGTTTTTGCTATAAAACATTAGAACAGAAGATACTGGCTTCTGGATAAGTTTTGCTAAAGTGGAAAAATAAAATCAGATGATGCATAAGGTTACATGAAGAGTGCTACGGAGAATAGAAGATCATCTTGGAAGCAGCATAAGTTAAAAAACAAAACCTGCTTTTTAAAATTATTCTCAAATTTTAGCATTCTTCTCAAATAAGATGTGATTTGACCATGCTCCCCAGGGAATGAACTGCCTATCATCTAACAGCAGAATGAACTATGGAGCTCCAGGAGTTGTAGATAAATTTATGAAAGGAAATCTCTGTGTTCATCAAGACAGTATTACCAATCCACATGTTCTATTGTTTGCAAATGAAAGACAACAACGTTCATTATGTGTGAAATCTGGCCAGGCCTACAGAATTTGACAAAGTGACTTTGACATTCCCTCATGGAACATTTTTATGGGTAAGAATCTGCCGTTATGTGAAAAGAAGTAAAGAAGAGATATCACAAAGGAGCAAAAGGAAACACTGATCTATACAACTCAATCCAGGATTCTCCATTCCCCGCGTAGGTTTCTGGTCTCCCCATGGGTATGTGCGTCAGGTTCCTCTAATGCTGAGGGGCAGAAGCTCCGTTTGTTTACCCACCTGCCAGCTGCTTCCCTGACGCTCTAATATCCCACTCACTAGGCACAGCAGGATCGGAACAGCCAGAAGTACACAAGTCCCCCTCATCCATGGTTTTACTTTCTGCAGTGCCAGTTGCCCATGATCAACTATGACTCAAAATATTAAATGGAAAATTCCAGAAATAAACAATATGTTTTAAATTGTGCCCTGTCGGAGTACTGTAATGAAATCCCTAGCTGTCCTGCTTTGTCTAGCCCCGGACCTGAATAATCCCTTTGTCCAGCATGCCCGCCTGAGTCACTTAGCAGCTGCCTCGGTTATCCGATCAACTGTCATTGTATAGTGGTGCTCATGTTCAAGTCATCCTTATTTTACTTAATAATGTCCCCAAAGCTCAAGAGTAGTGATTCTGGCAATTCAGATATGCCAAAGAGAAGCTGTGAAGTGCTCCCTTTAAGTGAAAAGGTGAAAGTTCCTGACTTGAGGAAAGGAAAACAATCGTACGCTAAGGTTGCTGAGATCCACGGTAAGAACGAGTTGTCTGTCCGTGAAGTTGTGAAGAAGGAGAAAGAAATTCATGCTAGTTTTGCTGTTACACCTCAAACTGCCCCCTAGATAAAAAGGGACTATTGTATATGGTCCAGGGCCACTAATTTTAATTAGGCATGATTGTGCATAATTATATCTGACAAATAAAATGCCGATAAAGGTCTTTTTCCTAATATAAAGACTGTCTTTTGACATATAGCTATTTATAGGAAACACCACAGCAATTACCTTGCTTTTCTCATTATTTATGATAGCTTGTGCTGTTGGTTCTCAAACTTAAGAAGACGAGTACTGTCATTTCCTTTCAAACAGCTTGTTAAGAAGGCTGTTCTTTGTCTGTGGCTCGCTAGAGTGCAGTATTTAATATTTAAATGCACTGCAAAATGAACACTTTCTGTACACCAGCTGACAGGCGATGACATAAAAATGGAAGGATTTTCGCATTTGCAAATGAATCACCTGATTTAGTAAAATCAAGAAAGCACAGTTTCCATTCTTATCTCTAGCCCATCTTTTCAGTACGATTGGTTTTTATTGCATAGTAAATTTGCCTTCTTGAAAGATAATAGACAAATTCAGTTTACACTAAAATCAAGGTCAGTTTTCCAGTATTAATAAGCAAGAAAATGAAAGGTTGAATTGTTGGGCAGTCATGGTTTTTAGAATCTTGATAGACTGAAGGAAAAGCAGAAATGAATTCAGTCTGAAAATTTAAAACAATCTTTGGAACTGTGATTTTTTTTTTTTTTTGACCTTGTCTTAAATTTCGAAATTAGCTTCAGTCCAAACCTCTTCCTTTGTTATTTTATAGGTCAGCCCCAGGGAAGTTAATTAATTTGATTAGGGACCCTGGATTAGTTAGTAGAAGTGGGCGGACTTGATTCTTGTTTCATTCATGTTTCTACACTAAACAATCTTTTTCCTTGTAGGCCAAATAGGAATGCTATGATAATAACAACACTTTTTCTTAGTAATTTTACTCTGATTTATTTTTTGGTGAATTATGCCATTGTTAATGTTAATCATGAATAAGAGAGGGTCTATATAATTTTAAATCATTTAAGAACTTATAGTTTGAGTGGCCAAAATGTATTCCATGGCCTGCATTTAATAGAAGAAACATTTTTTAAAGGCTCAATGCCCATACCATTTGGAAAGTAGAAATTACAAGAAAAGTGCTGATTACAGCTTGACCTAAGCAATCATGGATTTCTTAAAAAGAAAGTGTATTCAAAAGCAACAGTTTTGCCTTATTACTTATAGTTGTGTTATTTGAAATCAACCAGTTTAACTTATTTTCTTTATTGTTCATAAAATACTCTCCTTTTTCTTAAAACTTCATTTTTCTTGGGAAATAGATCCATTTAGCTTTCAACAGAAGCTTGGATTTTTCTTTTTTAGAAATTTTTAAATGAAATCATGTTCAGACTTAGTTTCCCAAACATATTATCTTCCTTCCCAGAGCAGACAGAACCTTTGAGCATGAATGTCCTTCCAGCCTTTCTCACGGTCTTTGGTGGTAAACATGTTTATCACTTCTTTGAAGAAAGATCTCCCTGACTGGTCCAATTCCTATTGTACTCTCTTATCCCACCAACTATTTCCACAGTGAAAGTTTTTATTTTGCAAGTACAACATTTGTGATATTATTTGATTAATATCACTTTCCCTCACAAAAATAGAATTTTGCTAAGGAAAGGAAATATTGATTTTTATTCACTATATTGTCCTTAGCGTTATGGGATAAATCAGGGAGAATTCAAAATAGGTACTGAATGAATATTAGATGAACAAATGAATTATTTAAAATACCACTGAGTACAGAATCATTTATAGAAAAAACAATGCTTTTCCAATATTGTTTTACCTTTAGCATGGTCACAAATCTATTGAACTATATTGATATGAGCAAAGAAAAATGTAACTTATTCTTTTTATTTTTCTTGCCAATATCCTGATATTCTTTAATAATCTCTCCCCTCACTGATTTGCCCCTGGGTTGAGGTGAGTGGCTCAATTTAATTTTTTCCTGTAATTTCATTCCATTTCAGTAATTCAATCAATTTTAGATCTCTGAGTCTCTATAGATTTCAGCCCTTCCCCATTTCCTATATAAGTTGATTCCCAAGTGTTTGTTACAAGTTAATATGATTTTGAAAGGAAAATATGAAAATGTGAAGAATTTATTAATTAAATGACTACTTCTAAAAACAATTCCTATGTAAGTTATACTGTAAACTCCTAAAGTACAGGGGCCCGTGTCTTATTTTGTTTATTTTTGTTTTCCTATGATCTAACACAGTAACTAGCACATAGTAGTTGCTAAATAAAAATTTGTTAAATAGGTGAATTTGAAACAAATGATATTAATTGAATGAAAGAAAAACATGAATATTTATAAGTTTTTATAAGTTTCTGCAGCAATTATATGTTTAGAGAGTATGTTTTCAGTGCCTATCTCTGCTTTGATTAAAAAAAAAATAGGTCTGAAAACCTTTCTGATATCTTCAGTAGGTATGGGGCCTAGTAAAACATGCCAAATGAATAAAAGACAACTCAGGTAATATCCCCAGATTGCAAGTCTCATTGTATTATATAAGAAAAGGGGCTCTTTGACCCATTAAACTGTAAGGATAGAAGTATAAATAGGGGTAGGTAAGAGATTGGAATCCAAAACAGTCTTTCAACATGATATCAGCAAATGAAAATCAGCAAAATAAGGTTCTATTTTCTCTTTTAAGATACAGAAAAATCTGCAGAGAGAGTAAAGCTCAGAATTTAGTTGGAGAACTAGGTTTAAGTACCAATCATTAATAGCCAAATCCGTAAAAGAGGAATATCCATTAGACTTGAGTAGGCATTTGGGGGCTGGACTTCCACATAGCCGAAAGGAAAAAAATCCAGTGAGGCTGGAAGGGCAAGGCACCTGGCAACCGTGAGGACAGGTGTTTGGTGACAGTTCAGGTTGCCTTTTCAATGCAGATAAACAGATGGTGTCTGTTACGAATAGATGAAGAACAGGGGTTCTCAAGCTTTAGTGTGCATCACCCAGAAAGCGTATTTAAAATGCAGAGTCACAGGACTCATCCCTAGAGTTTCTGATTGTTCAGGTTTAGGTGATGCCCAAGACTCTATATTTTTAACTAGCACCCATGGAAATTCTGATGCCCCAACCCCTTTTTAAAAAACAGTAAAGATCTAATGAACATTAATCTTTTTTCAAGTAAATCGAACTTTTACTAATGAATGATTACCTAATATACTTACACACATAGTGATATAAATAGAACTCTTCCAAATTAAAGAAATGTTTTATCCTTCTGTGTTTAGGACACATTTAGAATCATACACAAAGATACTTAGCTAGGTTTAAACTTTTAACCATTTTTCTTTAAAAAACACAAACCAAATTATCCTTCATTTAAACTTCCAACAATCTAAAAAATCTAATTTTTTTTTCAGCACCTCATTTTGGTTATTTTGACGTAAATTTTCTGACCATAACAAACAAGACCTTGCCAGTGCAGTGGCCTATGGGTTTATAGGCCCAAGAGGTATTCTTTGCATGGAATTCGCTTTTCCTGAGACTGGAACTCCTTGCCACACTAACATCCTGCTTAGAGGCTGGGGTACTTCCTTTCTGTTTCTACTTGTCAGAGAGCTTGCGCTGGATCACCTGGATTGTGCACAGTTCTGTCTTTCACATTCTCCACCGTTATGCGTTGGACACTCAGTAAATGCATTCAGAATAAATGAATGGATTTTTATATATAGCACCATCAAGATTTTGCTAATGGTAATTTTGACTTCTTAAAGATTGTTAAGGCTGGAGATCATAAAGTAATTTAATCAAATACCCTCAGTTTACAATGGAAGCAACTGAGGTAGAGAGACATGCCTAAGATAACTGTCTAAATCAGGACTCTTGACTTTGTCCATACAGTGTTTTGTTTTGTATTTAACTGTTCTATCTCTAAAATTCTGTTATTTTATTTTCTTATTATTTAATAGGTTTACTTTCTTCCTAGTTCAGAGAGTATCAGTCTGTAGGATCTAGTTCATGTTGATTTACTGTTCATCAGCGTTTCAAAATGACTTGTTTATTGAGCTCAGCAAAGGGTTTAGAAGGGAATTCACAAATATTGTCTGCATGCGATGTATTTGTTCACATGAGCAACATGTTGGTGACAAGTTTTGAAAACATTCGATCTTTTAAATTTAAATTTCTAGAAAAAATTAAAAAATAAGTTTAAAGTAAATATTACATAGAGTAATATTCTTTTATTTAGGAATATAATTGTTAGCAATGGTCTTCTCTTTCTGTCTACTCGTTTTACCAGCATAGTAGGTGGTTCTTGTCATCATGGTCATATGATATAGCTATGGTACATCCAAGCCTTTGTTATGAGTTCTAGGCAGAAAGAAAGAGGGTTCCTCTGGGAGGCAGAGGCCGGAAGATCACTTGAGCTCAGGAGTTCAAGACCAGCCTGAGCAAGAGTGAGACCCCATCTCTACTAAAAATAGAAAAATTAGCTGGGCGTGCTGTTGCACCCCTGTTGTCCCAGCTATTCAGGAGGCTGAGGCAGGAGGATCGCTTGAGCCCTGAATTGGAGATTACTGTGAACTAGGCTGATGCCACAGCACTCTACTCAGGGCAATGGAGTGAGAGTCTGTCTCAAAAAAAAAAAAAAAAGAAAGAAAAAGAAAAAAAGAGGGTTCCAAGGTTTTTCTCTCACAGAAGATTTACATATTAATAAAAAATGAAGCCATTTGACAGAAAGTAAGTTTTTTTAGCTGGTACATTGTGACCCTGAAAAAAAAAAATCGAGATTCTCTCTGTTAGCTGGAAAGGAAAACAGGTATCAGACAGGCAGCTAGAGTAGCTGCCACAGGGAATAACTAGATGAAGAAAGGAAAAGACCAAATAAACATGAGCCTTGGGTCAAGGTTAATAGCACTGCAGATTTTCAACACAAAGATCAAATCTCAGCAGCAAAATTCTAGTGTAATAAAAGTCTCTTCTTTCATCCATTGCTACTCCCAAAACTGCACAAAGCTTCCCAGACGTTGACTTGGCTGCCTGCCGTGTGACTAATATGTGAACCAATTCATTTTTCTTCACTTTTATACTGTTTCAGTTCCAGCATCAACATACATGACAGCAGTCTACTCCACCTTCACAACAAAGGAGTTTGAAAAGTATAATTAAATATTTATAGCCTACAGCAGTATTTTCTCAGAACCAAAATGTATAGCTTTAGTTTGACAAATGAAAATGTTTATTCATTGATTAGAAATTTGTGAATCAAACTAGAAATGAATGTCTACTTTTGACATTTCTAGATTTTCCTTTGAGTAAGTTTGATTTTATTTTAAAATTGTTATATTTACTTTTCTAAGTTTTGAATTCTAGAATTTCTGAATTGAGGATATATAATAAATATGTACATCTAAGATATTTTTGTAAAACCCCATTCAGTAAAGTTACAAGGGCTAGATTGATTAAATTAACATATATAGATGAAAGTAGAAATGAATTCTCTTGTTACAACCACAGAAATATTTTCTGAACCACTTGGATTTTATTATAGATTTTAGGGAAAATTATCTGAATTATTTGTACAGATTAGTTAAAAGTGAGAGTTCAGTTAAATACACATGTGGTGGAAGGATCCTATCAAATCAAATAAAATATTTTTGACCACTGGTCATGTAGGCATAATCCACATTAATTTTATTTTATATTTTACTATTAAAGAATATACTTACCTCTATTCCAGCTTACACGGTATAATTCTGGTTTCACATCACATGCAACTCTAATTTATCTTTCACACAAAGAATGGTAATTAAAATACCTATGAATATTAATAAATTGAAATATAAAGGAAAAATATTTTGGACATACCGATCTTATATATAGCAATCCTGCTAAGCAATGTTAACAATTTTCTAAAAATCATATTATCTACAAATAATGACAATTCTCATCTTCTGATGCTCTTTACTAATTTTCTTGTACAATTTACTTACTATAATTCACAATACAATGTGAATAGAAATAGTGCAGGAATATTTTTCTCCTTCCTTATTTTAAAGGGAATGCTTTTAAAATATCACCATTAAGTGTGATGTTTGCCATATTATTTAGTTTTGTGAGTGTCTTAGGTTGGGCTGCTAAAACTGCTTGCTTCAAACAGCAGATATTTATTTGTTATAGTTCTAGAAAATGGGAAGTCCAAGATCAAGATACCAGCAGAAGCAGCGTTTGGTGAGGACCCTCTTCATGGTTGCTGTGTCCTCACATGGCAATATCAGAGAGAGAGGGGTTATTTCTTATAAGGGCACTAATCCCATCCATGAAGGCTCCTCATGACCTAACTACCTCCCAAAGACCTCATCTTTAAATAATTTTGCTAAAAAAATTGTTGATGATATGCTTTATGTTTTTACTCCTTGCTGCATTTGTAGTCATGTCCTCCATCCAATTCCTAATGTCGTCTATATTTGGCTTCTCTCTTTTGTTCTTAATTTTTTTCCCCCAGAGGCTTGTTAATTTTATTAGTTGCTTTGCTTCATTATCCTTCCTTTGTTTTTCCTTTCATTAATTTATCCTGTTAAGAGTTTTATTTTCTCTCTGCTGTGTTATTTGAGTTTATTATTCTGTTTTTTCCTAACTTCTAATTTTAGGTTTTTAATCCATTAATTTTTAGCCAATATGTCAGGTTTCATTCTGAAACGTCAGTTCTTGATGCACCCAAGGCTGAAGAATGACCAGATGCACCAAATAAGACAAGCACAAAAATGAGATTTATTGAGGAGAGAAAGAGAGGATTGTAGGGCAAGAGCAAGATATAGGTTTACAGAGCATGATACATAGGCCACAGATGACTACTGGACCGGTTGTCGCAGTAAAGGCAGAGCAAAAGGAAGGGTGTGAAAAGGACTTCATTCTGGTCTGTGTCTTGTTTTATAGTGCCGGGATTGGGACCTTCCTGATCGTTCAGAGATCACCACAGAACCACTTTGATTGGACATTTGGGAGTTGCATGACCTGTCTTACTACGCATGCAGGTTGTTCTAGGTCAATTTCCGACTCTATGGTATCTGTGCAGCTTGGCCTGTGGGTAGAGAGTTCTCTGTATTCTTTTGTAGCTGGCACGCTAAGTTATGATTGGCAGATTCGTAGGGTATTCCCTCCTCCCCCAGGTATGGCAGTAGCTCAGGGCAGGATCAAGATGGGGCAGTTGCACCAAGACAAAGCACCCACCGTCCTCCCTGGGAGACCTGGAATCCCTTGCTAACTACCTAATATTTCATTTTTTTTCTAATTTAATTCTTTAAGTCTATTTACTTCCCTCTAAGTTCTACTTTGACTGTATTTACAGGTCGATAAGCAATATTTTCATTATCATCCAGAGCTAAAAATCTTACAGCTTGCGGGACAGTTATTTATTTAGAGGTACATTTAATTTTTTTCTGTTACTTGTCTTTTTTGGTTATTGATGATTAGGAGGTAGTAGAAAATATAGGATTAAAATTACAAAAATTAATACTGAATATTAATCTCTCATCTCCTCTGGATATCATTTTCCTCAAATGTAAAGTGAGGAAGTTGGATTGGTTGGCTTCCAAGATCCCTTTCATTTCTAATATTCTATGAATCGTGTACAGTAGTCCCTCCTTATCTTCAATGAATATGTTCTAAGACCCCCAGTGGATGCCTGAGAATAATACTCATAGAGCTGACACTTAAAGTCACGGAGTGGTTACACTCATCACTATGGCAGATCTGGAGTGAGAAAAGAGCCAAGAATGACTATTAAAGTGTCTTGGGAAATTTTCTACTCATCTCTGTCTTTTTTCCCCCCGCAATTTGCAGAAATTTCTCTTATTACTCCCTTAAATCATTAAAATAACCTTGTAGCTGAACTAAGAGAGAACTTATTTGTCTTCTTCTCAGGGAAGCTGTCAGGTCAGCAGTTTTCTGTTCTGGGTTCTTGGTGTCCTCTTGGCCAAAGAATGACCAGACCCACCAAATGAAAGACAAGTGGGAAACGACGTTTATTGAGGAAGAGAAAGATAGGTTTATAGAGCAAGAGCAAGACACATTCGCCACAGACTCTAACAGCCCCCCTGTCATAACAAGAGGCTCTGGTTATCCTCTGGGGTCCTGTTTTATACTGTCTGGATTGGGTCCTCCTCATGGTTCAGATGTCACCATGGAACCATTCTGATGGACAGTTAATTAAATGATAATTAGCCTTAGGTCACTTTCCAGGTCCTATTGTGCCTGGGCTGCCTGGCCTGCTGGGGCTGGGGAATTCCCTGCATTCTTTTACAGATTAGCAGGGGGTCCTACTTCCCCCAGGTATGGCAATTACTGGGGGCAGGATTAAGGTGGGGTAGCACCAAGACTGGGCACCCACCTTTGTTTTTCTTCCCCAGGTGGGACAATTGCTCAAGGCAGCACCAAAGCAAGGTGCACACTTTTGTCCCTAGGAGAGCTAGATTTTCGTCACTGTCTGCCTAACAAAGCCACATGCAGTTGTTGAAAAGGCTAACTTCTCTGGAAATAGAAATTTAAAACTCTTGGCCAGGCATGGTGGTAGCTCACACTTATAATCCTAGCACTTTGGGAGGCCAACTGGGGAGGATCACTTGAGGCCAGGAGTTTGAGACCAGCCTGGGCAACATACAGAGACCCTGTTTCTATAACTAATAATTAAAAAAAAAAATTAACTAGGAGTGATGGCTTATGCCTGTGGTGCCAGCTACTTGGGAGGCTGAGTAAGGAGGATCACTTGAGCCCAGAAATTCGGAGTTACAGTGAGCTATGATCATGCCACCATCTCCCAGCCTGGGCAACATAGCAAGACTCCATCTCCAAAAAAACAAAAGAAAAAAAACTCTTTTCATCATCTTTCAGTTTTCCAATTTAAAATATCTCTGTTGCATTAAAATCAGGGAGATAATTTTCCCTAGAGAAATGCCTGCTCCAGCTTTTACTACTTTTATTTTCTACAACCAGTATCCTGCCCATTAAGTACAGGTTTTCACTCCCACGTTACGGTAGTCCCCACTTGATACCCACCTCATCTGTGGTTTTATTTTCTAAGGTTTCAGTTACCTGTGGCCAACTGCAGTCCAAAAATATTAAATGGAAAATCCCAGAAATAAATAATTCGTAAGTTTTAAATGACATGCAATTCTGAGTAGTGTGATAAATTTCATCCAGGCTGGGACATGAATCATCCTTTTGTCCAGCTTATTCATATTATATACACTACCTTCCCTTTATTGTATAGGAAAAACACAGTGTGTGTAGAATGCAGTACTATCCTCAGTTTCAGGCATCAACTGGGTGTCTTGGAACACATTCATCACAGGTAAGGAGGGACTACTGTACATGATTCATAAGATGTTAGAAATGGAAGAGATCTTAGAAGCCATCCAGTCCGACCTCTTTATTTTGTATTTGAGAAAAATGACATCCAGAGAGTTGAATAACAAATTTCTCATTGCTATTTCTTCATTAGCATTGTCTGATCTACTTTCCTCCAGTGTTAACATCTTACTGTGGACACTTAGTTTGTTTTTGTCGTTATATGAAATGTACATATGATTATCACATTGTAATTCTGGACCCATCCTTTCTCATATAGGAAAACCCTAACAATCTACCGGGGCCAGCAAGATTTGGTCCCTCCCTGTCCTTCCAACCTTATCCTGTTTCAGTCTTTTCCTGGCTCCCAGCTCTTCCTCAATGAGCTTTTTCTTCCTGACGATTGCCTGCTTCAAGACATCTGTATTTGCATTTACTCGCTTTTCCTTCCTGGTTAATTCCTATTTGATTTTCAGATCCCAGTCCTTTGGCAGTTTCTTAGGAAAATCTTCCTTCACCTCCCTGACTCTGTCAACCACCCTTTATAAATTTGCATAAAATAATGGAAACAAAATCCCCACAGGGTTTTGTTTTTTAATTTGAATGTTTATTTTCACATTTAAAAATTATGATTATTTGGTAAATACAGTGCCTCACCTGCTAGGCTATAAGTTCCATCAACACCGGGATAGCCTATCTTTATAACAAGCTGCCTTTAAGCCATCTGACACAAGATACTTGTTTACTAATAAGTATTGCCAGGCTAGACTTGAAACCAAGTATGCCAACTACAAGTCCTATATCTTTCAAATGTATCATTGTGTATCATCAATAGAAACTCTTTGCAATATACTTCTCACAAAGTTATTTTCATCTCCATCAAAATTAGGCAAATACATGTAAATACTTTAATGAATTTTGAACAACCTGAAGTCAATAAAAATGAATGATAATAAGCCATTAGATTCTCATTAACTTATTGAAAGCTTGCTAACTTCTAAAAATGTACTATATTGGTTTATTTGACATGGTTTCTTTGTGTTGAAACCAGTTAGAGTGCTCATTAAAAACTAATTTCGAATTATAATTAATCTTATTTTCTGATTCAGTGCTATTGTTTTAGAAATAATATAATTATTTAGAGCATGATTAAAAAATTCTTAAACCAAAATCATGTTTTCCTTGGTAATCAAAATACAATTTTCTTCTTTTAATGTGGAAAGCATTGCTTACATTGATAATATTATCACTCTCATTATCAACATTACTGAGTGCTTGCAAGCCCCATGGGGAAATGTATCAGAGTGGAAAAATTTTGGATGTAAATAATAAATTGAAGTAAGCCACTTAGGACCAAGATAGATATAAGAATAAATACACCGGAGTAATGAAAAATTGCCATCATCATCTAACAGATCTACAATTCTCTAGGTACAAAAATTTCTAGTTCTTTTTATTTTTCACATCCAATAGATATATGTAATGGATTGCATATGTTCCAATAAAAAGAACTAGAGACACTTAGCTTATTTCAAGTGTAAAGATGTATTATGCTATAGAAGGAAATAAGAAATAAGAGGTTAGAGTATTAGCAGTTGTAACATGCATCAGAATCAAAAGTAGCTCTAATAGGCAAACTACAAGTCTGTGGGACATCAGTAACTCCCTGTACAGCCAATTCATTTCATAGTTGCATTGTCTACTGTCCTGCTGCTAAAGATCCAAGTGGAATGTGAACCCGCATTTTATACAATAAAGCCTTGATATTCTCCCTGTAAAGTCTTAAATAAAACTTTATTTCTTGGGGGAGGCACTCTGCTCTATTAAAAATGGCAATATAATTAACATTATTTCACATTATGCATAAAAGTTTATTAAGTTCAATGTCCCAAATTAGAACTTCATTTTAAAAACTACTTGAGAAGAACAAACTTAACTCTCATGAGAGAATGTTTCTACTTGCTCTTATGTTAGATTTTTATGCTTATGAACATCTAAACATCCATTCTTGTCACAAAGGCAATCTTCACTGAACATCTGCAGAAACATTTGGAATGCTATTGTTATGAGAGGAATTGTCCAAGTGTGCATGTTTTTATAACATGTCATTATGGTTGGATTGATAGTCCTGAAAAAAAGAATCCTGAATACAGTATAATGCACTGTCTTAATCATCTGCCACTGTATATCAGATAAAATGACTTGTTTATCATAGAATTCTTCAAAATTGAAATGTGGTTGTCTTCTAGAGTTGCAAATGTTATGTCACCTGAAAAATTATTCCTTTGCAATCAACTTATTTGCTGAGAAAAGCATTATAAACTCTGGCAAGGACTCTAGCTATCGTTAAAATACTCTTTTTTTTTTACATAGAATATACTATTTTATTTGTATTTTTAAGGCAAGAATTATGTTTCCCATTACGTTCATTTGCTATCCCTTCCTCTCTCCATTATATAGGGCTAAAGCATAATGTCAGATTTTCATTTTTAAACATATTTACACATTATGTTGTACCTCCTACTTTCCTGGATCATGGCTTTGCGTTCTGGAAGTGGAATAAAGTAGAATACTTCTTGTGGGTGCAGTATACAATCACATATACCCTATTAAATGAATAATGTGAGACTGTGTAAATCAATATATAATATAATTGTTTTCATAAGTAAAAAATGTATGTATATTTGCAATGTATATTTGTATGATCTGTTAAAGTAATTTATAATTTTATAAAACTAAATAAAATGATTAAATAAATTTATAGTTTTAGAAATTAATTTAAAAAAACTGATTAAAACACTGATAGTTATTAGTTAGGAGTTGAGTTCTGATATTATGGGGTGGAGGGTATGTGAATAACAGCAAGGAGGAATTACTTTTTCAGATTGAGTTAGGCTTGAGTGATTACATTAAAATAGATGTAATATTAGCTTCTAAAACAGAGTAAATGGCAGTCTTTCTGTTTTTAAAATAAATTTTCCTTACAATAGAAGTAAAACAATTACTGAGAAATGATTAATATGTTTTAGAAAATGGATATGATCTAAGCATTGTACTAAAAAGCAGCTAAAGAGTTAAATCAAACAACTTAGGAACTTAAAATTGTCATATGAAAAAATTCAATGTTATTTGTAAACATTAAACTATTTACATAAATTGAACAATGATGTTTAATCATTCCACAAGATTCTTGAGAACTTTAATTATATGATAATTAATATCAAAATCATGGGTTTCCCTTGTAGATGGCCAGTCTTTTTTACTTCCTTATTTATTTTCTTTCTAACCAAATCTCACTTGCTCATAGCTTCTCAAACCCAGCTTTTTATTGAACATCACACACTTTCTCAATTTCACATGCTTCTTGGGGGCACTTGTGTCTGGATCTTACTTTGTATCCATAGCATTTTATCTGGGTGTGCTCCCTAATTCGTTAAGAAATTCATTAAAATATTCAATAAATGCCTACTATATATTTAATATGTGTAAATATATTGCACAATTTGTAGTAATAGGCAGAGAGACATGAAGAAGGCAGTTGTTCTTATCCGAATAAGGCAGATAAAAGAAGAAAATACAAACACCCATACACACATACATGCACACACCAGAAAAATCTATAAAACAGGATGATAGAGAACTCTTTTTGCTTATCAGAGAAATATATTTAATATATAGGTATGCATTATTTAGCACGTTTTGCAATGTGCTGTGTTTGTACATTGGTCTCTACCATTAAGTGGGGAAATGTCATGTACAAGTGTATTTTCATGTGGGTATGAATGTTTAGTTGAGTGTGACAGTTTCTGTTTCCAATCATATGTCTATCTATGTTGGTCTTTGTATGCTGAAACCATATTTGCATGTGAAAAATTCACTCAATGAAGAAAATACATTATATAGGTAGATAAAAACTAGCATAAGTTAGAATTTAAGAATATAAAAAATAATCTTCAATGTTTTCATATCTTGAATTCTGCTCTGAGGGTTTTCTTACTGACATAAAATAAGGCTTCTAAGTTTTTTGTTTTAATTAAAAGACTGCTGTTATTCTGAGTAAAATTAATAGAATAAGCATTTGTGAGTTTCTGAGTTGGCATATTGCAGCCTGGAGCCTGGAGTCTCCAAGTTCTACATAGGTTAAACGTGTTCTGAGCCAATGGGAAATTAGTCCCTGTCATAAGGAAGGGAAAGATCTATAAAGCTGAAAAGGACCCACGGCATGAAACAGAGGCCAAAATGTGCTTTCTGTTTCCCCACCCAACGCCCAGTGAACTTGGCCACTCTGTCACAGACCACACAGATGGAGAACGACAAGCCTCCTGCTTTACCCCCACTCCCAGCCCTGCCCTGTATCTCCCTGGAGCTTATTCAAGGAAGAGGAAACATCAGGAAAAGCAGCTCTGAAAGAGGGGAGAGAGGGCCAAACAGACTGAGCATGGCATCTTACTGATCATTTTCTCAATGGCATGAATGAAATAAGTCACTATTCTATTGGGAAGAATGAATCAGAATTGGAGAAGGGGACCTTTTTCTCATGGAAAGTGGAAGGAAAATCCTTTCCCTTCTCTGGGTGTAGAACGGGTACAATAATAATCATCCAAAACGTGAGTGAAGAGAGAAAATAGGAAGACTTCTTTCAGTGGGGTTGATTTTATGTTTATAGGAAAAGTCAAGGAAAGATTTCAGGCCAAGAAGGTTCAGCATCGGGGCTATCAGGCTGAGTGTCATGGTGGGCATTGGCGTAATTTCTTTAGCAGGATCACAAAGAAACAAGGATACAAACTATTTACATCATGTTGACTAGGAGTTGATTCAGAGTTAAAGGAAACAAGAAAGATTGCGGATGTGTGCCAGTGTTAGAGCAATTTGAATTATGTGTGTATTTACATTTTAAAGACATGCCTTATATAAAGAATCAGAAACTCATTTTGTGGCCATATTTTACTTTCCATTTGCTGCACCACTTTATTTTGTCTGCTTCTCTTGTTCTTAGCTTTGGCTGCAAATTGAAAATGACAAATTCAGCAAAGCCTTACTTTTGTATGATATACTGAGAAAAAAGGAGGAGAGTGTGTGTATACAGTAAGAGGAAAGCAGATTTAAAACTCAATTGTAATGATGTTTGTGTCTATACACATTCATTAACTGTTGTTGATAAGACAATCTCTATCTCATCAAGCTACATTTCAATATATATGACCCAGAGTAGTTATATATCTATGTTGTTTCCATGCGCCTTGTATATATAATAGCATTTACTCTACTTTGATTCAGAGTATCTTTGAAAATTAGAATCCATTTTTAACTTCTGTCAAAATTTTATGAGATGCAAGTATTTAATATTCTATAATGCTGTAAATCCTATAGTACTGCCTGATAAAGTCACTTATCTTTAACACTTATTAATTCACAAGAAGGTATAAGCCTAGTATTTGCCATGCTATGTCTTTTTCTTGAATATATTGCTATAACTGGAGGCATAATACATGCAAGAAACATCTTTGATAAAATGTCCTTTATACACAGTGAAGATTCAGAACTTTCACTCTAGGAAATTTGGAAGAGAACAACTTTTCAGAAAAAAATATGTGAAGTAACGGGCTCAATGCCAAAAATGATCGATACTGTCATATACATATGTATACATATAAATAGGCCTTAAGTAGTAGTTGAATAACTATTTACCAATATTTATCCTTATTAAAATTTACTCTAATTGACTCAAGCTGAAATGTCTTAAATTATATTTTAATTAAAATTTTTTATCTGATTAAAATGATTATCTGCCTTCAAAACTACAGAAACATAATGTTAAATTTGACTGCCCTTCACATTTCTACCCTCAGAGAAAGCCATTATTAATGGTTAGGTAATTTAGTACTTTGTCTTGATGTTTTATAGAGCAATATCTATAAATACATCCCTTTATTAAATATGTGAATTCATCCCTTTGTTAAAATGTAAAAAAATACAAATGCATATAGAATAAACTTCAAAGAGAAAGAATCAGTTTTAGGCCTTTTCTATATAAATCGTTACACAATTACATTGATGACCATGATAATGACAATTCCTCAAAAGATATGGTAGATCTTAGTTTTTCCAATATCTGCTAATTGTACTAAAGTCTGCACATTTTCAGGAAAAGTCAAGTTTAGATTATTGGTGCTATTTTAATAATTTCAGAGAGAGAAATTAATCTATCTTTCGTGAAAAATTTAAACAAGAGTTTTGAGTGAATTTAATTGAACTGAATAGAGGTTTGAATGATAATGCTTATTTATAATATTAATATAATGCACAAATAT
>NW_012148174.1:7671241-7681697 GCF_000956105.1 Propithecus coquereli
CTCTTATTCATTTTTAAAAATGATATATGTTATTGCTGTGAGGTAAGTTAAATGTATTTTTGGAGGGGGTTGGCAGTTTATTTATTTACTTTTTTAGTCACAATGATAGAGCAAATATAAGTAGTACTATATTATTGATGTTAAAAGGCAAAATCTCTTAGCCTGTGAAAATAACCCACCTACCTTCTTTTGATTTTCAAAAAAAAAGAAAAATGTATATTGAACTTTCTGGTCAGGCTCTCTATATCATGTGTGTTCTCAATAGATTTTATAGTGAATAATGATATTGAAATTATAGAGCCAGCTTTATTCCGATCAAAGAGAGCTTCTTAACAACACAAGCAGAGGAGGGAAAAGATACCTACTTCACACATTCACATCCCAAACTTCCTATCCCCAGTGCAGCAGGAATAATCCTTTTATTCCATTAAAATGGTCACTAACCTCATCATAATAAAGGAATGTTTTAACCTCTTACCTGCAGGAGTCTTGTCAATGTAACAGGAACTGAAACTGTAACTGTTCTGTGTTGTCTGTTACAGAGCAGGGCTCTGCCTTGTATTGCCTTTGTGAAGGCTGCAGTAACAATATATGACTATTGCCTCCCGAGACCCTTATGATAATGAGACATATAGCTGGCTCAAATAAATGCTTTAGGCCTTGACCCAAGAATATAAATGAGAAAACAAATTATTTCACATATACTAAAACATAATTAAAATGTTATTCTAAACTTTGGTTTTTGTGTATGTTATTTTATATGTGCATATTAATATTATACTCAATCACAAAGATATGTAAGAAAAGATTGAACTTATAAAAATGTTATTTAAACCATTTTTTCCCCCCAGAGGGCAAAAATTACCTTAGAAAGCAATTACATTGTAACTTGTACTTTTAAAGCCTTTGAAGAATGAATACTTCAATTTATGACTTACATTTTCTCACCCTTAAAATTTTCTGGCTTCTTCGAGCTGGCATTTTAAAAAATTTTTGTTGTTTTGTAGGCTATGTGTATGTAAGGTTGCATTTCTCATTGACTCTGTCAAAATAAAATCATTATTTGCTTTGGATTTAATACATATCCGGATGTGTGTACATATATACACACATTTGTTTAAAACTATGGACTCTGGGGAGAATTTTAATTCTATGTAACATAAATGAGTTTAATATTAATATAATGCACAAATATCCACTGTAGTTTTCTAATATATCTCATACACATTATAGCCAAGTAACATACAAGAGAAGCATATTTTCCACACCATGATAAAGTCTTTTCTTACCATCTTCTTATACCAACAGCTGTATCAGGTAGAATCAGCCCTGTTCCGTTCTTTAATTTAAATTGGAATATTTATTATAATAGAAGGTCTGGCCTTTTAAGAAGTGGGTTTGAATGTCGTCTGGTTCCTTCCATGTTGCTGCTCAGTGCTTTAGCCATGGTGTGAACCGTGGGCTGTAACTTCTTAATCTACCCCTTAATGACTGTGACCAGTTTGTCTGCCTGTCCTTTGAACTTGTCCTGTTCCTAGTTTCTCCTCCGGGCTATGTCTGGGCCTGAATCTGGACTCTGAGCTCTGGCCCGTTGAACTTGGATAAAACACTTTTGTCCTCTTTCTTCAAGGCTTTTCCCTCCCAAATGTAGCTGTGACCCAGACACTCTCAAGAGCTAGGGCTACTTTGTAGACATTTGCTGGGAGAAGATTTGGCCTTTTTGTAAAGTTACCAATATATGAGGGTTTGATAACTTAAAAAATTGAATTAATTGAGGTGGGAATTTTTAAAGATTTTATTGTGCTTATTTTAAGTTTTTTTATCGTTTAAAAGTTAAGTTACGTAGGAGGGTGATGTGCATGGCAGTGGAGGTGGGGGAAAATAGTATTTTCAGTGTTTTGGGTCCAACCTTGTATGTTCCTAACCGTATGTAATGCCTTTGTCCTTTTCTTCTTAAAAACTCCCTCAAAAATAGCCCTGATCAGGTTAAAGATTACTTAGCCCTCTTGATTTGAACTCTGGCTCCTTCTTTAGGTAGATAATCTTATTATCCAGATGCGCTTTTTAAATCTCACCTAGATTGTGCACTTCATTTCTCTCTGGCCTAGATGTACCAAACAGCCGTACAGCCACGGCTCTGCTGTTTGTCGTTACATTAGGACAGTTAGTACAAAAGCTAAGCTGAGAACGTAAGAGTTTATATTAATGATAAGCCTGTAAAATACAGATGAATCCTCTGTGGAGCCCTCATGAGGAGAATATAACAACATGCAATGGAAAATCATACTCTTTCAGATTCCCAAGGCATGTCACAAAAGCACAGAGGACTGTCCCTGGGGGTGTGACTTTGGAAGGTAAGGAATCAACTCTCTAATTCTCGAAGACTCAAGTGCCATTGTGGGATATTTTGTAGATATTAGGTGAGGGCAATGAAAATAATGTGATAATTAATAAATGTGTTTCGCAAACAAGTTTACTTGAAAATATTGTAATGCATAGATACAACTAAGAAGAAAGCGCAATTTTTTAAATTTCTTTTATTTTTGTTTTTATGGTGACAGAATCTCACTCTGTTGCCAGGGCTAGAGTGCCATGACCTCATCCTAGCTCACAGCAACCTCAAACTGCTCAGCTCAAGCGATCCTACTGCCTCAGCCTCCCGAGTAGCTGGTACTACAGGTGTACACTACAAAGCCCGGCTAATTTTTTCTATTTTTAGTAGAGATGAGTTAAATTTCTTAAAATGTCTTAAAATAAGATATAAAACATAATTGCAGTTAACGAAATAAAATACACTTAAAATGTAAGCTCATACATAATTGCTTGTTTGCAGGTAAGAATTAGAAAAAACACTCTATGCATTAAGTGATTTGAAAGATTTCACCTAGGTGTGGAACCTAATTATTTGGTTTTCCAGTATGTCTCTGGTGAAATGTTAATAGCATATTTCCAAAAGTGAAGGCTAGAAAACTAGAATCCATAAAAGTTCCTTGTGATGCCCACATGCTGATATATTTTTCCCTGTAATTACATGTTTTTATCTGTTCTAAACAAAACACAAACTTTTAAAATGCCACTTAGCAGTCTTTTGAAAAGCAGGCAGTTGGCCAAGAATACTGCATTTATTTGAAGAGCACTGTTCCTTTATCATTCAATTTTTCTTCTGCCTTCCCCATCAAATCACATAATGAGTTTGAAACCTATCTTTTTATTTTTCTGATTTGGACTCTATTAGTGCTTCACAACCCAGGTAATGGAATAAGTTTCTCGTATGCTGTACTTAGCAAGATCATATCGTGAAAAGGCTAAATTAAAACAATCTGTTATAACTTGATTTCTTTTCTGTATAGTTGCATTTTTTCAATTTTATGAATAGTTCCAAATTGTTATTTTATGAATAGTGCTAAATTGTTAACTCTCTAAATCTTTAAGGAAAAAGTGGAGTACACACTCATGTATAAAATCATTGAAAAAATGACTGAAACCGTGAGAAAAATTAAATCTTCTTATTTTACATTTAAATATCTATGGGTTTTTTTCCTCTCAAAGATTCGAAATTGATTTATTTTATTATTCTACTACCTTAGTTTGAAAATAATTTTAAAAACAGTAATTATTGAATGTTATGTGTCAGGCCATGTACTCCGTGCTTTATATTCCTTATAATTTACAACTTCACAAAATCCACACGATATGTTTGTATTTCACTTTACAAAACGAGGGACCTGGATTTGTAAAAGGGTAAGGAAGTTGACAAAGTCAACATCTTATAACTCTTAGAGTTAGAAATTAAATCCAGTTACCATTCTAGATCCTATACTTTACCTACTAAATAATTTTTCTTCTTGTACCATCAAATGCTTATTTCTGTTTTGTAAGGTATCTATCCAAGTGGTCAGTGATTTCTAAAAGGATTGTATTAACTCATTATTAAGATTATAATGTACAGGGTTTTTTTTATAGGTTTCCATGTAATGAGACATTTTAGGTAGGTGACGTTTCATGTGATTTCAGTCTATCAAACATGGCTAGTGAACAAGATTGGTTCCAACAACATTTATCTAGTTGACTCCTATCAATAGTCTGGCATATAGAATTATATCTGATTGCTAAAATAATTTTGGTACAGGAAATTTCAAATTATGGCAAGTAAGTATATCTTTGCTTTAAGAAGTCTTGATGTCCTGGGAAGGGAAAAATTAAATGAAAGATAAAATCATTAAGAATTTTAGGAGGCCAAGATGGGAGGATTGCTTGAGGCCAGCAGTTTAAGACCAGCCTGAGAAACATAGTGAGACCCCATCTCTGCAAAAAATAAAAAAAAATTAGCCAGGTATGGTGGTGCACACCTGTAGTCCCAGCTACGTGAAAGGCTCAGGCAGGAGGATCGCTTGAGCCCAGGAGTTTGAGATTACAGTGAGCTATGATGACACCACTGAACTCTAGCCTGGACAGCAAAGTGAGACACTGTCTCAAAAAAATCATTACCAATGGTCACTAAGTCAGTTTTTAGCACTTTTCATATTGGTAGACACTTAATTAGTATGTAAAAAAATATTAAATTAATGAATACATTAATTAATTAATTTAAAAGATTCTTGTATAGAGCCTCTTTTTATTTTTGATTATTTATGAATCTTTGGTTTCAAATCATTGTTTTTTTGTAAGTGAAAGAAAAACCAACCCATAGTGGCTTAATCAGAGTTAATTTGGGGGGTAGAGCTGACTCCAGGCAGTTGGATTTAGAAATAAACAGAGCTCTCAATTTTTGACATCTCCTCATAGCTTAGTGCCACTCTCTGCTGTATTTGACTTCAGTCTTTAGCTTTGCATGGTAACAAGATGACGGCAGCAGTTGTAACATGCTGCATCCTCTCAGCTTTCAACCAAAAGGTCAATAGCACTTTCTTCTCTCCCAAAATATTCCACAGAAGACTCATGGTGTACTTTTGTTCCTGGTGGAGAAAATATAGTAGTCTCCCCTTATCTGCTGGGAACACATTCCAAGCCCCCAGTGGCTGCCTAAAATCATAGATAGTACCAAACCCTATGCATACCGTAGTTCTTCCTATGCATGCATAGCTATGACAAAGTTTAATTTATATATTAGGGCCAGGCACGGTGGCTCTTGCCTATAATCCTTGCACTCTGGGAGGCTGAAACAGGAGGATCGCTGGAGGTCAGGAGTTTGAGACCAGCCTCAGCAAGAGCGAGACCCCGTCTCTACTAAAAATAGAAAGAAATTAGCCAAACAACTAAAAATAGAAAAAATTAGCCAAGCACAGTGGCGCATGCCTGTAGTCCCAGCTACCTGGGAGGCTGAGGCAGGAGGATCGCTTGAGCCCAGGAGTTTGAGGTTGCTGTGAGCTAGGCTGACGCCAGGGTACTCTAGCCCAGGTGACAAAGTGAGACTCTGTCTCAAAAAAAAAAAAAAAAAATTATAAATTAGGAATGGTAATAGATTAACAATAACTAATATTAAAATAGAACAATTATAATAATATACTATAATAAAAGTTATATGAATGTGCTGACTCTCTTTCAAAATATTTTAGTGTACTGTATGGTGAGTAACAAACAGTGGGGGGAAAACATTGCAGATAAAGGAAGACTACTGTATACACCAATGAATCAATCACTGTGGCCAAGAAAATAGTCCTGAATTAAGTATAAATGAATTCCATTAATTGCATTAAATTGAATGTGGAGAAAATGTTTACCCCAGAGAGAAACTCAGATGGCTTCATAAAGGAGAATTAAAGGCTGGTTAACAAAATCATTTGCTGTAGCCTTCAAGAAGAATCTGTATAACTATTTTACTTAGGGTGCTATATTTTTTACGTGACAAACTTTTATAGTGTCAGAAAATTATGCATTCATATGAAAGAGAAAAATTCCATCTTAAAGTATTTTTAATTTGGTAAATTGTTAATTTATACACGCTATCATCTATCATACTTTGATAATGTGTTATTAAGAATTATAACATATATTGGTATCCTAATTAAATGAAGAGTGTGCAGTGTATACATTTGTTACATTGTTAGTTTGTATTTCTTTTTGTGATTCTGAGTTATCCTTCCATTGGCTGCACAGGAATTTCTGTATCAATTCACAGTAGGTACCAGGATATTAAATTGGGGAAACTTAGTGGAATAGAGCCTGATCAGTCTAAATTTCCTTAAGTATTTCTGCCTGGATTTTATATTGTACAATTAATATATTTTTTTTAAAAGCCATTTAGCTTTTATCAGTTACTCAGGATCTGTTGGCCTAGTTTCAAAACTTGGTCTCCTGAGCATAATGGACATAATTGAAATCCTTGTTAAGTTTTTCCATTTTAATGATAATATTAAATGACTTGTGGGGTAGCATGGTAAATTTGCTGCCCGGATCTCAAAGGGCTAGGCCATGATTTCATTTTGCTGTCTTCTACTATTTTACTCACAACATTTAGAAAGTTTATTAAAATGATTTCAATCCTTTGACTTTGTTTTCAGATCATTGCTTTCTATGGTGACTTGGGTTTTTATTTTATTTTCATAATTTTCTCTTTATAATTGAAAGCTAAAAAAGGGGTACCATAGAGAATGAAAAACAGAAATGCACTGATTAATTCTGTGATTTTGCTCTTCTGAACTACGGATTGAATAAAACAATGTAGAGTGTTATGCTTGGAACTACAAAAAGCTTTGATTTTTTAAAAAGTTCTAATTATTAGCTTCAAAATATAGCTAACTGCAATTATTGTTAAAAGTAATTTTAATGGGATTTTAATGGAAAAAATTGAGTACAATTAAATATACACTATAATATTTAGCATGTGCATTTAGAATAAAATAGTTATTGAGTATATTTCTTTTATTTGGAAATTATAGAGACTTTTCCTAGGGATTTTGGCATTGTGTGCCTTTATCAAATTATTTTTAATAATTTTGTACTTCTACATTAATCACTACCATATATATAAGTAGTAAAGGGCACAGAGTCAGAGGAAAGGATGCAATTAAATATAATATACACAGTCACCGTTTTTACTACATAAAAGTGAGTAGGCTGAAAATCCAAAGACCACGAAACTTCCTTGGTTAATTTATCTGAAGGTATATAAGATGGATTTCTGGAAAAAGGAAATATCATAAACTTTATTATTATTTTTAACATACTCACTTTTTTGTACTCATTAATAAATTGTCCAGTGTTTATTGAACTTCTGAGATCTAATAGACACTATCCCAAGTGCCCCGTACAATGTCTTATTTGGTACTCACAATATCCTTGCAGGGTCAGTAAGAACGTCCTGTTTTACAGATGAGGCATTAGGTCATAGAGTAAGTAGCTTGCTTAAGGTCACGTGAGAATTGGAGTCAGATTGTTATGAACTCTAAAGCTTGCTCTTTAATCTATGTGGATCTAGATTATCTCCAAATGTCTCCAAAATCTAAATCTCTATGTAAGTAATTTCTTTTGTGAAATACAAATATTAACTAAAAATGTAAACTTCATACTTTTAGGTATTGTATACATTTATAAGGAGAATTGTTAATGACTTAAAATGGAGGAAAAGACTAACACAAAAACTTAAGCTGTAAAAGAGGAAAAAATGGACAAATATTATTCTCATTTTTAAAATATGATATAAAGCTGAAACCATTCTGGGAAATTCAATGAGAAATATCTGTTAAATATGAAGATTTTTTAAATTCTTAATATTGAAATATTTATTATTCTAGAGTGAGAGAAAAATAATGACACAGAAAAATTTAATAGAAATAACTAAAATTTATGAGGGTTAACTCTGAGTCAACTACCACCGTAGGCACTTCTTGTGTATTGACATTTTTAATATTCACAGCAACATTATAAGATAGTTAATATTATCATACTCATTTCTAGATGAGGAAATTAAAACCTAGAGAGGTTTACTAAGTGGACAAAGTCCTACAGTGAGGTCAGAGGCAGAGCTAGAATTTCAACCCAACTGCCTCACAGCTAGACACACTGTTACTTTATAATGCTATAAAGTGTGTGCTCATATGTTGAAAATTCACCAAAATATAAGGATTGAAGTACTGTTTTTCCCAAAGTGTTAAAACTATTGAAGTTTCTCAGAGTATTCCATGTATATTATAAATTAGACACTAATTTTTGTTTCTTTTACTCATGGCATATCATGTTCCTTATATTTTTCTCTGCAAAAACAAAATGAAACAAAAGATAAGATATTCAGGGTCTAATTTTGCATTAGTACTTCTAAGATGTATCAGTTACATGTAGATCGTACACCTATAGCCAGACATAGATATATAGACTTTCCCTAGACACCTTCCCCACTGATAAATGCATCTGTCTTTTTGCTTGTTTTATTTGATTTACGTGCAGAAGAATTATGTGATTCATCCTTTTCCTTAGGAATATTTATGTTGTCATTTAAACATCTTGGTTAATTCACTACTTTATCTGAGCAAAAAATTTATTATACTTGTATATGTAAGCAAATAAAACACATTCCAGTGCTAGGAAGCCAACAAAAGTAAGTAAAAATATTGAATTTTGAATTAGTTAAAATTCATGTGATAATACAACTTATATACATGTTATAAATTTATAATAAAATATTTACTATTGCCTATTTGGTAATAACAAAGAAAACAAATAATAAAGATTAACACTTTTTTCTCTTTTGCCAAATTTCTACTCAAAATTTCCTTATCCTACATTTCAGTACCTGGAACAACACTTAAAACATACTATGTGCTCAAAACATTTTTTTTTCAAAAAAAAAAAAAACCTAAATTGTATTTAATTCTATGATAGAAAAACCTTTTCTCATTAACTTAAAATAAAATTCCACTTTATCTGCATGACAGCTTTCTCTGCTTTAGCTAAATTTATTCCTTTTGCTCAGCAAACTAACACTAATACAAATTTATTTATGCATCAGAAAAACGTTTGAGCAAAACAGTAAAAATAAACCAACTAGACAATGATATACCATTTTATAGAATATATTTTTTAGTGATAAAAGTAAATCTTTCTTGTGCTAATCTCTATGCAATAATGTCCCAAGTGTGGGATCATTAACTTGGATTATGGCAAAGATGACTGTGTTTGTTCTGAATTTAAGGAATGCTGATGTATAGGAGACTATGATTTCCTTTAGTAGTATCTATTATTTCTTCTGATAGATCTTCTGATCTATTATTTCTTCTGATAAAGTTTTACTGTGGAGACGCTGGGTCTTTAACACCTTAGCACATTCAACTTCCTACTCTAACAAAGAGAGAGGAGACACTAGACTAAGCCCTCTATCAGGCGATAAGATCTATCTAAAATTTAATAATACTGGTCTGTTTTCATGGTATTTACTTTTTATGATTATAGTCTATTTATGACAAATGATACTGATTTTGCATTTATGGTAGTAAAATGAGATTTCCTCTTCAAATACACGTAAATTAAACTTTGAGTTTATTTTAAGAAATGTAAAAGTAAATAATAGGTAGTACAACGATGGACTGTTGGAAGGTGATATGTGGAAGATTGAGGTTTGGGAAACTGCCATGTATCATCAGAATAATCAGGTACTATGGTCTGAATGTTTGTGTTACCCTCAAATTCATATGTTGAAACCTAATCCTTAATATAATAGTATTAAGAGGTGGGGCTTTTAGGAGGTAAATTGGTCTTGAAGGCACCACTCTCAGGAATGGGATTAGTGGCCTTATAAAAGAGACCTGAGACAGTTTTGATGCCCCTTCCTCCATGTAAGGACACATGCACGACCCTATCTATGAGGAACAAAGCCCTCACCTGACACCAAATGTGCAGCACCTTGCTTTAGATTTTCCAGGGTCCAGAACTGTGAGGAAGATTTGTTATAATGTTACCTAGTCTAAGTTATTTTGCTAGAGCAGCCCTAATAAACTAAGACATCAGCGTAATAATTATGGCAAACAAATTTCTGCACTCTGTGTTCTACAACATAATAATGCTTTCCTTCAATTACTGATAAGGAAAGAAAAAGTAACTGTGATGTAATATTACTACATATATGTAGTAATAGACATGCTTATAAGTGTTGTAGAATATTGAAAAATTCACCATTCTCTTGAATAAACAAACCATCCTATGGAAAAATAATAAAATATTTAGTACAGATAGAAGTACTAGAAGTTGGTTAAGTTGTAGAAGTTGGTTATTTTTTTAGTTTTCTTTGCTTTTGTTAGCTTTTTAACATCAAACTTAAGAGCCCACACAGGAAAACAGAAGAGGAAAAAGGTGATTCCATTTGAAGAGATAGTGAATGGAATTTAAATTTTCTCGAATGACAGTAAAAATACTATCTGGGGAAAACTGCTGAAAAAGTAAATGTAATCACAGAGATACTAGGGAAAAGTTAGATACACATAAGCTTCTAAGTGAAATTAATACTGGGGGATAAAATTAGAGTACT
>NW_012148174.1:7693952-7700242 GCF_000956105.1 Propithecus coquereli
TATTTTTTTTTTTCAGGTTGGAAAAAATTCTTTTTCCCCTTTAATTTAGGGATAAATGACTTTTTAGTCTGGGGTTTATATGACTTTAGATGAAAACCGAGTGTCACAAAAGAGAGTCTAACCGTAGTACATTGATTTGACTCTGTAGTCTATTGTATTGATTATACTTTATAGTCTCCTTGATGGCTCAGCACATTTTGGTACAATATTGACAAAATTTAACTCCATGGATTCCAGGATACACATGACCTTTTCAGTAAGTATATATTATCATAAGAACTTAAAAGAACAGAATAATATTACAGAGAGCTGGAATACTGCACATTCAATTGCAAAACAGCTATTACTATAAAGTCTTGAAATAATTACACTTTGGTTTATGTTTTTAACGTAATGTTTTGTGTTTGAAATCGTATACATAAGCTAATTTTCTTTAGTTTGGAATGCAAAGTTAGCCTCATTTTTGTTTGAGGTACAAAAACTCTTCCATAAATATGTTAACTTAGATTTATAAAACCTTTTTATTGGAAATATACACTAGATTTTTAAGTTTTAATAATTTAAGTAACCCAAAAAGTTGCCCCAAAAGAACATTAGTGATTTCATTTAACATGCTCCTAACTGTATATTATATAAAGAATTCATTTTCATATTTAGTCTAGAAAGATTTTTAACAGGAGTTGCTGAGTTAATATCTTTAAATATTTCATTAGATCTTTCTTTTTCTAGTACAGAAGATCTATAATTTAGGTTATTAATGTGTGGCTACCTGTCCTTTGTCAAAGGATTAATTATTTTCTATTATTCATTGCATTCCCCCCAATTTTGAAGATATTTATCATAAAGTTGTGAATCTGAGCTAAGTTTAAAGGCATCAAATTATGAAGTTTAATTTTCCCAACTGTCACCATTAACAGTTTTTCCTGTGATGTGTCTTTGATCTTTCTTAAGAATTGAGATTGTATGAAGAGATAGAGATGGCCGTGAGTATCACTCTCAGTGTCAACAGAATAACCTTCTAGCTACTGTAAAGTTAACCTGGGATCCACAATATAGGTGACAAATGACAAATAATATCTTTAGGACATAAATAGTGCACCCTACTTCCACCAAATTATGTTCATAGCTTAGTGTTTGAGGCAAGTTTAGGTAAATTAGCATTTACGATAAAGAGACTTTCAAGGATATTAGTATTTTAGTTGTTTGGGAGTGGCTTTCAATGCTTTCCCACATATGTATTATTGGGTCATTGGGGAAATATTACCGTAACATATAAATAGACTGACGGGAGGTAAACAGTAAATACATCCAAACTTGTTCATTTTCTAATTCAGCAGACTGGCAGGTAAGTTTCAAGAGAGAAAGGATTATGTTTTTCTTACTATTTCACTAATACAATGAAGAACTCATGGGGTTACAAATAAATACCTGTCAAAACATTAATGAATTTGAGAGGCAGGGTGAGAGGTTAGCTGTCTATCAGATTAGATATTATTGGATAGCTATAGACTGATTTTGACATTGTCTGTTTATTGCATTCATTTGGTTTTGTTTTTTGTCAGAAATCTCATAACAGTGTGTACCTCTCTATCAAATATATCATGTAACACCTGGACATTTTGAATTATCTGTCTAGAATACAAACTTGAAATATTAATTTTAATAATATATTACATTTTGTATCTTTCATAGAATATTATACAAAGTAGGTGATTTTTTTTTAAATTTAAGAAAAAAATGTTTACAGAATGTCTTGACAAACTAGTAAGGTAATCAGTGTGTTTTGGTTCAGTAGAATGAAATTAGAATTAGACTCTTTATAGTGGAACTCGTAATGCATATATTTATTAAGCAATTGCCAAGTTAGTAATTTGTAAAGAAATATTGGTTTGATGATATATTTATTTTAAGCAATTAAATTATTCTTTCCTTATTTAATTCATGCACAAAACATTTGCAGGGTTTGTACTAAGTGTCAGTCACTTTGCATGGGGCCACTTTGTGACATGGGCGGTGTGGGAAGGTTGGAGAGGGAGCTCCGTGACCCTAAGACTACAACCAAAATAGGGAGTTAATGTTTTCAATGGATAGGTCCATGTTTTGGACATGAGTGGATTATCCAGTGTGTACAACAGTGCCTAGACTATGGGAAGATCCCAATGAATATGCAACTGACATAAAAGATTAATGTAAAATTAGGGTACAATAAATCTTTGTATATGCATCAGTTGCCTTCAACGGTTATCAATTCATGGCCAACAATAGTTCTTCTAAACTGCCACCTATTCTTTCTGCTAATACTTTGAAAACAAATCCTGATATTGTATCATTGATCTGTACATAGTTTAGTGTGTATCTTTAAACAAAAATCACAATACTATTATCACATAAAAATAATTAATAATAATTTTTAACACCATCAATTATTCAGTCAGGATCCACATTTCTCAAATGTCTTATTCTTTTAAGAGCAAGTTTGACTCACATTCCATATACAGCCCATTGAAATTGGTTAATATGTGTCTTAAATCTCTTTCAATAGATTCTCCTGTCTCATGATTCTTGGCCTTTTACATGAACAGAACTAGCATATGAGTGAGTGAGTGAGTGTGTGTGTTTGTATGTGTGCTTGTGCATGTATATGCTACACCATGAGTTCATAATGATACATTGAATTCAAATTTAGAATCACAGGGCTTTAACATAATCTTACTGAATTTACATCTCCATCTCCTTTCTCTCCTGCTGGAAATTCTAGTTCTTAATAATGCTGCACCATTATTTTATCTCATACTGTATAAAAAAGTAGTTTTAGTATGCATGATCAATATTACAATAAACAATATGATCACCAAATATAGTTTATAAATTTTATTTGCTTTTGCACTCACTTTGAAATTGAAATTCATATATTAACTGTACAGGTTAATTGGCAGTAATCATAATGTAAAAAAAGTGAAAATATGGAGTATACATATTAATTGTAATCTTTAGGTTGTAAGAATGAGACTCATGAAAATTTCCTGGAAAGAAAGGATGGTTGTTTTGGTAAGGTACAAGTGTTATGGCAATGGAACTAGAGCCTAGGCAATTCTTGGGATTGTTCTTTCTCTAATTTTTTTCTAGCATGTTTTTGGAATCTCTGGAATTCTCTTTTCATATTTTCCCTCTTCTCTTTGGGCTTGCCTTTTCATAGTTTCTGCTCTCTTACAATTTTGTCTAATGTAGAGGACATTGTGGCCACTTTCACATGTTATTATAGCACAGATTTCCATCTTTACCGTCCACTATCAATGACTTCTGTGTCTCAATACTCCCTGGTCCTCAGGCTCCCAGGTCCTTATATCCTTGGGTCACATGTCAACCATCCATCCCATCCATTCACCTGTGGGGCAGCACCTGGAACTGCTCCATAAGTAGTTGTTGCGGTTATTTTAGAAAGAGTTCTGCATGTGGCAGACATTCTAAAGAAAGATCTGGCAAGTTTAGCATACTTTCAGGAAATGTTTTCAATAACAAACACGTCTTACTTTTTTGAGTGGGCTTGGATGGCGTTTATTCTTAGCCTCTGTTATTACATAAAATATATGGGAATAAATGCAGTATGTACAATTTTCTTATGTGGATATTTTGTAAAAAATAATGACAGTATTTTTCCTTGGGTGGATGAATTTTAAGGAAATAGTTTTGTAACTTGCATAAAGTAATTTTTTTTATTGCTGCCATTCCCTTCTATTTTCTCCCTAGGATGTCAGATGAGATAACTAAAACCTTTATGCCAAGCATGTGGTCAGATCCATAACTTACATGAGTTCTGTTCTTGTTCAAAGCAGAAAATATTAAATTCAATGTTCTCAAATATTTACTCACAGTAATATGCTCCATTTGGTCTGCACTGTGATTTTTGGCTCCTATTTAATAATAGTTATATGCCCTTTAGCAAATATAACAGCAGGAAGACCATAATGTTCAAAACAACAGACTGGTTAAATGTGTAGTCAATTTTTTTCTTTCCTCTTTGCCTTTGCCAGTTTAATATTTTGCTTCTGGAATTCCTGGCAGATTTACACATTTTTACTGCTTAAAAGTATACATTTTAGTTGTTTCTTTTCTTTTAAAAACGCATAAGATATATGTTTTATGACCAAGCTTTTATCATGATTTATTTATCTATTTAAACTTTATTGACCTATATTGTCTCCAAGATTCATAACTGCTATATACTTTTACTGATCAAGTATTTATGATTAAAATATTTAGTTTGGTAGTGATTTCATTTACTCTAATCAGTCTTATACTGGAGAGAAAAAGGAGTATGACTCTAAAGTTCACAAAATTTTCCCTGTAAAATCAGTTCCTATTGTTTTCAGAACAATGATTTTACTCTGTTGGAAGTTTAGCTAAGTTGTCAACATAATAAAAATATGAAATAAATTAATTCTTGAAGTGGAAAGGAAGCATGAAGAGGCATTATTGATGAGGAGATGACTTCTCAATCCTGCCGTGATAGGAAAACACAATCCTTCTATGACAGAGTGCTTTACTTGTTCCCAGCAGTTCTCTTGTTTAGCCTAAGGCTAACGCTTCTGATATCAAGAGTTTTTAAAAAGAGGAGGAACAGAGGGACTAAAAGAAGGTGAAGAGAAGCTTTGGAAATATCCAGAATTCCATAATGCAAGGGCTAGTTTTACTTTTCTCCTCAAAGAGGTACAGGTTTATTTGTACCCACTAAGTTTTCTATAGTTGGTTTTCTAAACCAACATGTTTTACAAAAATAGATAAATTCATTTAAAATTATTTTTGACATATTTTAAATGTATCTCTATATTTGTATGGCTTTTGATCAATTAAGCCATTGATTAAAAGTGTAATTATCTCTCTATATATGTTACTACAAAACAAGCTTGAACATCCTTTCCTATCATATTGCTTTTACTTGGAGAGAGGATAACCAACATGCAGTAGAGGTTTAGTCTTCTAATCTAACATGCACGACATATGCAACTTTAACCATAACTAGGATGATTTCAAGCCACAGCATATCAGCAGAAGAACACCTGATTTGTCTCTCTCTTCTAGTTACCCGTATCCTATAGCCTTCTGTCAGACCAATTAGAGTAATTCCAAGTGCAGACACATTTTGATTTAGTTTCTTTTGCCTTTTCTAATAATACATAATAAATATATTGCTCTTTACTGATACTGTATTACCTCCTTTCCTCTTTCTTAATGTTACTGCTCTTTTAAAAAAAAAAATGAGTTTTGGCTTAGTATGATTCTCTACATAGCTATACTGGTGTAAACAGAAAAAGTAATCACATAAAAACTTATAACAGTTACATCCAATATGGCTAACAACATTCAAACCTGCGTTTCCATTCATTTCATTAGCTGCCCATAATAGGTCCATGGAATATAATGATAAAACATTATAAGGAAGTAATTTATTATGTCTCCTGCATGGAGGGCACCCATGAATAGCAGTACCTAAATTTGAATGTATGAACTCTGAATGAGAGACAGGCCCCCACAAGCATGACCATGAAGTACAACAGTAAAGCCATCTGTCAATATGAAGTCATGGAGTGCTGAAGCTGTTTCTAGAAAATCTTCCTCTTAAATGGAGTTTGGTGTATTAATGAAGCAGTCTACATTAGGATTTGGATCCCCAGGTAAAGAGAGAATAAATACACTGAAGCTTGAGAATGACAACTGCGGGAAGTATTGGTTTGCCTTTCTGATCTTCAGGCAAAAACGTTGAAATCTTTTGTACTTCTACCTTAAGACTTTCAATGTTTGTTATTTGGAACTTTACATAAGTTCATGTTGAAAAAAAATAGGTTTTTTTGAGGCAAATAGGAAAAAATTATTATAAGCCACATCCCTCCCAGTGAACCCAACATTATTATTATTCAATTACAGGCATACCTCATTTTATTGTACTTTGCTTTATTGCATTTTTTGTTTGTTTGTTTTACAAATTGAAGGTTTGTGGCAACCCTGAATCTGGCAAGTCTATCAGGGCCATTTCTCCACAGCATGTGCTATTTCAAGTCTCTGTATCAAATTTTGGTAATTCTTACAATATTTTAAATTTTTTCATTATTCTTATATCTGCTATGGTGATCTATGATCAGTGATCTTTGATGTTACTATTGTAATCCTTTTGGACACCATGAAACGTAACCATGTAAGATGACAAAAATACATAAATGTGTGTTCTGACTGCTCCACCACTGACTAGACATTTTAAGATTTATCTTATTTTTTCTAATTTAAGTATTTATATC
>NW_012148174.1:7700292-7706205 GCF_000956105.1 Propithecus coquereli
GATAGGTAGTATAATGAATTAGACTCTTGATTTTTAATTAATAGATTTTATTTTTGAACAGTTTGAGATATTTAAAAAATGAGCAAAAAGTTCAGTTCCCATATATCCCCTTAACATCTCCCAGTTTCTCCAATTATTAACTTCTTCCATTAGTGTAGTACATTTGTTACAATTGATGAGCCAGTATCAGTACATTGTGATTAACCAAAGTCTGTAACTTATATTAGGGATCACCCTTTGTGTTGTACATTCTATGGATTTTGAAATGTGTAATAATGTACATCTACTCTCATCATAGTATTACACCAGTTTCACTTTCCTAAACTGCCCTATGCTCACCTATTCATCCCTCTCTCCTTCCTCACACACCTTTGGCAACCACTGATCATTTTACTACTTTCATAGTTTGCCTTTTCCAAAAATGGTATATCATTGAAGTCATTGAGTATGTAGTCTTTTCAGATTGGCTTCCCTCCCTTACCAATATGCATTTAAGGTACTTGCATGTCATATTGGGGCTTGATAGCTCATTTCTTTTTATCATTGAACAATATTCCATTGGGCAGATACATCTCAGTTTTGTTTATCCATTCACCTATTCAAGGATATCTTGGATGGTTCCAAATTTTGGGAATTGTGAATAAAGGCACTATGAATATCCATGTGTCGGTTTTGGTTTGGACATAAATTTTCAATTTATATGGGTAACTACTAGGGAGCACAATTACTGGATTATAAGATAAGAGTATGTTTAATTTTGTAAAAAATTGCCAAACTGTCTTACAAATTGGCCGTACCATTTTGTATACCCACCAGCAATAATGAGATCTCCTGTTGCTCCACATTTTTACCAGCATTTTGTGTCAGTGTTTTGGATTTTAATGATTCCAATATGTGTGAAATGGTATCTCATTGTTTTCATTTGAAATTCCCTAATGATATATGAGGTTGAGTATTTTTTTGCATGCTATTTGCCATCTGTATATCTGTTTGGGTGAGGTGTCTATTGAGACTTTGTGCCATTTTTAAATTGTATTATTTATTTCTTGTTATTGAGTTTTAGAAAATTTTTATATATTTTGGATACCAGTCCATTATCAGGCATATGTTTTGAAAATATCTTCTCCCTGTCTGTAGCTTTTCTTTTCATTCTCTTCACCGTGCCCTTGGCAGACAAAAAGTTTTTAGTTTTAATGAAGTACATTGTTCCACAGATGACGATACTAAAGTTAAAAGAGTTAAGTAACTCACCTAAAGTTACAACATTAGAAAATTCCATAGCTGGGACTCGGACTCATTTGCATCTCACCCCTCAGATCCATGCTATTTTTAAGGAAAAATAACATTCATTATGATTAATCATATAGTGGCACCATAGAGTTTGAGATTTAAAATTGAAAGAGTATTTAGAAATCCTGAGTTTTACAGTTGACTGTGTTATGCAATTGATGGATGAGAAAGACACTTCTCTCAAAAGTCTGCAAAATGAGCATACTAATGCCATTTTTCTTCCAAATTTGTTCTTCTAAACAATTGAATAAATGCATATAAAAGTAATATGAAAAATGATCTACTCAAAAATTATTTAAACTAAGTAGACATTAAGACAGCTCTTACTAAGTGCTATTCACTACTTTACGTACTCAGGATAAAACTGAAATGGTATAGGGATAAACTTTCAAACAGAAAAACAATGGAATATACACCTTTGCAAGAAAAAAATCGACATGTCAGAACTCCATGTAGGTTTAATAAATGTAGTAGACATTTGCAATTTTTATTGCAAAGTCGCCCACCTGGCAAGATACCCATCTCTTCCCCTATCCTCTCATCCTCTGGCTCCAGGGATAGGCACTGTGACTCAGGCTCAGCCCATAAGAGGGTCATGACCACAGTAACTGATTTAGAAGATGGGGTATGGCACAAGCTTTCTTTTAAGTCAGTTACTGGAGAGAGAGAGAGAATGTTAATATTTCAGGTTATTGAAGAGCTGGGTATTTTGAAGATGCCAGGAAGACGGATTTAAATACTGTGGCTATGTGAATTAATTTAAGATGAAAAGCTAAGCTTGGAGTTGATGAGATGCTTTAGCTTTCATGAGATGGCTGGTACTTAAACAAGGTCTTGAAGAGCAAAACCTAGACAGATGAAACCAAATCTTATCACAGAGAAGGGAGTAAATAGCTTTTATTGGTAGTGTAGCAGATACCAGACAGGAAACAAACATTTTACATATACATTTTATTAGTGTAAGGAGGAAATTACTTATATTGTTCTTGATGATTAACTTCATAGAAACATATATTAAGATATTCATTACATTTAAAAAGTTTACGGAATTTTGATATCTTTCATGGTCTAGCACAAATAATGAGGAAAGATGAAGTGATGTTAATTTTATTTTAGAAGGAAAATATCAGGAGCAGAAAAAAAAGATGGATTGGAGCCATGAGAGATTAGAGCAAACACCACCAATTAGAAACTTTTAATTTAATTTAATTTTGGGGGACAGAGAAAGACTATATTGTTGAGGTGAGAAATGATTAGAATCTTAATTGACATAACAGCAATGAGAAGGGATGAAAGTAAGGAAGCTCCGAGAGACATTGTGGAGAAAGAATTGACAAAAATTAATCCACTCATGTATTGATGGACACTTGGGTTGTTTCCACATCTTTGCAATTGTGAATTGTGCTGCTATAAACATCAACACATAAGTGTACATATAAGAATAACATCTATTGGATGTTGGGCAGGGGGGAGGTAGGAGGAGGGGGGAGGGGACGGGTATTTGCATACACAAAGAGTGCAATGCGCACCACCCGAAGGATGGACATATTTGAAACTCGGACTTAGGGGGGCGGGGGGGGGCAAGGGCAACATACGTAACCTAAACATCTGTATCCCCATAATATGCTGAAATAAAAAAAATGATTAAAAAAAAAAGAATTGAAAAAAATTGATGTATGGGGGAGATGAAGTAGTCAATAGGTTTCTATCGAATTTAAGAGAGTGCAGGATTTAGTAACAGAATCAGTAAGTAGAAAAGAAGGATGATATTAGCAGATAAGAGGGATTTTTATGAGAACGCTAAGTTAATTATGAGACGTGCATGAGGTAACGGAAGTGTTTTTGCTATGAAGATCCGCAGTTGCTCATGCATTATTTCAAAAAATATTTATTGAACACCTAATTATGAGCCAAGTACCACACTAGACTAATTTCCTGCTTTTGCAGACCTCATATGGTTGTAGTCATGGGATGCAGAGAGCAAACAGTTGAATGTATACACTGCATAAGTTGGTAAAAAACATTATGCAAAGAAAAATAAAGCAGGGCATTTGGGGGCTATTTTACAATCCCGGTTAGGGAAAGTCTCTCTGAGCAGGTATCTGAAAAAATTGAGGGAGAGAGCCATAGGGATATCAGGGGAAAGAGAATTTCAGGCAAGGAAAGAAAACAGCAAAAGCCCTGGGATGGGTCGAGGGGAACATATTTGAGAAAGAGCAAGGGAGCGAATGTGGCTACAGTGAAGTAATCTAGGGAAGATGAGGTCAGAGAGGTTGAATGCCTTGAAAATTCTAGATAGTTCAGAAAAAGATCTTGGGGATTATTGCAGAGATTGTAGTTGTTTTCTATGAACACTTCTTCCCTTTTTCTGTAGCAGTAGATACTTTAGCTGAGCCTAATGATCACCTTGAGGCTAAGTGTGGCCACATGAGTCGAGACATTGGGGCTGAAAGCTCACGTATGGTATAGACGGTCTGTGTGGTTTGCCCGTCTCTTTTTGTTCTTTTCTCTATAATATTATGCAAGTGTGTGCAAGCGTGACAACTATTGTTTTAGACAAGACAAGGAATTCCCTTTGACAGAGGAAAAAAAGGTATCTCTGAGCCCAGGTGCCTGAAGACTTTTTTGAGCACAGCTGCCTTACTAGTTTATATATGTGTGAGAGAGAAACATGTATAATTTAAAGCCCTCGTTATTTCGTGTTTTCTGTTAGTCACAGTTTACCTCCGTGATAATTAATGCAGGAATCATGGTTGCAAGGGTTATCAGAGCCAAGGCTATCTGAGTTTGCGTAATCGCCCACAGAGAGCTTATAGAGTAAGGTAGGCCTAGAATAGAAACTCTAGAGACACACAGAACCCAGAATACATTTTCCTCCTCCTCCTCCTCCTCTTCCTTTTTATAGGTAGAATCTGCCAGATTCTCCAAGACTCAGCTCAAATGTAACTGTCTTTGTGAAACTACTGGTAATAAAAACTCATCCCATTTCTTTAAACAATCAGAATTGATTATTCTCTTTGCCGTGTTCTTCCTGTATTCTAACTGTTATTTAATTTTGCCTCATGCTGTATTTAGTTATGTCCATGCACCACTCTGTGAATACAGTGTGAACTCCTGAAAGAGCCTTCTATCCTCACCATTTAAAAAAAAAAAAAAATCCAAACTCTGTTTCAGACCCTTATCATACCTATCCTGCATTCCTTCCTTAGACTCCCAAGAGATCTTCATTTGCCCCATACGCTCTTCTGTTACTGGCCACGAGATACTCTTCTACTTTTCCTAAAAATTTTCATTCATGCGTCATTTCCTCCAAGAAACCGGGGTAGATAAAATATCTCTTCTAGACCTGATATTTCTAGCATAACGTTATTAAGAGTCTGCAAAATCGTTGAAGAATGCTAGTGTACCTGTAGCAGAGTGACTTACTCTCAATACGTTTTTGTCTAATTGAATTGGAAGTAGAAGTCATCTAGATTGATTGAAGCATAGGATATAGGGGTGTGTGCGTGTATGAGAATAACAAAAAATATGAAGAAGAGAAGACATGAAATATGAAGGTGCCAAAAATAACTAAGGAAAACGCTGGTGAAACAGCTGATTCAGTAGCTAAACTGATTTGTCAAGGAATGAATCAAACACAAGGAGAAGGCAGCTGCTTCTGTGCCAGTGTCCTCTATTTTCTCCCCTTTTCCTTCTATCCATCTTTAATTAAGTAAAGCTATATAAAAACATCACATAGCTGTGTCTGACAGATAGTTAGGGCTCAAAAAAATATCCCCAATTAGAATGAGATTTTGGAAAACAACTCTCGAAAGATATTTGTATCATTCCTTTTGATTAAAGAAGTCAATGATCCTGTTAGTGGATTAATTTAGATATATGCACATCAATATTCTGCAAAATCTTATTGCTATAGTCTTTTAAATGACAGGAGTATTTTTTTTTTTCAGGTTGGAAAAAATTCTTTTTCCCCTTTAATTTAGGGATAAATGACTTTTTAGTCTGGGGTTTATATGACTTTAGATGAAAACCGAGTGTCACAAAAGAGAGTCTAACCGTAGTACATTGATTTGACTCTGTAGTCTATTGTATTGATTATACTTTATAGTCTCCTTGATGGCTCAGCACATTTTGGTACAATATTGACAAAATTTAACTCCATGGATTCCAGGATACACATGACCTTTTCAGTAAGTATATATTATCATAAGAACTTAAAAGAACAGAATAATATTACAGAGAGCTGGAATACTGCACATTCAATTGCAAAACAGCTATTACTATAAAGTCTTGAAATAATTACACTTTGGTTTATGTTTTTAACGTAATGTTTTGTGTTTGAAATCGTATACATAAGCTAATTTTCTTTAGTTTGGAATGCAAAGTTAGCCTCATTTTTGTTTGAGGTACAAAAACTCTTCCATAAATATGTTAACTTAGATTTATAAAACCTTTTTATTGGAAATATACACTAGATTTTTAAGTTTTAATAATTTAAGTAACCCAAAAAGTTGCCCCAAAAGAACATTAGTGATTTCATTTAACATGCTCCTAACTGTATATTATATAAAGAATTCATTTTCATATTTAGTCTAGAAAGATTTTTAACAGGAGTTGCTGAGT
>NW_012148174.1:7713650-7768551 GCF_000956105.1 Propithecus coquereli
TTGTCTCTAACATTAAATTGAGAAACAAAAAGAAAGTCATTCATAAGGTAACATAGTAATTTAAAAGTGGGCCTAAAATTACGTGCTAAATTCTCTACTTGTTTTTTCCGCTGAATAATATATCAGCATGTTCATCTTCAATGACATAAATTTATTACATTACCGAGAATTATTTATATTAAATTTGTCAGTCCATTAAAGAAACATGAAAGATGCCTAGTAATTTCATTTAGCAAATAAAGGTGGGATTATCCTATTAATTAAAAAATTAGAAAATAAAATATTAATTAAGATTTATGATTTCTACTCAAATTAAAACTCAACTATGCATTTTGGTATTATCCTGTATATTTCCTAAATTCCATCTACAAAATTCTTCTAATATAAACTTCCTATTCTAATTTTCTAATCTACTTGGACTACATTATCTCATATGGGAGTTGAATAGTAAACAAATTTTTAGTCATGTTACAATTGGCTGTCAATGTATGTCTCATAGTTTCTTTCATTAGGTTCATTAGTTTATTCACTTGACCTTGTTCAAAGCAGAAACTATATACACACATAGTCTATACGCTTTTTTTCAAACTATGGTAGTATATTCATTGGTTTTGAATGATCTCCTGCACGATTGCCTTGGTGTGTCGTTGATGGTCCTACACTCTAGTTCAGTGAAGTCGGGAGCCTTGTGTGTCTGGCTATATCGTCAGCATCAGTTAAGTGGATTCTGTTCCGGCATATTGGTGATGACATATGTTAAGTGGTTGCATATAGACTTGTGGTTTTGCTTGTACCAGTGTATGTTTATGCAATATATGAAGTCAATGCAAATACATTGATGGAAATAATTTCACTGAATCCATTCTATGCTTATAATGTTCTCTTTATTTTCCTTTCAAGGACACTTTCAGATATTCCATCTAGTCATCCAATTAAGATTTACCAAAGTGATTTATGATGAGTAATATGATTAATACACGAAAGTTGAGGACAGTTCTCAAAATATTTGTTGATTATTTATATTTTCCTGAGTTATTTGTACTTTCTAGGAAGAGGGAAATTAATATTGAAAGCTGCAAACAAAAAAGTATGATCAGTGAAAGAATAATAAGTGCTCTTTAACTTGTTTTCAGGAGCTGATTTCTTGAATCAGTAATTTTTCCTGGACATAAAAACACATATATCAATAATTTATCATTAAAAAATCTGAAAATATTATCTAAAGATATATATCACTATGTTAGATGATAAATAAGCATAATATTTGTTTACTTCCATACTTTTGCATATATTATATTGCACATAAAATTCTTTCAAATACGTTTATGCAACATTTAAAAATTAATGAATGGAAGAGAGTTTACTTTTTTTTCATTGCTGTATTTCCTGTCTAAATTACTTGTATTATTTGACAAAATGGCATGTAGAAGAAACTCTGTAAATATTTCTCATGAATGAGTGAGAAGATAAAGTCTGAAATGAGCTGTAATTGCCTGTCTGAAAAAGATGAGAATTAATTTTTCCCTTACACATGTATGTCTTTTGTAGTATGTATAATTCTGTTTAGATCTTTGGATACATGGTCTCCTCACTCTTAGTTCTTTATCTAGTTTCAAAAATATGTATGTTATTTCAGTAACACACAGCTACATTCTACCCCAAACTTACAGAACCATTATTTTACTATCTGTGTTATGGCAGGGCTTTGTAAAGAAATGTAACAATTATGTAATGATTTGTAGATATTGATAGAGGCTATTAGTTTAAAGATTTGTTATATAGAGAGAAAATAAATTGAACTCTGAGTGGCATCCTCTCTTCTTTGCAAATTTTCTGTTAGTAAGGTTTTCTTGACGATTTGGTCTCAGTTTTCTCATCTTTGAGATGGGACTACTAAGGCCTCTCCACCTTTCAGGGTAGAGGCAATGTGGGATTTAGTACCTTATAGGTTAAGGGAAATATGAGGGAAATACACAGGTAACTAAAGGATAGAAAAATGATAAGACAAGTAAGAAATAAGAAAGTATTATGGATGTTCAGTGGTGGAAATGATTGCATCTGGATGGAAGAATGGTTAAAGTTTTGTTTTTTTTTTTAATTTCAGAATATTATGTGGGTATAAACATTTTGGTTACATGAATTGCTTTTGTACAGTTTGAGTCAAAGTTATAAGTGTGTCCATCACCCAGATAGTGTGCATCGTACACGTTAGGAGTGAATTTACCCCTTCCTTCCTCCCCTCTCCCACCTGGTTGAATTCCATTGAATTTTACTACCATACATGCACATGAGTGTTGATCAATTAGTTCCAATTTAATAGTGAGTACATCTGGTGTTTGTCCATTCTTGAGATACTTTACTTAGAAGGATGGTCTCTAGTTCCATCCAGGTCATTAAAAAAGGTATTGGTTCACCATTTTTTATGGCTGAGTAGTACTTCATGATATACATATACCACATTTTATTATCCACTCATGAATTGATGGCCACTTGGGCTGTTTCCACATCTTTGGAATTGTGAACTGTGCTTGAAGAAGCGTTTCAGTTAGGCTTAAAAGGCAGGTAATTCTTTAATAGTTTTCCTAACTTTTGCCCATTTTTCTGTAGGATTTTTAGTCCACTATTCAGGAAATTCAGAAAAAAAAACATTAGTTGCAATATTAAAAACAATTCTAATAAAGTTAGGATTTATTATTTTATATAACAATCACTTCACTGTATCAAAACAATATGTTTGCTTAGCTAGAGAAGAACATTATTATTGATCTGTTGATAATAGAATGACATCATATTCAATATATTCATATTATCACATTATAAATATAGGTAAAGATAATATATGAGACCTTCATTTTCATTATTTCTTTTATTTATTAGGTCTTTTGTATTTAAATAAAAAATATACAGTTGACCCTTGAACAATGCAGAGATGGGGGCACTGACCCCTGCAAAGTTGAAATCTCCCCCAAACTTAACTACTAATAGCCTAATATTAATACTCATATCTTCCCCAGTGTAGAGATACCAAAAGAAGTGCACATATAGTAATAACATTCATTGGGTGTCGGGCAGATGGGAGTGGAGAAGAGGGGATGGGTATGTAAACACCTAATGGGTACAGGGTGTCTGGGGGATGGACACGCTTGAAGCTCTGACTTGGGTGGGGCAAAGGCAATATACACAACCTAAACATTTGTACCCCCGTAATATGCTGAAATAAAAAAAATAAAAAAAAAAAACAAATTAGCAGTATGAAACACACATACACACCCACACATATACTATACAAATAAATGGGTTTTTTTGTTGTTTCTTTGTGATATTTCTTTTCTACTTGCACTAGGACATAATGAATAACTTCAAATTTATTAAATCTCAGAATTAATTTCATGAAGATTGTATGGTCCAGTTCAAGATGAAACTATTGAGGATAATATGACCAATTCATATATCTCTATATAGCAGTGATGTTTCAAATAATAATTATATACTTTTCTTTGGGTTTTTCATTTAGAGTTATATTAACCCAATTGCATCCTTGCACAGTTATTACGTATGAAGGGATCAAGTTTTCCAACTACTGATTAAAATTTGGAAATTTAGAAATGATGCCTTTATACTTATTCATGTGTAGGGAGGTGGAAATGATAATAATCTGGTAACCTCTTATTTTTTTAAAGGTCACCATGGTATAAATGAGGGTTTGCCATATTTTTGTGATATATTTTGAAGCAGAAATAGAACAGACCAGTGATGCTCAAATTTGAGTGCCTCAGAATCACCTGTAGGGCTTGTTTAAAGTGATAGAGATTACTAGGCCCCACCCTTAGAGTTTATGATAAACAAGTCTAAAATAGGGCCGAGGCTGTTCATTTTTAACAAGTTCTCAGGTGTAGCTGATGCTGGTAGTTTGGGATGATCGCACTTTGCAAAGCAGTGGACTAATTGATAATGTACAATTTTCTAATAAAAAGAACACAAACTTATTTCTGCCCAGCTAATCTGAATCATGAATGGGCTGACAGCTTTGCATACTCACATTAAAAGAAATTAATCCCTATATCTGGGTGTTGATATTATTGGTATTAAATAACACATGATAGAGACATACCTATTCTGTTAGGTCTTTCTAATAACTTGTCTTGATTTTTAAATAATTGACAAAAATTAGGAAAAATACCCTAAATAATTGGATTCTTTTCCTGAACAAAAGGACTGTTTTTTGCACGATGCATGAAATTCAAAGAATGCAAGTAAAAATTAAAATCTATATTGAGCACCTTTGTTGAACTAAAACAGGTAAAGTGTTTAAGTGCCCATGATGGGATACTTACATAGAAATCTGTAATTGTTTTGACTACATTATATTTTGCAATGAAAGCCACCTTTAAGAACCTGAACTCATAAAACTCTCCTCCCAAAGTAACTTTAACACAAATAGATATTCATTGTCAATCTTAAGATGTATTAGAGAAAGTTAATTTGTGTTGGTAAAATTTAAGTGAGTGTGCTCTTGCAAACACCTGAGTGCTATTCAGCTTAATTGGGTTATAGCTCATGCTGATTGTGTTTTTTCCCCTGCTGTATCTAATTTCTTTTTTTCCCCCCAATATTTTATTGTTTAGTTTTGGTTTTGAAGGTGTATGGAAATTAAAGAACTCTAATTTTTTAAGAGCCCTAAAGGGAAGTATGCTTTTGTGTTAGTCATTCCTGTGAACACCTGTGCACTATTGAATTTAATTGGGTTACAGCTGGTGCAGAGAGAGAGTCAACTAAATGAGGTTTGCAGACTGACTAGAAACTTGACATTGCGTGTCATTGTTTTTTTTCCTTTGCTTTTTCTTTCTATACATTTGCAAGATGCTTGGATCTGAACGATTTTGAAGGCAAATTGAATGAATTGATCTATGATATTTTGTGATGGTTATCTCAGAAAAAGTGTACTTCCATTATAAGTTCTTGCAGTTCCTCAGAATAAGGTGATCCTAACCTCAGAAGCCATCTGGTCTACTTGTTGCCAGTAATTTGAGAAGATTTAATATAATACTGTAGTTAGATTTTGAGAGGCTAGCCATACAATAATATGAGGGTTTTCAGAGGAAAAAAAAAAGAAAACATTGAAATCGAAAATGTAGTAAATCATTAAATATTATAGCTACTACCAGCAAAGTAAATGAGGGTAAAATTTATGCATGGAAAGGTAATTATTTTGAACTATCTCAATACCATCATTAGAGTAAGTTCCTCAATATGTCTAATAAGAATAATCTATTTGAGGTCATTTGTTAAGTAGACCAATTTGACGATTTCTTTAGAGAGATTTAAGGTGGCTCTGTATTTTTTTCTTGAGCCAATATCATAGTCAATTAACTGTAAATTAGTTCAACAATTAAATATTGACTGTGTAAAGACCATCTGAGAACTAGGGGTAGGTGGCACTAGAGTGATACTTGATAGCCACAAACATTAGAATCATTAATTAGATCACATTTATAGAAAACTAGATTCCTTTTTATTTCAGAGGAATTTGCAAATTTAATAGGACTGAATGTTCTAAATCTATTTTGCATGACAAAACAATAAAAACACTAGCTAAAATTAATGAAATATAAAAGAGTAGCTGAAGTATTCAATCAGTAAAGTCATTTCTAACACATCAACTAAAAAGCACCTATACTTACTGTTGTGCTACTTTATTATTTTTTTTTTAATTTTTTTTTTTATTTCAGCATATTACGGGGTACAGATGTTTAGGTTACGTGTGTTGCCTGTTGTGCTACTTTAAATCTATAACACAAAACAATAAGAAATAGAGTTTTTTATTTCACTGCTTTTTTTCCCTTGCAAATTAAACTCTGATGAGTGACCTAAATTTTTTCACATCCTCAGTGATGAATTAAGCAAGCTGGATATATTAAGAGATAAAGAAAATGACTTTAAATTGAATAAAGCTATTAAAAATAGGCATTATAAAAGAATAAATGAAAGTGTGATAGTAATATCACTTCCCTAATATTCTTGATCTGTGATTAAGCCAGCATTTTATCATTTTGTAAGAGAAAACTCTCAAAATTATATGGGCCATGCATATAGGTCAAATTATACAACCTGGTTTCCTCTGAGCACTTGTCTGATAGCAAGGCTTTAGGACGACTGCTTGCTCTCAGGCACTCTCAGTCAGACTGAGCATCTAAGTGTGTTGATCATCTGCATCAGCAAAATGTATCACCAAACCTACATAGACACAATGACAAACATTGTGCTGGTGGCCTCACTTTATATTACACATTCACCCATCCCCAAATAGGGAGATGACTATATATTTTTTCTGTTTTTATTTTTTCAAAAATTTAGAAATTTTTAACATTTTTTCCATTACATGTATATATTGTATAGTGGTGAAATCTGGGCTTTTAGTGTACTCATCACTGGAGTAGTATATATCGTAACCCACAGGTAATTTTTCATCCCTCATTGTCACCCACTCGTGAGTCCCTAATGTCCATTATACCATTCTGTGTGCCCTTGCGTAGCCATAGTATATCTCCTGTTTATAAGTGAGAACACGTGGCATTTATTTTTCTAAGTTATTAAATACTTCACTTAGTAAACTGGATGGCCTCCAGTTCCTTCCAAGTTACTGCAAAAGACATTATTTCATTCTTTTTTTATGGCTGAGTATTCCATGGTATATGTGTGTGTGTCTGTGTATATACACACCACATTTTTCTTTATCCACTCATCAGATGTCCTGGGGGGCCAATTCTTGGGCCTTTGGGTGGCTTGCTCAGAAGCTAGTAGTTGGAGCAGAGGTCGAGGTGTGTGGGCAGGTTCTCAGGCCTCTGAACAGCTGGCATGATGTGGGCGGTGGCAATAGCAGGGGTGGAGCCACCCCCTAGGACCCAACTGTTACTGGTAGCTGTAATGGATTTAGTATTGTAGGCCTTCGTCCCACAGCTGCCTATAATAGGGTGTTGGGGATTGTCCTAAGTGTGTTTAGGAGAGCTTGGTTTCCTCTGTTCCTTTCTGGCTGGGTGGTGGCTGTGGTCATGTGATCTTGAACTCAAGCTGAGGGCAGGGCATGGTCCATTATTAAACTCTGAATATGGCTCCAGCTCTGGCCTTGCAATCAAAGGAGGCAGGTTCCCTTTCAGAAAAGCAGTATGGGCAAGAAACTGTGGGCGTGCAGTCCGTTCGTATCTCAGTCTCACAGGAGCCCACAGCAGGGCCGTGGGAATTGTCCTAGTTGTGTATAGGAGAGCTTGGGCTCCCTATCCCTTCTCAGCTTGGCAGCAACTGCAGCTGCAATCATCCTGAACTCAGCCTGAGGGCAGGGTGCTGCCCAGCTTTGAACTCCCAGAATGGTACCTTGGACTGTGACCAGAGAGGGTGGGCTCCCTTTCTCGGCAAACAGCATGGAAGGGGGACTTCAGTCTTCTCATATGTTGGTCTCACAGCAGCTCATAGCAGGGTGGTGAGAATTGTCCTTTGTGTGTGTAGGAGCCTGGGTTTTGCTGTCCCTTCTCAGTTAGGTGGGGCTGCAGCTTGGCCAGCCCAAATTCAGCCTGAGGGTGGGGCACTGCCTGGCTTTTAATTCCCAAAATGGCATGTTGGGCCTGTAACCAGAGAAGCTAGGCTCTTCTCAGTCAGGCTGCTCTGGTAGGAAACGGTGGGGAGTGCAGTTTGCTTGAGTCTTTGTCCCATAGTAGCAAGCCTCTGGATGGTGGGCACCATTCCAGATGTGAAGTGGACAGCCTGATTTCCTTGCCCTTCCCCAGCCTGGCAGGGGCTGCAACTGCATCAGCCCAAACTCAAACTAAGGGCATGGTGCAGCCCAGTGTCAAACTCTGAAAATGGCACTGTGGACCTGTGCCTGGAAATGTTGCGGCCCCACCAAGGAAGGCAGTGTGCGCAGGAAACTATGGAAAATGCAGTCTGCTCATCTAATCTCAACAGCAGCCCACAGCAGGGTGGTGGGGACCTTCCCAAGTGGGCGAGAGCACCTAGACTCTTCTATCACTCCTCAGAGGCACGCAGTGGCTGCAGTTCCCCAGTTCCAGGCTCTCAAAATGGCACCCAGCTCATGCTGCTCTAACCTTGGATGCCTGTGGCATTCCACATCGGTTCCCTTTCTGAAGCTATGTCTCTGTGTGATCTCCATGCAGATCCCTATGTTAGGCCTGAGGCCTTCATGAGTCAGGGGATTCTCTTGTAGCCAAGACTGTAAAAACTCATCTTGGAAGGGAGCCCTGGGGGCTTCTCTATTATTATTTCCATGCATCCAGGAGCTTCTCCCAGCAATTAGCCAGTCTTCAGTTGGGCAAGTTGCCCTGGATAATCTCCTTACCCATTTTTGGTGCTTCCCGTTGTTTTCTTGATGAATCCTAGCATTCTCTCCTAGGCAATCTGTTCAAAATGTGAGAAACTGCTTACTATTCTGGTTCTTCCCTATAGATGAGGCATGTAATACTACCTGTGTCTAGTTGGCCATCCTGATCCAAGGTGACTATATTAAACAAGTGCAGCCATTGTGAGAGGACAAACTCAGAGCACTTGTTATTTGTTGGTACAGAAAGTTCAAGTACTTTCCAAATGCAGCCCAACAGAGTGTGCAGAGCTGCTATCCAGCAGCTTCTTCAAAATAGTATGGATTTGTGGATTGAGATGGGTCTAAGTAGGGACAACTGAAAGCTTTGGGAGATCCACAGGATGAATTATATACGACAAGGTGGATCATTCAATTTGTCCTGTATCATTAAGATTAGCATGTTTATCCAGGTTTTTTTGGGGGGAGAGGAGTAAAAATAGAGTGTTTTGTGTATCACAGAAATGTTATTCATTTTATGTTCATGAAAAGAGGATTTAAGGGATGCCAAATAAGGAATGGTTAAAGGAGAGAGAGAGAAAAATTCTCTGTTTGACTGGATACTCTTCTCCAAAAAGAAATAATTTGGTTTCATAGGGCTCAAGACTCTGTCTCAAGTTTCTACTTTGGTAAAATTCAACTCACTTTACCCCGACTTCACAGATCTCAAGCTTTTCCAAATGTCATAAACAGCTATTGAATGTAGCTAGTTATTTTTGCACAGGATAAAATAAAAATAATCAATGTTTGCTACTCTCCTACCATGGCGCCTGCCCCTGCTTCTTCTTGCTCCCCATATCCATGTATTAATTTCTAGAGTAATTCAGCCATTGAGACTGAGACCTATCACTTGAAATAGACATTAATTATTTTCAAAACCCATTGCTTTTTAACACATTGCCTAAGGCAACTAACTGGGTTGTATGAACTTTATCCAGGTATTATTGACCTGTTTTATGTTACTCCAAGTAAGTTTGTGATTATTATTTGAAGGTAACCATTATGTGAGCAAATGTGGTTCTTAAAGATATTTGTGAAATGAAGAAAATGTTGTTCAGACAAACCGTAATAAATCTATTTTAGCTATGGGTTAAATTACAAAGTTATCTCGGTAGGAAATTCAAGCCTTATGGCTGTGTCTAAAATGTTAAGTTTTAGACTCTAAAACTTGCTAAACTATTAGTTATGTATTTATGAGATGTGCTGTAATAGTAACATTTTAAATGCAAATGTACATTTAGTTGAATTTTCTTTTTTTGGCAACTTGTACCAGAATGTACCTACAATCTCAGTGAGCTGGTCAAATGAGGAGAGCATTTGGCTCACAAAGGTGTTATTCATCTCTAAACAATAATGACTCAGACAATTGTACTGTGTTGTCATAATTGAACTCACCCAGCCATACGTTACATGCCCAGAGGAAACAATCACATAAAAATTTTAAAGTATAATTTACTGATTCTGATATTTTGCTTGAGAAGATAGGCTTTTCAAGTGCTCCAAGGGAAATAAAAATATTAAAGAGGTTTCATTTGACATCTAACCATTAGATTCCATAGTTTGTAAATCAAAAAAATTTTAAGCTAATTTTACGTCAAGGACTGTGGCAAATGAGCACCTGTGGAGACAAGGTAAAGCCTGGTGAGAAGGAGTCATCTTTATCAACACACGTGGGAATTGTAAAGGACCATTGACATTCAAACTGAAAGGCTCACAGGCACCTCTAACTCTAAACCCCAAATGTGGCTCCCCTTCAAAATTGCATTTCCACTTAACCAGGCAACCGAGCTGGAGAGGAGCATCCTTGACATCTGCCTCTGTATTGCTTATCCTCTATGTTAAAATCTAGCTACCAGCAGTATCATTTTAAATTGCTAAACATTTCTGGAAATTGTCCTCGTTTTACATTCCATTTGTCTTAGGCCTTTATTAAATTATTTACTTCTACATTAACAAATCTCCAATAAGTAATACTATGCATCAATTCTGTGCTAGTTGCATGATGAAGAGAGAACATAGTCTTAGGCAATTTATTTCTGGGGGTGGGTTCCACTGACACCTACACTCACATCCACAGCCGCACCCCCAAATAGATAAACAGATGTATAAACAGATAATGACATATGGGGATAAAATATGTAATAAGTGGAATGCATAAGAAGATATGCCTAAAAGAGCCTTTATCCTGGACTATTCCTTATGCCTGGGCAAACCACCAATATTATACTGTTTTTCACACATTTTCTACTTTTCATTTCATTGTAAGTCTGCACAACCCCACTGGATTACTTATATAGTTATTTTTCTAGTTATTTACTTATTTCCTGTCAAACTACAAGTTCCTTAAGGACAGGTAACTTGCCCGGGTTATTTATTGAATTCTTAGGTGCTAAGAAGATACTGTTAGAATGAGGTAGTACAACTGTCCCTGGGTATTGGATGGAGGGCTTCATCGAGGATGTGAACTCCTCAATAGAAATTGAATTTCCATGAAAAATGTGTTTCTAATTTAATTTTTAGCGGAATTAGAAATGTTTTGGATAAAAAGAAAAATGGCGGTGGCGGAGTGGAGCAAATGTGATGGTGTGAACAATGGAATAACATGACACGACCCAAGAGCTGTCGGTAGTTTGATGTGGCCGGGCATAGTGTTTGAGGAAGGAGGCACGAGAGATCAGAACAGGCGTGTACACAGACCTAGAAAACTTGTGCTAACACTACTCACTTGCCTAGGAGTCCAAAGCTGTAACATGAGGGAAATAGGTACTCATGTTGAAATAACAATCCTGCCTTTTTGGCGATTCTTTTCCCTTTCCTCTTAACACCTTTTCCTGTTCTAAAGCATGTTTTCATCATTTTTCTATTTTTGTGACGTGTACAGGTAGAACTCACATAGGATAGTTCTGAAGTCTATAACATTTCTGTGCTTCTCTCTGATTCTGATTAATATGATTTGAGCAAGACAAATTATTGCCTTGAGCAAAACACTGATTTAAGCCACTGCCTCTTTCTTCCATCATGGTAGAATCATAACTTCTGTCACTAATACCCAAGTGCACAATCCCTGTTACTTATTGCCTATGCTATTTGTTTCACCCTTTTTATAAACTGGATTTCCACGTATGAGGACTACTTTATTATCTTCTCCTTTTCAGACTAAATCAATTCATCTTTTGTCTTTCTCTTAAACATTTTTCTCATGCCATAAATCATTTTGTTGATCTCACTGATTTCTATATCTCTATCTTTAAAAAGTAAGTCCTATTAAGTGCTGAAGTTAAGTAGTACTAAGAAGGACTCAGATTCAAAGCATCACATTTCCTCTGATAAGCATCTTTCAAAATGTAAAATGAAATTACATAATAGACTTTTAAGAAATTCATGTTTTGCATTGTTTTCATACCCTTTTGTCTTTGACATGACCTATAGATTACTTAATATGTCTATATTTTGTAGATAATTTATCATCTAGGCTGTGTCATTTTGAGTAATTATTTGTCCTTAAAATCACAAGGCATTCATTTATATTTCATGTTACATATGATGCAAATGATTATACTCATTAACAGTAGCTAAAATATTTATAATTGTACTAGCTTTTGAAAAACCATTTGTAGTGCTTTTTGTGTTTCCCTTCTCAGAACATAACCACAAGACATATGCTTCAGAGAATTTTCATAATCATCATCTATATAGCATCTCTAAATATCTAGAAAAACAAAATATCAACTGCTCACGAAGTGCATATTTTGAACATATTACAGTAATTCAGTTACACAGTGTTTAATTTTCAAAGTCTAGGACTGTACTTTTCTATCTCCCTGAGTTGGTCTTTTGACTTCTTTGTGGCCTATGAAAAAAGGGAGAAGTGGCACATGACCAAGTGATTTAGATTGTTGCTTTTCATGACACTAAAAATATAATATCATTTATTTGGATACAGTTGTAGAATAAACCCAGTTCAAAGTCAAGGACTATTTATAGTTACTTATAATTACAATTGTTTGTTGTATATTGAGATAGACAAAGGAAAAATGAAGAAGAGGGTAGAGAAATAATAGATGGAGAATGATTATTATGATTCAGACACCATGCTGGCTATTTTGTGTAATCCCCTTTAATACACTCGTCCATCCAAGAGCACACTCATTTCTTTGTTTTCATTTGATTTTCAAAGACATTCAATTTTTTAGTACTAATAACAAGAAAATAAAATAACCAAGTTATTAAACATCTAATTGAATATTATAAATTATATATTTTTGTGTTCTGAGATATATGTATGTATATTCTTACCTACACAACAAATCCTCAGGAGGTAGATGGAATGATTAACATACATAATAATGAGAAAACTCCAAATCAGAGAAATTTAGTAACTTGTCCAAGTTAATAGATTTAGTCAGTCAAATAACTGCATCTTTCTTACTCCAAAGCTCACACTGCTTCTACTATACCATATTGTTTTCCCACATTCTGGTTAATTTATCTTTTAATTTGTTTCTTAAGATGCACTATGGTATCTTTATTATTAATAGCCATTTTGTAAACTGTGTCAATATTTTGTCTGCTTTTTAAGTTGCTTAATGTGTATTCATCATCCTTGGGCCTCATCTTGTTGTAAATAAGCAATTCGACAAATATACTCTCATAAACTCTAGAGTTGATAGCAACAGTAGTAGTTACAGTGTTTTATGTAGTGATGTATCATTCATATTGTTTTAAATACAACTTACAGTACATTCATGATTTTTTTCCTGGTACATAAATAAACAACTTCAAATTTATACTTACATTGATAAAAACTTCATCATTATGTATCATTCTGTGTAAATGAAATATTCTACCTTTATTATGTTGTTATCCACATTTATCTGATTTGACCTGTGCCAGTAAAATCCAAGGCACTACACAGAATAAGTTTCCTAGTCCCCCAATTTTTTATTCATGGTATTATTATCCACAGAATTATTAATGAAAAAAAATCCTCTGTTTATTCGAATATTCTCATAACATGGCACTTTGAAGATGTCTTTTATTTTATACTCATTTCATACCTAATGTTGCAAAGCAGACATTCCTCACTGTAAGTGTTATTTATCGATGCTTAAAGCTTCAATGAATTATTCAGCCCCTTTACCTTTCTTGCTTTGCTGCACACCTATTGAGTTTTCAGAGCAGTTTCATATCAATAAATTTGTTCTTGCTTTGCAGCTCCAATTTCATGCTTGGCCTTTTCTAAGTGACATACAAGAAAAATAAATAACCAGAAGGAATAAAATAAGTATACAAATTACTTTAAATAACTCAATATACAAATCATTAAAGCTCTCAAAGGTTTTCAAAATTAAGACATGAAAACAAGTCTGCAGAAACAGGCTACATGCAAATGTATTTTGCAAAAAAATCCTTGTCTTGTTAACATGTAATCTATGGAGAGTGACATGTGTTTATAGACATGGTGTATCCAGAGTTGCAATGAACTCTTGATGAGTAAGTCCCTCAGAGTTCAAGGACTCACTGCCACCTTTTATCTCTTATTGTCACATGCACATACAAAGGTATGCAACAACAGAATGAAAAGGCTGTCCTAGTCCATTTGCCTTGCTATAAAGAAATACTCGAGGCCGCGTAATTTATAAAGCAAAGAGGTTTCTTTGGCTCACAGTGCTGCAGGCTGTACAAGAAGCATGGCACCAGCATCTGCTTCTGTTGAGGGCTTTACGCTGCTTCCACTCTGTGTGTACAGAGATCACGAAGCAAGAGAGGAGGCAAGAGAGAGCAGGAAGGTACCAGGCTGTTTCCAACAACCAACTCTTGAGGGAACTCTCTTGGGAACTAATAGAGCGACAACTGACTCAGTACCGTGATAACGGTACCATGTCATTCATGAGAGATCCACTCCCATGACCCAGACACCTCCCATTAGGTCCCACCTCGAACATTGGAAATCAAATTTCAACATGAGGTTTGGAGGGTCAAATATTCAAACTATAACAATTGCTAATCTTGCCTGACTGAGCAGACAATTCTAATACAAGGGCAGGGTGAGGTAAAAACCCAGCAGCCTCCATATTTCTAGTTCCTGTGAAAACAAAACCACTTACGCTTTTTAAACCAACTTCAAATAATTGGTTATCAAATTTGGAAAATTTATTTTCATTGATAAGAAAATAATAGTATGTTTTTTATCATGATAGGTAAAGTTATTTTAATGTGAAGAAAGCCATTTGTACCTTCCAACAAATGTTAAAGTCTGTGAGTAAAAATATGCTCTATTTCCAGTTGAGTCCATTTGGATTTCAATGAGAAAATATATTCTCTCTTAATGTGTTAGATTTATTAATTACAATGTTTCTTTCGTTTTAAAAATATTACACCAAGTACAAATAATTAAAGATTTCCAAAGAGTGTGTTTCCACCCATCTACCCAAACATTTGATTTTCACCAAATGTGTATTATTTTTTATATCCCAGATTTTTAAAAAAGGAAAAAAAACTTCCTATCCCTAAAATTCTCATAATTTAGTAAGGAGACACAGATACTAAAAAAGTATTATTGAATGATTCAGACATTATAAGTATCTTCACATAGTTCATGTAAAACATTCTTTTAAAAAAGGGACTGTCAACATTTTCAACAGAATCAATGTTTTATGTTTGTTTCAAAATGTTCAAAAATAATTTTCATGGCCTGTCTCTAGGTGATTTATAATTTCCATATGCCTTCCATTTATGAATACCATCTTATTTAACATTCAGATAGAAGCAAAGAAAAATATTTTTTCTGTCTGTGGAAATAGTAAAATATGATTAAAAACACTTTTCTTGTAACCCTACAATTTAGCCTGGTTCCATTATTATCAATTATAGAAGAATACTACATCTCATGAAGAAAGATTAAATTGTATATCTAGTACCAAGTCACTTGGCTATATCACCCAGCTTTTTGCCATCTTGAAATGATTTGTTTGCTTACATATAGGCATGTATATTTTAACCAACCTTTTAAATTATTTTTACCATTTCTCTTTTTGGTGTTGAATTCTTGGACTTAACACTTCAACTGCTTTTGTTTTAAAGTCTTAAATTTCTTCTTAAATTTTATTTACCTGCAATCTAAAATAGGTTTTCATAGCCATCTAAATATTTTCTCTCGTTGTTTGTTTTGCCTCTGGGGCATTTAATTGTTTTCATAGACTGTCTGTAGGTGATTTATAATTTCTATATGCCTTCTATTTATGAATATCAGCTTATTTAAGCTTCAGATGTTAATAGAAACAAAGAAAAATATTATATATAACAATGGTAAAATGATGCAACTGTTAGGGTAGCAGATATAATCTCTTCTATGTTTTTGAAGTTATTGCTTTAGGATTAGACATGAGTCTCAGAGGAATAAATCAACCATAGCATACTCCTGTATTTTATCTAGAACAGTAGTAGTGATGGGTGCCATCAGATCAGAGCTGGATGGTCACAGCTCACAGCCTTTATGTCTTTTCCTGGCACTGTTTTTAGTGTGGGGCAGAACAATTTCCATGCATGCATCATAGTCCATTCTGACAAAGCAGTCACCTGAAACTTAGACAAATGCTATGTATACAGCCATTCTCTAGATTTGTATAAAAATATCCAAATACATTGGCAAAGACAAAAAAATCATCTACAATAGTGAATCTGAGTAACTTTTTTTCCATCATCAATAAAGATTAAACAATCTTCCTAATGAATTCTTCACTAGGAAAAATTAAGTGGCTCATCTTTGATGCAGAAATTTATTTGAATGATTTTAATTACCATTTAACATGACCTTATATTGTCCAATTTATTCATCTTAGTATCTTATAACCTTGATTTACATAATTTTTGCTGTTCTAGTTACCTCCATTCATTGTAGGTCATTAATAAGATTTAATTTACACTGACATTTCCAATGAAACCTATTTTTGTATTCTTTTTCCAGATTGAAATGTTTCTGTAGTTTTCCAAATTTTCTTTTTAAGCCAACAAAGTTCTCTTTCCATCTCCCTATGTTCTATTTAAAAAAAAAATTCAAAAATCATTTCAAAAACCTTTATTCCAGTTACAAATACAGCATTTTATTCTTCCCATGTAATGCTGTTTATACATTCATAATTTTATAACAACCTGAAGTATGGTATAATCAGTGAATATTACTCTCAAAGTAAAACAATTATTAATTAATTAGTTAATTAATTAATTTTTTTTTGAGACAGAGCCTCACTCTGTCTCCCTGAGGAAAGTGCCATGGCATCAGCCTAGCTCACGGCAACCTCAAACTCCTGGGCTCAAGTGATCCTCCTGCCAAGTAGCTGGGACTACAGGCATGCACCATGATGCCCAACTAATTTTTCTATTTTTAGTAGAGACGGGGTCTTACTCTTGCTCTTAATACTCATGGCAATATAACTGAAAGTCCTTTAGTATGTATTTTCTAGATGCCTGCAAAATTAACATATTAACAATAAAATCCTTTTTTTTGAAGAATTTCCATAACTTTATAAGAAAGGAGAAAATATAGCAAATGAATCACCATTTTTGCTCAATAGTTGTTTTGTTCAAACATTGAAATTTATCAATATCTCTTCTATTTCCATAAAATTAACTAGTCCAAAGCTTTGTAAGAAATCTTGCTGTCATTCCTACTGAATAATTGCATTAAATTTTAGAGGAGGAAGACATTTTGAGTTTCACTTTTTATATCATATTCAAACCTAAAACTTTTTCCCCATTTAAAATATTAAATACTACCTTTCTACTATTTTTACCATGCATGTAATAACTTGAAGGGCCATATGAGCTGACAACGGAATATAGAATGAAATTTACTCACATCATTGTTTGATCTACTATGAAAAAAAATTTAAAGGCTTCTTTTATGTTTGCTGCCTTGAAACACTTGAATGAACCTCATGAAAGATGTACTGGGCACATATGCTTTTATGTTCTGGTTTCTTGAATCTTTTGAAAGCTGGCGAACCTATTTTTATAAAAGGACTTTCTCAGGTATCAAGTACCCAACCATGTCAGAGATAATAACTACAATTCCTTTAGAAAACTTGAATATTCTCTGCCTTATTTTATTACGACAAGACATTTTTTATGGCAGATGAAATAGAGTAATGCATTAGAGACAGCAAAGGCAACCAGAATGTATAGTTTTATTGTTGCTTTCCTATGATTTATCTTATTTATTCCCCTGGGTTGTGATTCAATAAAATATCAATATCAATATCAATAAAATATCAATATTAATTATTCTGATATTTTAAAACACAGTTTCTTAATAAATCTTCTATAGGCACAAAACTAACAAGCATGATTTAAGATAATGTTCAATCACTAAATAAAATCAATACCATTTAATTCATTTGGAAAATAATGTACATCCAGAAGTTAGAGTTTTACTAATCTAAGTAATAATATGCTGAATAGTATATTATTTGGTATATGAGGTCACCTCATCAAAAATCGAGATGATTGTAGCTGTGTGAAATTAATAATCTGTTAATTACAAATCTGAAGATTTGTAATATTTATTTAATTTTACATAATTCTGTGAATTTTGCTCTAATATAGATTTCTGGCCTTGCTCTCTGATTGTTCTCTTTTTGGGCTCTTAAATTTTTTAAAATATTCTTTCAAAATGTTTTGGTGTGGAAGAATAAGAGCTTCATCTAGAGAAAAAAGACTTGGATATTGTTAATCCTCACTCTTATACCAATTACTTATAACACATTAAGTCCATTTGATATGGCTGTATTATATGATTTCTTAAGCCATTTCTACATCTAGAATTTTTGGTAAGATTTTACTATCCTTCCCAAGAATCTGTAGCAGCTTCCCAGTTCTCCTATATAACTCAATAAATATCTCTAATCTTCTGTAACCTGATTTACATGCTTGATTATATAAGTTATATACCTTGTATAATATTTATTTTAGTACCAAACATATAATTATGATTTTTTTCTTTCCTGTCACAAGGTTGTTAGTCTTTCAAGTGTTTGAGAATAAGAGTTTTCATTTATTTATTTTTGTCCTCCCACTACTAATGTTGGGCTATTGGCACAACAAAAATGCTTTGAATGAATATGGTAGCCAGGATTTTGACTTTCATGCTCTATACCTCCTAGTGTTATACCTTTAAACATGCCTGGTTTTATGTTGTTACATAGAAAAAGGGACTTTGCAGATGGAATTAGGTTGCTAATGAGCAGACCTTAAAATAAAGAGAAAGGATCATGGTTACCATATGGTCCAATGTAATCTCTTGGACCCTTAAAAGCAGATGAGGAAGAAGTGGCATCAGCAAGGAGATGGGCTAGAAGGTCCTCCACTTATATCCTCCCCACAGAAACAATAATTTTGCAGCCACCCATGGAAAAAAATGCCTCTGTGGGAGTTTTGCGATTTAGGTAGGAGATTCTGAAACCCCGGTGGAACCCAACCCCTAGGAGGGCTGTTTTGAGACAGCAGACCTGTGCCCAGGTAGCATGATCTCCAACCGTGGTGTTGACTCTAGACCCAGAAATGGTTCTATGCCCCTGTGGATGCATCTATATTCCTCTTTGGCTTTTGTCCTGCTACCAGAACCATCCATTAAGAAACTAGGGAGGAGGCCCATTCACTCATTCCTTGGGTGTCAGACTCACCAACCTCAGACCCAGCTGTGAACCCTGAAATGGCACAAGAAACAGCTCCAACTCCTCTCAGCTGCAATGTGAACCCAGCACTGCTTGTCCAGAGAACCACTCCTTGAACTAGTGGGAGCCCTTCCAGGTACCTGGAAGAAGACACACACATTTCTGAAACTGGTAATAGGCCTTCCACCTGTGAACCCTGAAGAAGACCTTCATTCCAGTGCCAGTCCTACTGACTAAGGTTCTGGTGATAGTCCAGCCCACCCAGGGATAAGACAAGATTCACACCCACTTGAACCTCTTATAATAGGACCACCAACCATAGACTCCATTGCAGATCCAACAGTAGCTATATGTCCTGGCTCAAAGTCTACCAGACAATTGTTTCAGATCAGATTTTATCAGCCCAGGGACCTGACAGAAGAAGTTCTTTACCTGCTGAAATCAATTTGTAAAGACTGGAAGTGGCGTTTACTCCTTTAAATGCACAGACACCAACACAAGGCTATATAAATAATAAAACATTATACCACCAAATGAAACTAAAAAAGCTTTAAGAACCAATCCCAATGAAATGGAGATCTATGATTTGCCTGAAAAATAATTCGAATCATTATAAAGAAGCTCAATGAGATGCAAGAAAATACAGATAGACAATTAAATATTGGGAAAACAATGCATGAACAAAATGAGGAGTTGTTTAATAAAGAAATAGAAATCATAAAAAGGGGCCAAACAAAAATCCTGGAGCTAAAGAATACAATTGTGAAACTTAAAAAAAAAATCAATAGAGAGCTTTAACAGCAGACCTGATCATGCAGAAGAAAGAATTGGTGAACTCAAATACAGGTCATTTGAAATTAGCCAATAAGAAGAACAAAAAGAATGAAAAATAGTAAAGAAAGCATAAAGGACCTATGGGGCACCAACAGGTGTATGAATATATGAATTAAGAGTGCCCCAGAAGGAGATAAGAGAAAGGGACAGAAAGTTTACTCAAAGATATACTGACTGAAAACTTCCCAAATTTTAGGAATGATATGAACATCTAAATTAATGAAGCTCAAAGGATCCAAGCAAGATCAATTCAAAGAATATTCCAGTGTGCTTTATAATCAAATTTTCAATAGTCAAAACAAAGACACTTGTCACATACAAGGGAAACTCCAGAAAGCTGTCATCAGGCTTCATAATAGAAACCCTTCAATCCAGGAGGGAGTGGCATAATACATTCCAAGTGCTGAAAGAGAAAAAAAATAAAAACAAAAATCTGCCAACCAGAAATACCATACCCAGAGAATTTGCCATTCAGAAGTGAAGGGGAGATTAAGATATTAACAGATAAACAAATGCTGAGGGAGTTCAGTGCCAAGACCTGTATGCAAGAAATGCTAAGAGGAGTTCTTTCAGTTGAAATAAAGGAATGCTAATTGACAACATGAAAACTTAAGAAAGTATAAAATTTACTTCTAAAGGCAAATATATAGTCGAATCATAATATTCAAATACTATAATAGTGGCATATAAATTACTTTTAACTCTAACATAAATGTTAAATGACAAAAGAATTAAAGATAACCATAATTTGTTAATGGATACACAATATAAAAAATGTAAAGCATGAAATCAGTAGCAGGAAGTATGGGGAATGGGGAAAGGAAAAATGTAGTCTTTGCATGTAATTGAAGTTAAGCTTTTATTCACTTAAAATACAATGTCATAACTATAAGATGTTTTCTGTAACTGAGTGGTGACCATAAAGAAAAAACCTCTAGTAGATACAAAAAAAAAGCAAAAAAGAAAGAAATCAAAGCATGCCACTACAAACAATTGATGAATCAAAAGAAAGGTATTAAAAAAGGAAGAAAGGAACAAAAATATGCAAAACAGTAAGAAAACAACAAAATTGCAACAGTAAGAAATAGTCTGCAATATAGCTGAAGACTCAGGAAACCTATATAGGAAAAAAATGGCAAAGAGTACATAACACTATACTAATAAGTACCAAATATTTTGATACACTGTAAATTATGTGCTGCAGAATCCTGGTTAGGTTCTGGACTGTCCTCACACAATTCACCACTGCCATTCTAGTCAAACCTTCTGTATCTAGGTCAATAGTCATCTCAACTGTATGGAGTAATTTTGTTATGTTCCCACACAAAATTATCCACACCCTCCTCACTGTTTCACAACCACTCAAGCAATTTCACATTGATCAACATTTCTAGCTGTGCACACTTAAGCCCTCTATGCCTCAGTGTTTTCGTTAGTAACATAATAGTTTCTATCTCACAGGATTATTGTATGATGAGTTTCTATGACTAAAGTATTTAGAACAGTGTTTGGCACATAGTAATTGCTGGAGAACTGCTAGCTTTTAGTATAATAATGTTTTATTTTTGAGGGGCTAATATTATGAAATGCTCATTCAGAGAAAAATATGCCGTATTTCCAAAGAAGTAAATATAATCTCTTTTCAGAGTATAGGTGATTAATAGCTGTTGTTGAATTGCTGTGACTATGTAGAGAAAGAAATGTTTCAGATAGAAGAAACAGAAGAAATTACCACAGGAGTTGATAAATCATGTTCTGAGCTTATTTTTATGCATGTGTGATTGTAATTAAACTTTCATACTATAGTCTTTTTTATCAAAATCAGACTTTAATATGATTCATATCAGCCAAATTCTTTATTTTTAAGTTATTTTGACTTGAATTAGACATTCTTATTTAAAACATACCTATTTATGTAAACTATCCTATGTATATATGATGTGTAAGTAATTTATAGATTATAGATTTAAGAAATTAATTTATTTCTAATGACTATATTTTAAGTTAGAAACCCTGGAAAAGACACTGTGAATTTCAAATACCCTAGCTTAACAGAAAAAGGAGAGTTGACATGTTTGGGTGAACTTATTTTCCCTCATACTTACCCCCCGGCCAATTTTAGACCTAATGGAGACTTGACGCGTTTTTACCTTGGAAAACAAAATTGTAGCAAATACTTCCAGAATCCAGGCTTTTAATCACCATTCTAACCATCTTTATTCAAATAAAAAATAGATAAGAAACATAGAAGTTTAAGTCTTTCTATGAACTTGAATTTCTGTTTCATTACGTACTTTTTTATAAATTTAAAAATATTACAGGGCTACAACTGTTTTTGGTTACATGTATTGATTTTGTTATGCTTGAGTCAAGATCATATGTTTTCCCATGGCCCAGATAGCATTCATTGTACCCATTCGTTAGGTTTTCACCCATCCCTTACTCCCCCCTTTCCCATGCTTGATTTCCACTGAGTTTTACTTTGCTCTGTGCACATGTGTCCTCATCGGTTAGTTCCAGTTTTATAGCGAGTATATGTGGTGTTTGTTTTTCTATTCTTTAGATACTTCACTTAGGATAATGGTCTCCAGTTCCTTATAAGGCCTTGTTGCAAAAGGCCTTAATTCATCCTTCTTCATGGCAAAGTAGTATTCAATGGTATACATATGCCACATTTTGTTAATCCACTCGTGAATTGATGGGCACTTAGGTTGATTCCACATTACTGAAAATGTGAATTGTGCTACAATAAACATTCAAGTGCAGGTGTCTTTTTCATAAAATGAAAAAAAGCCATATAAAAAACCCACAGCAAATATCATCCTAAATGGAGAAAAGTTGAAAGCATTCCCCCTAAGAGCTGAAACAAAACAAGGGTGCCAACTGTCACCACCTCTATTCAACATAGTGCTGTAAGTCCTAGCCAGAGCAATCAGGCTACAGAAATAAAGGGTATCCAAATTGGGAAAGGGGATGTTAAACTATTGCTTTTTCCTGACAATATGATCTTATATCTAGAAAAACCCCAAAGACTCCACCAAGAGACTCCTGGAATTGATAAATAAATTCAGCAAAGTCAGGTTATAAAATTAATATACACAAGTCAGTAGCATTCTTTTTTTTTTTTTATTTCACCATATTATGGGAGTACAGATGTTTAGGTTACGTATGTTGCCTTTCCCCCCCTCCCCCCCTAAGTCAGTAGCATCTTATACACCAATGACAGTGAAGCTGGGAGTCAAATCAAAGAGTCATTACCACTCACAGTAGCTACAAAGAAAATAAAATACCTAGGAATGTACTTAACCAAGGAGGTGAAAGACCTCTACAAGGAGAACTACAAAAACACTGCAGAAAAAAATTACAGACAACACAAACAAATGGAAAAACATATCGTGCACATGGATTGGTAGAATCAACATTGTGAAAATGTTTCATTACTTCCTAATGATATTGGATTTGGTGATACTTGACACCTGATAAGATCTTGTTTACCTTGCTATAAAAATAGGCTAATAAAGTAGATTTCAACAGAGCTTAGGGTCTTGGCTTTACAATTTTAAAGGCACATAAAAGTCCACATCCATCCACTTACAATATTATATCTTTATGATTTTTCATAAGCGATATTGCTTTCAGTTTGGTATTGGATTTTGAGAAACTATAATATAATTTTACACATTGTCTTTTTCTAAAATGAAATAGAGTTAAACACATTGTCATTTTTTATGGACATTTATTCTGCAAATGCGAAAATGTCATGGATGAGTGAAAAAATTTGAGTCCTTATAATATGCCTAATAAAGATGCTTTGCTTTCAGAAAATTAAACATCCTAAAATTGGTATCCTTTACTGATTAGAATTATAGAGTTTAAAATAAGACTGTGATCCTCAGAGGATAATTGGACTACTCAGATTGTAGCACATCACCACTGATGGTTTAGGTGCAGTCCAAATTTGATTTTCTTCATCAACTCCCATTTTCAGATTTCTCATCAAACTCTCTAATTGTGTATTCAAACCCACCCTTCATGCTCTGTGTGTAACTATGAATAATATACTATTTTTAATATCCAGGAGTATTCCTTATTCTGTTCTATTCCTTACTTTTTTCACTTATGTTTTTAGATTTATATGTATTGCTATTGTATGATTCTCTCCTTTTGATCCATTATTATATTTTACTATTGTTTGGAATTCCATCTATGAAAAAAACACTTCATTATCACCCCATTGTCCACTTATTTTTCTAAATCTTTAAAAATGCAAACAATGTTGTAATCAACATCCTCCTATTTATATCTATTTATATGTTCTAGGTTTTCTGCAGGTTTCTGAAGACTTTTCACCTTTATAAATTATAAAAGATGAAAAGCAAAATGATAATTCTAAGGAAAACTTATTACCCCACCAAGGCATGAATACACAGAACATTAATTGATCTTATTTAAAATTAAAGAATTATTGACAATATTGATTCTACTATTATTGTAAGATTTTTCCTTATCAAACTATTATTTCATTTTTCTATACCAACACAGAATAAAATGATCATATTACTTTTTAATCCTTGCCTTATTTCCCCCTTAAAAATGTTAGATTTCACTGTGTTCTGTTAAAGTCTTAATTTAAGATGTTCTGCTGGTAGTTTGTTATGTCTGTATCTATATCTCTTAGTTTAAGTATGTTTGAAGGGATCTTGAAAATTTATAGATTTTATAATGGGATAATTATATTTTGATTTTTTCTAAAGGTAATTAAAAGAGTACTGTAATAGTATTTAGCTATTAACCTCATTTGTTTTTAAAAGTATATAAAATGTCATGTGACAGCAAAAGAAACATTTTTTTAAGAACCTAGTATCTGTCAAATTCTGTGTTACTATTAATATTTATATTATCTACTCACCTAAATGTTCTAATTATCTGGATCAATATAGTATGACATTGTAGATTAAGAAACTAAGAATGAGGAAGTAAAAATTTGGTAAATATGTTGAAAAAATCCGAGAGCAAAATTCCTAATTGCCAGGTGTTTGTTGATTTTTAATAATAAGCCTACAAACTTTGCTAATATCAATGCATATGATAAATATACTAATATCACCCTGTTTTATACTCATGTTATCATGAATAAAAGTCCAAGCATAGGAAGATTATATTTCCAACTGGAAATGTATTAATTACCGTTGAATTTAATTTTATTGTTTATAGCCTTAGTTATATGTATTTTTCCTTTGGCATGCTTTGAAAAAATAAGATAGATATTCTATACTAGAAATTTATCATTATACAATTTTCCATATTAGACAACAAAATAGATATATTTGAAGTATTCAATGAATACCTCATATACATATTTTCACTGGACTATCAATTTATTTATAAGACTATGCGATAAAAAGAGAATTACATGTGATATATTGTCCCTCATTCAAATTTTCATTACTTTTTCTTTTCAATTAATATACACAGTTAAAACACAAGAGTATTATGTTAATGGTGAGGTTTTTGATGGAGTCTGATCACTTACACTTAAAAATTTTCCTCAGTCTTAGAGTGGCATCTGTTTGAAACAGAGTTGGAAACAAAAACCAGAGAACATGAGGATCTGATATGCACCAATGTGTAAAACTTTGTAGCCCCTTAAAACAAGCAGCATAAGCTAAATTGTTTCATTGTTCATTAGAATGAATTCTTCAGCATAAACCTACCACTGTATATTTTATACAAGTGTTCTAAAATATAAAAAAAAAGTCTAATGATGTAATCAATAGCAGTAAAGCAAAAGGATGCAAGATTTAAGAGCAAACTGACCACAAATCTTTTAAGTGTGGATTCCCTTGTTTTTTTTTTTTTAAAGCTAATGGTCCATTGTTTGTAAAATGCCAAATGATGGGGAAAATGTTTGTTTGTACTTTGTTGTCTGCTTTGTTCTCATCAGTAGTAGTTCTCAATTAATCTACGAGGCCAGTTACCAAAATTCAGCTGCCCTCACACTGAACTCAAGCGGAAAATTCCTCACGCCGGACTTTCCATCCGACCAGTTCAATTCAATATGTTGTGCTCTAGGATGTTCTCTGGTATTAAACCCCAGTATTATAGGAAATAAAGTGTGAAGCTATTCCTAAAAATATAAATATCAATTCTTTAAAAAGTATTTTTCTCTTATATGCTTCATATGTTAGAGATCGTTTCTGCTTCTGAAGCCACTTCTAGTAGATGATGACAATCTCCCCTCTGCTTCAACACAAAATCATTCCACTCGGGCTTTCTTGGCCTTTTACTGTGCAATGCCCTTTCAAGAATTTTTTTTTTATAGAGGTGAAATATTTAAGAGATTTCATCTATTCTTATAATTTTATTATATGGTGGTATTGCTACGAGTTCCACTTATATTTTGCAACAGTTTCTATGTTGAAAATAAAAAGAAAAGTGAGATTTTTGATCAACTGTTGGGAGTGGTAGTTCCTTTTTCCCTCAAGCGTGGCCATCCTTTCCCTTTCTCTCCCACCCAAATAGCAAAGGAACTTTCTCCCAAGCCGTCAGGCTGGACTGGCATGGGGGTCGTGAAGAGTGAGAGAAATGTTGAGAGTAGAGATTGTATTTTATGAAAATGTTAAGGTCAAACACTGATGTATTCACAATCAATCTCTCTGTCTTCGTTACCCCCCTTCTCGCTCTCTCTCATTTTACATCTAATCTCTTTGTTTCTATCTCCCTTTCTTGCTATCCATCATCTATCATGTGTCTATCTCTGTCATGTATCTTTCAATTTAACTATCTAGATGTCATTTAGCACACACTACCCTAAAGTTTACCAAAGAACCTTCTATTAACAAAAGACCGGCCCGTGTTGGAGAATAATAAAGCACAATGGTATCATAATAACATTATACTACCTTTGACTGGATACCACTTCAAAAATAGTGGGTTTTTTTTCTTCTTGTCTCTATCTAATATGTGTAAGTTACTTATCTACCACCTGGCATTCTGATAAAAGATTTAGAATAAAATTGATTCTTAACACTGATAATTATACATAAGTCATTATTATTATTCTTTTTGAAGTGGACAGAAGGTATTAATGTATCATAAATAAGAAAAATAAAACATATATAATTGATGCACTGTTTTAATAAGGAGAAGCACTTCATTTTGACCTTGTTATTCTTTTATATTTCATTTTTGTATTGTTTTAATCCTTACTGAGAATAGCACTAAGGTTATGCTTTATTTGTCTACTTGTTTGATTTTGATTTTGAGGGGAAGGATAATGACTTTTCTTTCCTCGTATTTTTTTGCCAGATGGTAAGGATAGGATTGTAGCAGACTAAGTCACATCAAGCCGTGGCCAAAAGCAAGTCTGTTGCTGAGGAAACATTGATTGTAATTAAGCAAAAGCCCATCTCTGCAGACATTTTGAACTACCAAGTTTTCTAGACAGTGAGAATTAACCATTTATATGTCAGAAGATCTATATATTGTAAGAGTATATCTTAGAAATACTTTATTATTTGTTTTCATATTATAATAGTTTTGCATATTTATTATAGAAACTTTAAAAAATTCAGACAATTTTAAAAACATTTTTTAAAAGTCTGTAATCCCCAATGAAATACATTGCAGCTAATGAGATTCTGCTGTTTTCCTTTCAATTCTTTGTGGTGTGTGTGTGTGTGTGTGTGTGTGTGTGTGGGGGGGTTTGTGTAACAATGAAAATATAATATACATGTAATGAATATGTTGTATAAATATATATTCATAAAATAGTCTTGCATTCTTTTCACTTGGTATTATATTTTAAATATTTTTTGTATTCTGAAAAATATTTAATAATATAGTTTTACTTTTATGATGAATAGCTGTATAAGATATTTTTCTTATTTTTGGATATTTAGGTTATTTCTAATTTGGGGTTATTATGTTTATAGCAGGTATTTATTGTAAAATATATTTAGAAATATATAGAATTTCTTCTTAAATTCAGGTTTACTTTTTTTCTTGATTTAGTTTAATTAAAACTCTGAGTAGAGATGGAGTATCATATGAAGTAAATGTCCCCTTCCCCTAAATCGAGTATAGCAGGACTACATCGATTGGTGTGACTTTAGCACAAGTACATGCGCTTTCCAGCAATGCTTAACATGTAGCATCAGAGGCTTTCTCACCTTGTTCTACCTTGCATTCGGTTTCCTGAGTTCAGATGTCTTAAGTTTGCTAGGAAAATCTCTTAAGATTCCAAAGACAGTTATAGACTGTTAACAAGTCCAGTGACTTTTAAGGCTACACATGGTACTGCAGTGCCAGAGGTTTTCTGCTTCATGTCATGGAACATGGTGCTTTTTTCTTCTTTTACTCTTTCTAGTTGATTCTCTACTTTTCTTCTGTCGGTGATTAGTGCTCCTTGTCTTCTACTCCTTGCCCTGTCACCCTTCTTAGCTTTGTCACTTTTTACCTTACCCCTCCAAACCTGCTATTTCTCCTCTCTTCCTCGTTTTTATTAGTGATTCAAATGTCTCCCTCTTTGTCTGAGGCTGCTCCCAGAACAGAATAAATCACTTCCTCTTCCACGTGCCTGTTGCACTTCTATTATAGCAATGTTGCTGAAAACGATGATGTGTAGGTTTGTGCTGAAATCTGAATTTTTTGAAAAATAAGGACAGAGAAATGAGTTTTCCATGAAACACAAAAATATACTTCATGAAAAGGACTATTGCTTTTATGAGTTAGCATATTTTAGAAAACAATAGTCCCGTTCATGAGGGCTCCACCCTCATGACCTAGTAATCACCTTCCGAAGGTCCCACCTCCTAATACCATCACTTTGGGGGTTATGATTTCAATATATGAATTTTTAGGGGCCACAAATATTAAGACTATAGCATGGGGCCACATTAGACCAATATTATAGGCCACTGTGGACCTTTCTAACAAAGTTTAAAAGCTAGTTTTAAAAGGATCACACTGTTTCCAAGTAACTTAGTTACAAACCACGATAAATTTGAAAACTATTTAAAGGACTACTCCTTCAAAAAAAAAAAAAAAAAAAACCCAATGGCCAGCAACATATCAGTTAAATATTACCAGACATGGAAAGGAGCAGGAAACTAGAACCAATAATAAGGAAAAAAATTAATCAATAGAAGCATCAAGAAATGACACATATAAAAGAATAAGCAGGAAAAGGGATTAAAAAATCCATTATATTCTTCGTATTCAAGGAGGTGGAGGAAAGCATGAGCCTGTTAAGAGATATGAAACATAAAAAAACACCCAAATTGAACTGCTAAAGCTGAACAATATAATATCTGAGATGAAAAATAAATTCTATGTGGTTAACCACAGATTAGATACTGCAGAATAAAAGATAATAGAATTTAAAAATAAAACTGAAGTAGTAAGTACTTTAAATAGAAAAGCAAAGTTCCAGTTTAGTATTAAGTATTAGTAAGGAGTGAACATTTCTGATTAAGCTAGGTGGAGCTGGTTCAGTGTGGTTTAAAAGAGATGTTCTGAATTGAACCAATAAAAATTTCTTAGTTGTGTTTCTTAAGGCTTCTCCCCAGTTTGTTAATAAGGGTTAGAATCAGAACACTCTCTGTATGCTATGATGAATGCATAGCAAGTATTTGCATCTCATTATGGAATGTTGGCTTAGATGTTCTCTCCACAAATTCTGGAAAATAACCTCCAGCAAGAGCCCCCAAAATGGTAATCCATAGTCATTATGCAAAACCGACACATAGATATCCTCTCTTGCCAGCACAGTTAAAATAAAGTCGAGTTTGAATGCCTTCAAGTAGGGCATGACTTCCCGTTGTCATAGATTCCAGAATACCCAGCCTCTGTAATAATTTGAATTTGTGACTCCAGCCTTTTGAGAAGGTTTTACAAAGTTTTCTGAACTGCACGAGCCCCACTTGAGTATAAAAGTTAAAGGAAAAAGCAAGTAAGCATTGCCATGTATGTAATTTTGTCTTAATATGGCTAATTTATATTGGGTACACTACACATTACCTGTAGAGTACCAGAAATATTAAAAAAATACTCATATAGATGTTCGACAGCAAAGCATATGTGTCAAGCAAATCTAAGTCACTATATCTTTGTCACTCCTTTGAGAACATTTCCAGAAATGATGAAGCCATAGTGATAACATAAAAAGGGAAATAATTGAACATTGTCCTCCAAATGTGCGGAGATTCTATAGAAACTAAATATAGAAAATGAAATTCTTCCTAAAACAACTGAATGAATTCTTCATATTTTAGCCACAGCAGGTTCACTGTTTGACCTGTAAAGCTAATAAAGACTGGAGACCCCACTTTGTTCTTGACAAGCACTGTTGAGCCCTTTCGTGGCAGTTCAAGCTAAAGAGTATTCCTAATAAGATTTTTCTAGCTCATTTTCTTGCAAATGAAATCTCTGCCTTGCCTAGTCCTTAGTTATGGAAAATAAGATCGCTAACCCCAGGTGACGGTTGCTGAATGCAAATTTAATTGTTCACATAATCCTCAAACCTTCTCATATCAAATGTTCTTTGTACTTTTGAGCAACAGTTGGATTATTCCGTTTTACATGAGGTTGCCTCATTTCATTACGTGTCACTTCACAGGGTTTCATATTTAATAATTTATTCAGCTAAAGCAGATTTGCTTAAAAAGAAGGGATTTGAACCCACTTTTGGGTATGATTTCTACGTGATTATTTGGTCATTTAAAGTTACATTTGATAATATTTCATGGGGATTCTGCGAATTCTGTAAATAACTATTTCTATACTTCCTAGCATTTGGGGGATTTATTCCTTTTTCCGGTGAAATTAGTGTTCTGCAAAGTAGAAGAGCCAGGAACAAGTCCTCAATCAACCTTATAACATTGTCTACTTGAGAAAGTCATCGTGTTCATGTATAGGTGATTTGTTTTGCTCCATTGTATTTTGAATTCTACTATCAACCAGGTCATTTGTATGTCAGGCTCCAGAAGGTCTTTCAAGACTGTTTTCCATGAAATGGAGTGCTCCCTTTTTATTTCTCTGTTACAAGTATTTATGTTTCCCAGAGCACTTCTTTTCTCCTAAAGAAAATTTTACATCCATTTCAATGTCTTGCCACCTCTCCTTCGCCAGGCTTACTGACTTTTAAACCTAAGCATTTAGTGCGTATAAAATCAATGGTGTGTACCAAGTTTTCCATCTATTCCAGATAAATTGCATCCACTACTTCAGCTTTACTTACCTGCTCAATACTGTCCTCCAAAAAACCCAAGCACATCTGGCAGGTGTTATATATCTCGGTTGCATCTATGCTGATTTTCCAGTATAGTGAGTTGAGTCCATACAAGGATTTGAAGAAATTGAAGAAATTATATGGAGGAAAACACATGTGATTTATTCTCATATCATATTAGCCTGATCGTTGGTCATTTATGAAACTAATAACTCCCGGGTACACAAATGGATGTGCAAATGGAAGGAAAGAATCACATAGTTAATGAGACACATTTTGTGTCTAGTACTCTGAGTGGGTATGTTTACAGTGACTCATGGCTGTTGACAGGAATAAGCATTGCTACAACCACATTCTGTACTGCTTTTTAACTTGACATTTATGGGCTCCAGAACTTTAACATCCGTGGTTTAATATTTAGAGGCAATCAGGAATGTGGAGCTGTTTTTAATAGTGTTTGTATTTGTTTCCCATGGCTGCTGTAACAAATTGCCACGAATTTGGAGGCTTAAAACAATACCTATCTGGGTACTAAATGCACGTAGACGCGTACGTGTTACGTATACACATAGGTGCGTACACGCACGCACACGTACATATACGTCCGTGTGCGTGCACGCATACGCATATGTGCGTACGCGTACGTACACGTGCCTGTGCGTGCACACGTATACGCCTACGTGCGTACGCTCACGTATACGTGCGTGCACGTTCGCACGTGTGCCTGTGCTGCTTAATAAGCTACGTCCTCCGGGCATGAGTTAAACAGCCGCCTGTGATCATTGTGAGGGTGAAGAATGTACATGTTAAGTCCAGCTACCGTCAACGTACCGGGCGCCGCCGGCGCAGGCCATGGTGAGTCCAAGCGTCTCAAATATTAAAAAATACCAAATGCGCGGCGGCCAGGTCACGGGCCGGTTAGTCTTATTTAAGGGGAACGAGTGAGCGGTTATATGTGTTAGGGCCCTGAAGTAAGAACCAGATGCCAGATATAGTTTCATTATAGCTACCTCCAAGTTTAATGGGCCCGGAGCAGGGAGAGGGACGTTATGTGGGCGGGTTGCTGGTTTCTTGGATGACGGTAGTTTTACTAGGGATGCTGGTTTTTTTGTTTGTTTGTTTGTTTGTTTGTTTTTTTGAGACAGAGTCTCGCTCTGTTGCCCAGGCTGGAGTGCCGTGGCATCATCCTAGCTCACAGCGACTTCAAACTCCTGGGCTCAAGCGATCCTCCTGCCTCAGCCTCCCGAGTAGCTGGGACTACAGGCATGCGCCACCATGCCCGGCTCATTTTTTCTATATATTTTTAGTTTTCCAGCTAATTTCTTGACATTTTTAGTAGAGACGGGTCTCGCTCTTGCTCAGGCTGGTCTCGAACTCCTGAGCTCAAACAATCCGCCCGCCTCGGCCTCCCAGAGTGCTGGGATTACAGGCGTGAGCCACCGCGCCCGGCCGGGATGCTGTTTTTTGACTTGCAGATAAATTGAATGATGGAATAAGACGGTGTATAGTCATTGGATAAAACCCTAATAGTCCCGAGGATTTGAATATATGTGAAAGTGGCTTAAATTTCGGGTTATTTGTTATGAGATTTAGTTCTGTTGCTGAGGCAAAACTTATAACGGTCACTGCTAGGGCTGTTATTTTTAGTTTTGGGGGGCATTGTTATTTGAGAAATATTTATAGGTAGGATATTGTTGGATAGGAAGAACCCGGCGAAAATGCTACCAAATGCCAGGCGTTTAATTGAGTTGATCAGTAAAGGGTTGTTTTCATTAATAATAGTTGTGGCTGTGAATCGGGGTTGGTTTATTAGTATGTGGAAAATAATTCAGGTGCTGTAGATAGCAGTCAGGAAGGTGGCAATCAGAGTAATTATGAGGGCCCAGGCGTTGGTATTGGACGTGTTTGCAGATTCAGTGATAAGGTCTTTTGAGTAAAAAGCCTGTAGGAAAGGCACACCTGTGAGTGCAGGGCTTCCGATGATAAGGGAAGAGGATGTGAAGGATATGGCTTTAAACAGGCCTCTTGGTTTTCGAATATCTTGTTCATCATTTAGGTTATGGATAATGGACCCGGAGCATATAAATAATATGGCTTTGAAGAATGTGTGATTACAAATATGGCGGAAGGCCAAATGGGGTTGATTAATGCCAGTAGTGACTATCATTAGCCCCAGTTGCCTTGAGGTAGAGAAAGCCACAATTTTCTTGATGTCATTTTATGTGAGGGCACAGATTGCTGTGAATAATGTGGCAATAGCACCTAGGCATAGTGCTATGGTTTGGGTAGTTTTGTTATTTTCTATCAAAGGATAAAATCGGATTAGAAGGAAAATCCCTGCCACAACCATTGTGCTAGAGCGGAGTAGGGCTGAGACTGGAGTTGGTCCTTCTGTTGCTGACGGTAGTCATGGGTGTTATCCGAATTGGGCAGATTTTCCGGTGGCTGCCAGAAGTAGACCGATCCGTGGAATTATATCTGGGTTTTGGTTCAGCATAAATATTTGTTGGAATTCTCATGTGTTTGAGTATATGAGAAATCATGCTATGGCTAAAATAAATCCAGTGTCTCCAATACGGTTATATAGGATTGCTTGGAGGGCTGCTGTGTTTGCATCTATTCGTCCGTATCATCAGCCAATTAATTAGAATCGTATAACACTGACCCCAACATCAACCAATTCTTTAAATATCTCCTCCTTTTTCTTATCTCTGTATTAATTCTAGTGACCGCTAACAACCTGTTCCAGCTGTTTATTGGTTGAGAGGGGGTAACTGTCTCTTACAGTTTTGGAGTACAGAAGTTTGAAATCAGTTTCACTGGGCCAAGATCAAGGTGTCTGCAGGGCTGTGCTCCCTCCAGAGGCTCTGAGGGGAGAATCAGTTCCCTTACGTCCTCCAGCTTCTAGAGCTGTGTTCCTTCTTCCATCTTTAAAGCCAGCAGTATCTCATTTTGTTTCAATAATCATTGCTCTCTGCTTCTGTGGTCAAATTTCCTTCTGCCTTCTTTTTGTAAGAACACCTGTTGGTTACATTTAGGGTGACCTGGATAATCCAGGAGAATCTCCCCATCTCAAGATCTTTAGATTAATCACATCTTCAAAGTCCTGTTGGCCAAAAAAGTAACATTCACAGGTTCCCAGGATTAGCATCTGAATGTCTTTGGGGGCCATTAGGATCTTACTTGATTTTTTTAAAGTGAAGCTATTCATTGTGAATCATTAAGTTTACACTGTGAAATAAAGACCATGCAGTTTATTGAAGAGTTAATTTAAATATATTTATATATGTGTCAACTATCAACATTAAATTAAGGTGTTCTGTTGATAAAAAAAATAGAAATAAAAAGAAAAACAAAAAAAGAAAAAAAAATTAAGATGTTCTGCTGTTAATTTCAAAATCTGCTCCCTGAGAAGCTGATCTTAGCTATGGTAGGCACAGAAAATTCCCTTGTCCTAAATCACTTCTTTTAGCATCTTCATTTTGAAATGTCCACAGGCCTGTTTGTCACCAGTGGCAGTTTCAATTAGTATAGTAATTTTCAGAATTCCTTTATTTGTTTAAGTCCTAACTTTAAGGAGAATATTTGCCAGGGATTTCTATTTTTTCCAACTATTTCATTTTTAAATGTAAAATGTAATTGCTAGATTGTGCTCTGTATGTTAAGAAGAAAAGATAAAATGTCTAGGTTACTTACAAAAATTCGAGCATGATAAATTAGTGGAGAGGAAGTTGGAAAATATTCCATGTAAAAATAACAGCATTGAGTGGAGGTGAAAGAAAGTTCATGTGTCATTTACCATGGAATCTAACTTCCAGAAAACTGAATTAGGAGTCCCCTCCTTCTCCCATAGACCTTATTATGCTGGAGTCACTTGTCTGTCAGCCTGCTATGGTCCAAATGTTGTTTTCTCCCCAAAATTCATATGTTGGAACCTAATATCCAATGTGATAGCATTAAGAAGTGAGGCCTTTAGGGGAGTGATTAAGTTATGAGGACTCAACCCTCATGAATATGATTAGAGACTTTGTAAAAGATATTGAAGGGGATGCCCTTGCCTCTTCTGCCCTGTGCGGTTGCAGCAACAGGTGCCATCTTGGAAGCAAAAAGGAAGCCCTCATTAGACACCAAATCTGTTGGAACCTTGATCTTGAACTTTCCAATCACCAGAATTGTGAGAAACAAGTTACTATTGTTTATAAATTACCCAGTCTAAGTATTTTGTTATAGAAGCCAGAATGGACTAAGACACACCCCACCAGACTAAAGGCATAATTACGCCTTTTCTTTGTAATTCTCATTCCCAGCACTTGTCTGGAATTTAATTGCATTGCAAATATTTGAAGCCAGTTGAAGGCAATTGTATTGGCTTGAATATTAGAATGTGATATATGAATTTGATCAGAGTAAAAATGCATGTAAACAGAGGACTGGGAAGAAAGGCATACAAAAATAGGAATGGCTCACATTATTGAGATCTTTTAAAGTCAAGAGGGAAAATTTTATATGCAAACCTTATTAAGAATGAACAGCAAAGGGGAATTTAAAGTCAGGGAGATTAAACTAGAAAAATTATTTCTTAATTCTCACTTAAGATAATGAGAATCTCAATCATGGTTGTCTTAGTTTGGGCTGCTGCAACAGAGTTCAATAGAATAGGTGGCTTGTAAACAACAGAAATTTATTTCTCACAGTTCCAGAGGCTAGGAGTCTGAGTGCCAGGAATGATCAGGTTTTGGTGAGGGCTTTCTTCTGGGTTGTAGATTACTGACTTCTTGTTGTAGCCCTCATGGTGGAAAGACAAATAACTAGCTCTCTGGCCTCATTTATAAGGGCAGTAATCTCATTCGTGAGGGATCTGTCCTCATGACTTAATCACCTCCCAAAGGCCTCACTTCCATATACCATCACATTGGGACTGGGGTTTCAACATATGGATTTGGGAGGGACGCAAACATTCAGTCCATTGCAATGGTTAAATCAGTAAATTTGAAGGAAAGAAGAAAAAGAGGCAGGTGGGTGAAAGAGAAAAGGGAAATTTCAAAGGAGAAATGGCTAGGAAAATATTGCCAACTGTACCTTTTAATGTATTTGCCTGAAAGCTTGTTATGTACTTTCTAACTGTATTTGTTATTCAGCTTGAAAGCAACATTCGTAATTTTGTTCTTTGTTTTTGAAGTTTTCTCATGTCTTGAAGTAGTCATTCTGAAAACTAAGTTTTTAAAATCGTATTTCACCAATTCAAGCAGTATTTCTATTATTTATTACAAGTTATGCCAGGCAAGTCATGATTCGGACATATTTTCTGTATTTATAAATTGTAGCTCTAATATCATTTCCTCTCTTGTTTCAGGAATATATTTAATTTGGTCAGGAAGAAAATCGACTCAAATACTAATATTGACATTTTTAGTGCACTCGATAAATATTACCTTGTTTACTAATCTGGATAAATTAAAATATTCATTGCTACCAATCTCTCTTTGTAAAAATGCCATTTATTAATTTAGTCCTTTCTTGGTCCAAGTAATTCTTTCTTGTCATACATCTGTACCATCATCCCTGTGCTAAAATTAAAGGATAAATAATTTATTTAATTCAAGAAGGATTTGTTGAGCATCTGCTATGTGCATAACATTGAAAGGAGTACACAATACATTAATTTTAACATTTTTATTTTCTTTCGATTTTTGGAGTCTCCAAAATCTGCCTTTTTCCAAAGAATGGCTATATGCCTCCCTTCTTTCTCCTGCCACACCTAAGTATCAATTGAATATTCCTACTATTTCTCTAATCTAAAGAAATTGCATGACTAAATTGTCCAAATATATTTAATCAGTCCCTTAGTTTATTTGGCTGAAATTATGTGTTTCATCCTTATAAATATTTTTTCTAACTTGATTATCATAATTTAGTAATATCTTTAACTTCTATTTTTGTTTTGTTTTAACACAGAAGATACTTACTTTAAAAATTAATTGTTTGATTTAAGGAATTTTTTGTATTATAATTTCTATAACATGTTACTTTTAAAGTAATCATTGATTATTTTTTACCACTCTTTCAATCAAAAAGTGTAGTTTCTTCTGTAAGCAACCTTTATCATCCAAAAGACACTGACATTAAAGAATGAGAACACATTAATTCATAAGTTATTTTGTGTATATTAGGAAAAACCAAAATTTGATATAACATAATCTATATTAGACACAAGTGGATGGTATATATGTCAGACTAGGAAATCATCTGTTACTTTCAATGAATATTTAAGTATGTAATGCAATAGTGACTTTACATAGTGATCTGTTTTCCAGGATGCTGTGCTTTTGTTACCTGTGCTTTTAAGGTCTTACTCAAGAAATCTTTGCCCAGACCAATGTCCTGAAGTATTTCCTCAATATTTTCTTCTAGTAGTTTCATAGTTCTAGGTCTTAAATTTAAATCTTTAATCCATTTGAGTTGATTTTGTGTAGGGTTAGAGATAGGAATCTAATTTCATTATTTTGCGTATGAATACACAGTTTTCCCCCAGCACTGTTTATTGAAGTGACTTTCCTTTCCCCAATGTATGTTCTTGGTGCCTTTGTCGAAAATGAGTTGGCTATAAACCTATAAAATTATTTCTGGATTCTCTATTCTGTTCTATTGGACTGTGTATCTGTTTTTATGCCAGTACCATGCATGCTGTTTTCGTTACTGTAACATTGCAGTATATTTTGAAATCAGATGGTGTGATGCCTCCAGCTTTGTTCTTTTTCCACAAAATTGCTTTGACTATTTGGGCTTTTTTGTGGTTCCATATGAATTTTAGAATTGAATTTTCAATTTCTGTGAAAAATTTCATTGATATTTTGATAGAATTGCATTGAATCTCTGGATTGCTTTGGGGAGTATGGATATTTTAATAATGTTAATATTCTTCCAATGCAAGAACATGGGATGTTTTTTCATTTTTTTCTGTATCCGCTTCAATTTCTTTCATCGGTGTTTTATAGTTTTTATTGCAGAGATTTTTCACTTCTTTGGTGAAATTTATTTTGAAGTTTCTTGTGGTAGTTATTTTAAATGGGACTTTTAAAAATTTCTTTTTCAGATTGTTCACTACTGGCATATGGAAATGCTACTGATTTTCATATATTGATTTTATATCCTGAAACTTAACTGAATTTGTTTTGAGATTGTTTTTGAAGTGATAGTGACATTTAAAAAATAAAGGACACTTTCTCTTTACTTTCAATTAATTTTATTAGATTGTCATAAATATTTGTTGAACAAATATAGAAACAAAATATGATAACAATGAAATTGGTTTTTTACCTAAGAGTTTTTTATGGGACACAATATAAAATGTTTCTTTAGATTAAAAATAAATTTAATTAATTGAAAAATTCCATGTAACAATTTGATTTATACCAATTTGTTTATAAGGTCCTATTCTTTTACAATTTTTGTTTTTTAACAGAAATGTTATAGTGAAAAAAGCACTGGGGAGAAACAAATGTTAGAATTGCAGTTATTTCTGTCGTTTAGTTATTTGTTGATTAGCATGTGAAATGGAGGCTCAAGAGTTTGTAGATGCACAATCACTATTGAAAAATTAGGATTATGCTTAACAGGAGTGTAGGGGTGCACGTGCACTCGAGCGTGTCTGAGAACAGGATGGATACAAATAAAACTGGCAATATCCTGGCTCCTAATAAGAGGAGAGAGAAAAATAATATCAGGTATGTGAAGGCTATCATATAACACAGGATTAGAGAACCACAGAGCTGTGTTGGGTCCCCTAAAGCATAGCCCAGTAATGTTCAAAAGAGTAGTTCCTTATACCTATTTTTGTACAAATGATTAAGAACATATTCTCAGCACATGTGTAGCAGATCCCTAATAAGTAGTAGGAACCATCCCTCCTTCCTCCTGGGGACCACAGCATATTTGTGGAATAAAAGTAAGGGAAGTAAATAACTGTGGAAGGGAGAAGTAAGTAACTGGTGAAAATGTTTCATTATGGGCAAATTAAGAGCTCTTTTACTATCTATTTAATTTGCTTCAACATAAATTACAATCCCAGGGACCTACTGATGCTGACTGAAACAAAGGTATACTCCTAATAAGGAACAAAAAGATATAGGGGAGAGTAGACAGTATATAAGAGTAAACATTTTTTTCAGAGTAATATAAATGTAAATTTCAATTAATCATCCCCTAATTGTCATGAATTCTGAAATAATGAAAATCCTGAAAAATGAGATTTTTATACCCTGAGATTGAAAGAGAAATTTTCGGCCGACCTAGTTTCCTCTGTATCGGTTTAAATCCTTCTTTATTCATAATTTTTTATTCAAATACAAGTCATTATATTTTATATATGCCAGATATTGAAACTGTTTTCTGAAATTTTACATTTTATTTTTGCTAAACATTTCTATAAAATGAGGGAAAATATGGAGCTAATAAATGCTTATGACCATGGGAATAGTTTATTTGATGCAACAGAAACAATCATGGTGATAAAGTTTGTTAGTAACCCAACAAATGAGGATTTTAAGAAAAATTTGGCTATACATATGTTCCGATAATATTTAAAAGTTTCCATTTAGAGCTTGCAGTAATCATAAAAACTATTAATATTTATTCATCTAATTTGTAGATGTGATCCTTGGGGGAGGTGCAGCTATGCTTTAGGTACTGGAAACATCAGAAAAACAAAATGTTGTATTAAAGTATTAATAAATCTCAACGTTAAGCAATTAACTCATATCTCAGTGGTAACACTAAGGCTATTATAAATATTTCCATAAAATTTTGAAAAGTATGCAAAAGGCTCAAAATTCAATCTCTTATTTAAATAAATTATCCAATATCAGAAATTTTTCTTTACAAGTCTTAAAATTCACTATTCAAAATAGTTTATTATTTTATTAGAAAGGTCAAAAGGTAAAAGAAATAATGTAAAATTAATTTATAATTTGAAAGATTCAATGAAGATTTGTCTAATTGGTGTATCATAGATTTCAAATCTTTCAGAAAGTACCCATGTCTTTAGGCAAGATAAATTTCATATCATGAAAATGCTAATTATAAACCTGACATTTCAGTTGAGAAATTTCACTGGCTCACTATAAAATAAGGTAACAATAAGACATGTAGTACTTTAAAAATCACTTCAATAGAACATAACTTTCAAAAATGTTCTGACTCTAGGAAAAGATGCACTGCATACAATATTTTTGCCTAATAATGCTATTAAGTAAGATCTTCAGTTCAGCTTATGTAGTCTGTTGGAACCCTGTCAGCCAGTGCGTGTTCATTCTGTTTCTTGTCTTAGGCACCTAAACACTGGCAAGTATTACGCCCTCTGTTGTCCTTTACATTGACTTGAGGTGTCAGTTTACTTAAAAGGCTAGGACCAAGGAGATTCATGCCACCCTAGACTAAAGCCTAGGGAACTTTTCTAGATTCACCTATTAATAGATCAGATACTCAACACTCTGTGTACAAATGCTTAACTAGCTATCACGCCCTTACATGGATGGGCTCAACCATAATTCTGCTTGCTGCTGAAACATTGAATCTATGATATTTATCAAGTGTAATAAGTATCTAGAAGTCACATTAAAAGAAGAAATAAGGTTAATTTTGTATGTTTTGGAAGAGAGTAAATAGTGACTCTTAGGTGCCTTTTACTGTGTGGTACAATTCTGGTAAAAGTTTAGCAATTAAAACTGTTAAGTTGAATGTTGAATTTGAAGTGGAGTTATGGACACATTCCTAAGTTATTGTAGACATTCAGCATTTTGTTTCACATTTAAGGTTTCTAAACATGTTTTCAAAGCTAGTATGGTAGTAGAGAAGGTATCCAAATCTTTTGTAGGTAGGGATAATGTCATTCTCCCTTTTTTCCCTAAGTATTCTAAGTCTCTTCAAATGCAATTGACCTGTTTTCATTTTATTTACAATATTTACATTGTATAAGACTAAAATGGTAAAAAAAAAAAAAAATATCAAAGGAGATCCTGTCAGTGTCTCTTTATTATACATAACAGACTGGGGATGGGAAATAGATTTTATCTGTCATACCTATTCTGACAGAATAGTAATGGTTACCTAGAGGGCTGTGTAAGGAGGAATCTTAGGTTGAATATGATCTCAGAAGAGAAAATAATTAATAAGCTATATCTGCTATGAGTCCTTGGTATTTACCATCTGCCAGTAAATCCTTGGTTTTTGTAAGGGATATTCACAAAGCCTCTGCAAATCTCCATATTCAAATAAAAATATATAATTCCCTCTTTCCCCAAAAAGTATGTGTGCATAGACAAATAAAGAATAAGCAGTACTGATATACGAGTACTAGTCCCTTTGCTAGTACTCAGACTAGTACTAGGCTAACAAACTCACTCCTGTATATTCTAATGTATGTGCTTCAAATTTGGGCCTCAGGAAAATTACAAATTGCCTTCATGGACTTTCAAGTTGAAAGTCCAACTGTTAAATGTGCAGATACCAAGAGACTACTTATATAACTAGACTACTTATATAACTAGTGTTACAAGTGACCGCTACGGTGCCATGGAATAAAGCTCTCTTTATTTTAATATGTCGTCCAAGTCAACAATATTTGCTTAAAAACTAAATCATGTGACTAATTGGGCTGAAATCTTTCCACTGAGGAAAAATAAAGCACCTTGCTCCTACCATAAATTGAGTACATTGCTCTAGTGCACCGCCTTATAAGCACACGACAGAATGACCAGTGGGGTGAATGTAAAATATAATGCATCACAAGAAAACTTTTAGTAGCCTCTTCATTGAATTTGGAGGATATTAACGTCATTAGGAGAAATGACTATATTGTGGAAACCGTATCCAGTAGCTTTACCACCAGTGTAATTGACCCAAATAAGTTGCTGGATTTAGAATGTGCACAGGCGGCTGAAACAGCCAGACCCACACCTAGGAGATGAGATCATTCAGGTTCACTGCGACCCAGCCACGCTGGATGGATCTGGATGTGCTGCGCGCACAGTTGTCATGGGGTAATACGGATAGGCGATTAGGACAGCCCTGGTGACGCGCTCCCCTGAGCCACGGTCTGCTTGTTTTGCTGCGTGTAGTAAACAACTCTACTAGAATTTGCAGCACTTGGTATTGGTAGTCACATTCTTTTCCTTTCAAGCTGATTGAGGAGACTTGTGGAGGTACCTGAAACATTAAGAACACTTCGCATGTAGTATTTATCACTTCTTTGCATGTGTGGCACAATGATATATTTTTTTTCCATGTCGCTCCAAAAACATCTCATGATTTTATTTAACAAAATCCTCAGTAAAAAAATTACCAGGTTTCATTTTAGAATTCACTTGGCACACGTGAAAGCAGTGACCTGTTTTTCATTGTTTTTTAAATGACTTGGAGCTTCTGTTTACCTAGGAAATTTCCAATTCACTTGTACTTTATCAATTTTCGGCTTTGCCAACTGGCGAGCTTTCATTTTAGAGCTTCGTTGAAGCTTTCTTGAGACAGGCTATTATGATAGCATCTCTTAGTGCTGCATTGTGTGTGACAAGCTTCCAAGACAGTTGTAAAACAATTAAAACTTCCACTAAAATATCTTGGCTAGGATCGATATTAACAAGAACAAAAAGGGAAATCAAGAGTCTAAAATGTTCTTACTTGTGAATCTGTGTTACTTCGTAAAGATTTTAGATTTTTTCCACCCAGACCATAGGTTTTGGGATAACAGAGAAGCCATTCAATAGTAACCCTCTGATCCTTTATGTTTGGACCCACGAGAAGTATGCAAGCCTTTTTGTGTCACATGATATTTTGATATTTCCAAACCTCACTTGTAGTTGTAAATAAAATCTGAATTTTTTTAACTAAAAAAATGATTGCTCATAATTAGAAAATGGCTAATTTTGTGTTTGGGGGGAAATCTTTTTCTGTAATGATGACATCTTGGTATTGTCATATTTGTTACTAGTACAAAAGTGCTCTTATCGGCACAATCTGCTCAGCTGGTCCTGCTGTAGCTTTCTGGGGTCCTGGAATAATGTAGAGACAGAGATGGGTCTAGTTGACAGAATCTTAGGAGATTTTATTGACTACTTCTTCTTCTTTTTTTTTTTTTAAATAGTGTTACAGACACAGGTCATACTCTGTGACAAGCTTTAACTAGAGGAAGAAACTTTCATAAAAAATCATTAGATGGGTACTTTACCCTCACATGTTCTTACCTCTTTATCCATCATCGTAACTGTTTATATCACGTAATAGTCAGCTAGAACTATCAATAAAAGGAGCAGATAGGTGGATTACTGATGAATGACTTTGCTGAAATTATATTTCCTTCCATGACCATCTGTGATCTATGTTATCCCCAGTTAAGTTGTGGTTACTACCAACTCCAAATTCTTCATAATATTTTATATTCTTCTGTGTTCTGCCAGTGCCCGGTGTTATATGGTATTAGGGGAAGTATAATTCTTTGCTTCAACCAGCTCCAGACAAAATCTGCTGAGCTTCTCTTGAGATGAGCAAACATGGAATGTGGGGAAAGTAATTATTCATCGTAAACATTTTTAACTAGTGGAAAAAATAACATAAAAAGGCCATACACTTTGGAAAAGCAATATTATCTAAGCTTCAGGGTAGGGCATACAAAGAATAAACAAAACAAAATCTGTTATTTCCGTAAAGCTTAGTGACTTGCACAGTTGATATCATTTCTCTTACAGCATTTGCTTTTAAGTCCTCCTCAGTAGAAATCACAAAATAACAGAAATCGAATACTGGTTTCTTTAGTCAGAGATTGTGAGTTTGTACCTCATTTAGTCTGGGATGTCTTAGTCATGGTGGTGTTGTAGAAGGACCGGGTTACAGTGGAAGAACAGGATTTTTGTAGTCAACAGACCTAGATTAAAACCCAGCCCTACAAATTACCAGATCTTTGGAACTGGACAATTTAGCTAGCCTTTAGATTTTCAGTTTCCTTATTTATAAGACTGAGATCATGAGACATACTCCCTAGGCTGGCTGTGAGAATAAATTAAAAGAGCTTTTGAAGAACCTAGAATAAATTAAAAGAGCTTTTGAAGAACCTAGCCCAATGCCTGACACATAACCAGTGCTCATAAAATCATGGCGATTATCTTTAGTATGAGACTCAGAAACTATGGACCTATTATCTCATTTGCCTGGTTTTATTTCATACTTGTATCTTCATCCCGAGATAGCTGATTAAGCATCCAGACTTATACCTTCCACGTGTTAATCAACTCCATAGGGTCTCTTTCTTTGTTAATCAGCTTCAAAGAAATTATTCTGAAAAGCGGTTGTTATTCTCTCAGATGACATTCCCAAACCATTTTTAGAGAATATAATTCATATATTTATGTCAAAAGTAGTGTAATGTACTTCTTTAATTAGGTTTCTTCAATGTGCCAGATTTTCAGAGTAATGCATAACAAATACTCTAAATGCTGTATTTTGTATGTTCAGTCTAATTTCCTTGAGTGGCCTCATCAAAAATTTGGTGATTTTTACACAGTAAAACTAAAATTAGGATTTAAACATTGGTATCAAGATTCAGTTCATGATAAGAAGGAAAAGCTGTGTGCTGCTGCCTCGTGTAACATGTGTTTTCATTTCTCCTTATATAATACCACAGTGGATTAAAATCTTTGTCAGAAAAAAATCGCAAATAATATAAATCCCTCCAGACTAGAAAAGAAAAATGGATAAATAATGGCCAATTAATTATTCTTCCTTTTCTGGTGTTACATAATATATAATATGTATTTAATAAATATGTAATATTTTAATATTCTGATATGGATATAGAATTTTATAGTTTATAAATCCTTTTTATACAAATCATTTTATTCTATCCTTAAAACAAACTTGTATGGGATAATTATTATAACAATTTTTTAAATGGAAAATAAGGCCAATGAGGAATACAAGTTGCAAAGCAGGGTTTGATACTAGGTCTCATGGACATTTCGCCACACCAGGCTGCTTCATGAGGGGATGGTTGCAACCTATGAACACAGTCTTTATTTTGGGGGGTTTCTCCGCAGTACCCTCCAAAGATGAAGGTCAAAAGCATAGAAGGTACTAATGTGGTTCAAAATAAAATTTGCACCTTCAGTTTTATCCTTGTGTCTTTGTAATTCCATGTTTGTTTATGTGTTTATAACTTTCGTATGACATGCAGCTAATTTTGAGTATTGGGTGATAAGGGTTAGTGTTTTGTAATGTCTCATTTTTATGGAAGTCAATGTTGGGAGGAAGATGAGAGAGCCTCATATAAAGAAACAATTATTCATAGACTTTCAGCAGTGATACCTTGCTACTGACGACACGTCTATTGTCCAGTGTAATTGTCATTCCTTTTTAAGTGATCTGTTTTTTAAACCATGTTATTTGTATGTATGTGTGTGATGTGCATTAATTTTACTTTTCTATTCCTACACATGGCTAGACCTTCCCCTTCAGACCCTGAGGGTCACTATTTCTTTGTACAGTGGGCATAATAAATAAGAAGTGCTCTTAATTCAGATGCTTAGTCGAGGATTGCAGTGGACTAGGCATCAAAGAGATTTGTAAATTCGAATGTGATATTAAGCAGATATGAGCTTGTTATGGTACAAAGGCATGCATTTTAATGTTGGAGTCAAAGGTTCCATTCAATTCACTACCAAAACCTCAAACTTGTTACTTAAACTCTTAACCTCAGCTCCCTCATGAATAAAATGGGAGTAACAATACCTTCTAATAGGGTTATGTATACATAAAGTTTTAAATAAGATGTATCAAGAATCAGAGTGCCTTGTAGTTAATTTAGTAAAAGTTGTTTTTCCCCCTACCTTTTTTCTTTCTTCTTTGTAAGGGACCCTGTATTAATTTTACCCCAAATTTTGGGTATCCTAATGTAAAAATATTTACTGAATGAACTAAAATTATCAGATGTCCAAAACATTAGATAAAAAGTTTAAAGGACTATTTTTTATGGCTCCTAATATACAAAGAAAAATAAACATTATGACTGGAAGAACAAGTAGTATATGGATATGCTATGTAGAGGGACTACTTAGTTTACTAAAATAATTAAAGTATGCAACATATTTCAGTCCTGTGTCAGGAGATTTTTATCAGAAATTTGAGATTAATTGAATATTATGCAAATTTTCTGAGCATTGATTAATTTTTAAATGAGAAATAGCAGTCATATGTAGCTAATTAGAGACACAAAGAAATAAAAATGCATAAATAGGTTCAAAGTTAAATTTCTGAAAAAATAACAAAATACATTTTATATGTGTATAAATCTATGTCACTTTTTTTAATACACAGAGCTGAGTTTATTGTTTACCTTTGTGAAGGAGACCGCCACCTCAGTCTGTCACATAATTTTTAAAATCGATAGCTAATAGTTGCATGTATTTATGGGGTATATATGACATTTTGATACATGCATACAATGTGATCATCAAATTAGGGCAATTGATTTATTCATCACCTCAAACATTTATCATTTCTTTGTGATGGGAACATTCCAAATCTTCTAGCTATTTTGAAGATAACTTATAATTTATGGTTAATAAGTTCTTATTAACTGTAGCCACCCTACTGTGCTATTGAACACGGGAACTTACTCCTTTAATCTGACTATATTTTTGTGCCGTCACCTAACCTCTCTTCATCAGCCTTACTCCCTATACTTCCCGGCTTCTAGTAACCTTCATTCTACTCACTGCTTCCATGAGACTTTTTTTTTTTTGAGCGAGAACATGCAATATTTGTCTTTCTGTGTTTCACTTATTTCACTTAACATAATGTCCTCCAGTTTCATTCATGTTGCTACAAATGTCAGAATTTCATTTTTTTAATGGCTAAATAATATATGGCTGGGTTGACCATATAGATGACATTATTTATATTTCTGTAACTACTTTATATATGTCACGAGGCACCTGCTTATTCATTCATATTCTGCAGATTGTGTCTAATATAAAATTTAAGAAAACTATAAAAAGATGCATTACATTAAATACTATAGCTTTGCAGGTTTTTAATTTATACTTTATAAAATAATCTCTTATGTAAACTGAGTTATTAGTATGAACTCAGACACACTTTGGCAATATATGATTGTGACTTTTATGATGAAGCAAATGTGGGTAAGTTTAATGTCGTAGCACACTTGCAAATAGGAAGTTTCACTAGTTATTAGAGGGATAAATTATTATGTACAAAAGTTCAAATATAATAAAACGAATACCGCAATTTAAGGATACATTGTGAAATGATAAAATCAATATCAGTGAAATAAGAACATTTTACGAAATGTTTTCTAACACTACTTACTCCACTATAACAAACCTGCATGTCATTGAGATTATCGAGATTGACACCAATCTTCGTTTTTGTCTCTTTCTGTACTGTGACAGAAATGTTTCGGGTTTATGCACTTTGTTTTGCAAGAGCACTTCACAAATCCCTGCCCAGTTCCAAAGGATTACTGAGTAGTAGAAGACTTAAGTCATATTTCTTTCTCTTTTTAAATGTCACATAAGTTCAGGAGATGTTTTGCCATGTTGGAATCTGCGGTCTAGAGCACAGCTGTTTTAAAATGCCATTCCTAATGCTAAATGATAGAATCTGACACTTCTGAGGAAACTGTTAATATGCTACAAGTGTCTTCTCAATCATTGAATTCAAAAACAAGTACTCAATCTGTAGATCATTGTTCTACTGGGAGTACATTTTTGTCAGGTGACAGAATGGGGTGGGTGGGGGTGTGTGTGTGTGTGTGTGTGTGTGAGAGAGAGAGGGGGAGAGAGAGGGAGAGAGAGTACGCATGCAAGAAGAAGAGAGATTGGCTATCATCTCTCTGATTTTCTTTCTGTTTTTACCACAAAAAAAGAAATTGCATTTAGTAACTATTCATGCTTTTCTTTCCTTCCTCACCTTTCCTTTACATATGAACAAAGGATCATCTTATGGTCCAAATAGTAACCGTTGTGACATGCAGTGTTTGAATGATTTCATAGTCAGAAATGATGGGGCATGTTAGCTTGCCAGGGCTGCCATAACAAAGTACCACAAGTCGGGTTGTTAAATAACAGAAATTTATTTTCTCACAGTTCTCAAGGTTAGAAGTCCGAGACCAAGGTGTCAGCAGTTTTGCCTTTTCCTTAGGCTTCTCTCCTTGGCTTCTAGATGGCTATTTTCTCTGTGTCCTCATGTGACCTTTCCTCTGTGTGCATATATACTTGGTGTCTCTTTTTATATTCAAATTTCCTGTTTGTTTGTTTTTTTTTCTTTTTTTGAGACAGAGTCTTGCTCTGTCACCTGGGCTAGAGTGCCGTGGCATCAGTCTAGCTCACCCTGGGCTTGAGTGATCCTCCTGCCTTAGCCTCCTGAGTAGCTGGGACTACACACACACACCACAATGCCCGGCTAATTTTTCTACTTCTCTTAGTAGAGATGGGGTCTTGTTCTTGCTCAGGCTGGTCTTGAACTCCTGGCCTCAAGCAATCCCAGAGTGCTAGTATTACAGGCATGAGCCACCACGCCTGGCCTCAAATTTCCTCCTCTTATATGACGCAAACCAGATTGGTTTAGGGCCCACTCTAAAGGCGTCATTTTAACTTAATAACTTCTTTAAAGGCCCTGTCTCCAAATACTGTCAACGTTCTGAGGTGTTGGAGGTTAGGGCTACAATATAAGAATTTTGGGAGGACACAATTCAGCCCATAACATGAGGATTGCAAGCTATTCCACAGAATAGAATTAGGCAACACTCTAAAAATAAAATTATTTTAAAAATAAATAAAATTTCTTAAAATTATTTTTTAAATTAAAACATTATAATGAGAAAGTTTAGTCATTGCTACAAGCAGCCACATCCCAAACCCTAAGTATGTGAGAAGATAAAGAGTTTGAGGATTCCTCAAAAGCATATCATAGTGACGCAGGTAGCATCTTGGGAGAGTGTCACTATATTAGCAAATCTAAATCTGTAGCCTAGTAAATTGTGTAAAACTCCATTTGCTTAAAAAAAAAAAGAAAAAGAAAAGAAAAGAATGTGTTGGCAGAGGGTACTGATGGTTTATGCAGAGGCTAGAGAAAAACAGCCAAAGGATAAGAATTTGATGTTAAATTTCCAGCAGTGTCTCGGGCTTAGGTCAGCGTGAAGGGATCGTTAAGCTCTCTAGCCACTAGCAAAATACGTCCTGTCTTAGGGATCTGACTTCATTCATTAGGCCTCACTGAAGTCAGCTGGATTGCAGTATCTATCGTTGTCCCCTTCTATTATACTCGGACTCCATTTTTGTCAAGAGTAATTTATTCTAAAATTCCACTTCTCCTACATCCGAACAATGAGAACTTCATAAAAAACAAATATTCCAGTTCTAGGGGAGGATAGTCACAAATTGCAAATGAAAAGATTGGCTTTCTGGTTTGTTTAACAATCTAACATGAGCTCCCGGATAATCTTGCCTAAGCTGTCAGCCAGTAAATCTACTTGGGACCTTCCCATCGCGCCTGTGACTTCAACTCCAGCACACTCCTTTAATAAATACTACGGAATCTTAGTCTTCCTAGTCTGTAAAAAAGTTTACAGCATTGAATTCAGAAATTCTACCAGCTGTTTTTAATTTATTTTTCTTTGAATCCTTTGGGCATTTTTTGACAAACTGAAAAACAGTGATTCAGCTAAGTCAAGCTTATCTGTCCTTCAGAACCTGGAGCTGCTGCTAACTCTGTTTTTTTCAGTACTCGCTTCTTTACATATTCCAGGCTAAATGTCAACTGTTCTGATTTCCCTGCCCAGTCTTGCTAAAATGACCACTCACTCCCATCCTCAGTCTCTATTGCATAGAGAAATGGCTGACCCTATTTGGAGTCAGTGAATATTTATTTATGAAGGAAATCAACAAATCAGTGATTCAATCTTGGCTTCTATAGAATATTTGAAGAATGAAAATTAATAATACAGTATTTTAATACATAGCTGTAAATTTTCATGTTTTAAGTAAATATTGCCTAAAAGTTGTAGACAATCCCTGGCTAAACATTTTCCTGTAATGTAAGTAATTTATGAGTTCATACTGTCTTCTATTTGAAAACAAGTGATTCTTAGCTTTCAGGAGGTTCATTGTCAATGATTTACTTCACTGATTCTCAAAGCGTGGTCCCCAAAACAGCAGCATTAGCATTACATGGAAAACTATTATTTAATAAAATGCAAATTTGAACCCCTGTCCAAGACCACTAAATCAGAAACTCTGGGAATGGGGTCCAATTGTTTGTGTCTGAACAGACGGTCCAGGTGATTCTTTTGTCAACCACTGACTTAACATAATCAAAAATCTAAGTCGATACTGCTATTAGAGTTAAAATAGTAGTATTGCCATTTGAATATATTTGGATTTCTTTAGTAATTTTGGAACCTATTAATTGTAGAAAATCAATCTTCTATCACTACTGATCTATAATTCCATTCGTAGTCTTGGCGTCTCAGACTGATCCAAGAGCCCTATACCTAATTTCTCAGCTAAAAGTTGATGTAGGCTTGGATTCATTTCCTACTACATGGATAAAAAGCTATTTCCCATTACATTGCTTTGGTATGGGACAGGAAAAAAATGAATAGGAAATGACAATAACCCAGGACCAATTTATCAACCTTACTGTCATTTCTTAAATATCATTTTCACAAATATGTTATCATAGGGCTCTGGTAGAGGACAAAGCGATGATTTGGCAAGCTCCAAAAAGACTTTCAAATGTCGGGGAAAATATTTTGTTCCGGAATTATGACAGATTTATGCTATGAATAAATGTTTGAAATTTGGATAATATATGTCACCCTTCTTTTGTGGCACCAAGATAATAGAATTATAAGAGAGGAACTTCATTGTTTTTACACTATGTCAAAAATATGGGCCTATATTGAAAAGGGAAAAAAGTAGCATATATTATTGAAGAAGCAGGAACCAGTGATTGAATGCCATGCTGCCTTTTATCTCCATCTGTAGTGAACTCGTACTCTTCTTGCCCTACAAACAGAACTGCAATCTGCAATGCAATTATTACCTAACCTTTGCAAGTTGCCTGTGTTGTCAAAACATTTCTGTTCTGTAACATACCATACTAAAAGAAGATAGTTACTAACACATTCAAGCACTTTCTTTCTAATTCAGGCAGAAATTCTTGCCTCTTAAAACAGTGTATAGTTTTACTTTTTCATATATTTTGACTGTATCTTTATCTTCTAATGAAAATGGTAAAGCAAAAAATCAAAATAGCAATGATTGAAATCATTTGGGAATATGAGGACCATTGCATCTAAATATCCAAAAAAAAAAGACTAATAGGAATTTCCTTTTGATTATGTATGTATATATACATATATACACAGAAATATATTATCTTCTTAAAATGATTAAATTAAGGTTTTCAGTCTGTAGGGAAACAAAATTTCTGGAAAAAATATGGAATTTAAAAAAATTTTAGAATATAAGCTCATCCTTTGCACTTTGTGTGCATTCCAATTCACTTAACTGTAATTATTGAGAATTACATTTTCCACTGGATAGTCCTAAAAATTTCTTACTAATATATTAATAATGTATGTTAAAAGTATGTTTACTATGAAGAAAATATATTTTATAATTTTTTTTATATTTGATGTTTTGCAACATCAATTTTATCAAAATTTATTTCCTTCAAATTACTTCTAAATTATGGGTCATGTACCTAGAAAGAGAATATAATTGGATCCTCCATCAGAGCAAACAACTGACATGCAGTCCTGTTGATAAAAGCATAAATTTAATGTAGATCGAAATAATGTCTTCATTGTAGAAAGAGCCATTTTTGAAACATCATAATGATCTTTAAAACTTTCGACTTTCAAAGAATGAACTACTCCAGATATTAACAAATACCAGAATTTAATTAGCCATTTTTAATTGCTCAAATCCAAAAAATTCTACAACAGAAAAAATAATTTTACAGTGTGATCACTACAATTGGCCCTTCATATCCATGGGTTCTGCAACTATGGATTCCACCAACCACAGATCAAAAATATTTGGAAAAGAACATAACAACAATAAAAAAAATATAAATTTTAAAAATACAGCATAACAACTATTTACAGACATTTACATTTTGTTAGGTATTATAAGTAATCTAACGTTGATTTAAAGTATACGGCAGGATGTCCATAGATTATATGCAAATACCACGCCATAAGGAACTCGAGCATCCTCAGATTTTGGTATGGGGTAGGGGTGGTGGATTCAGTTGTCCCGGGATACTGAAGAATGACTGTATTTCATGGTAATTATAGATATTTTAATATTATACTCTTAGATTTTTTTCCCCTGTGAGTTGATTATAAATATATAATGTTAGTGTAAAAATTTTAATCACTTTGCAGTAATTGCTGAAATACATATAACTAAATTATAAAGTGATTGTGAAAGTTTTATGTGTGTAAATAATATATACATGTACTTGAAGAGGTGATTCACATTTTAATAGCATATTGACCATTAATACAGAAGTTCTAAGAATTTAAAAAGAGAGTAAGTACAATTTTCTTACAAAATAAGTATAGAATGCATTTATGCCTTGGGAATAGTAACCGAGAAAAGTAGGATTTGCTTACATTGGGACAAACTAAGATGATATTAAATTCTCTATTATATTAGAGATGTTTTTACTTTTGACTTTTTTTGGTACTCTATGTTTAAAATACCTCAAGCTTTGGGAAACATGAGTTAAGAGGCAGCGGGGAGGATGTGCAGTCTACTAGTAAGGCATGCTGTGAACCCAAGGGAAATTAATTTGCACAATTCTTACTGCTATTTTGTTGTGGAAAATATTTTATGTATGTAAATAAGTAAGTGTCCTGGTGCAGAGCAATCGAGAAAAATATGTTATTTTTATCTTTTCAAATAAAATTTTCTTTAAGAAATACAATGGACAGGTTGTAGGCAGGGAATGGTTGATTCACTACAGACTATTTAAGTTAGCCAGAATGGTTATTTACCTAATTTGATTTCCATTCTTATTTCTAATTCTTTGTAGTTGTTCAGGCAAATTAAGAACCGAGCTACACAGTTACTCAATATAATATTATGTATCTCTAAAATTTTCTATTATTTTAATCTTCTGTAAATGGTATTCATTCGTACTCATTCACTCCTTGAATGTCACTAGATTTTGTTATTAGTTACAATATAAATTCTATATGTATGTTTGTTGATTATGTCATGATTAAAACAACATGACTATTTTTCACGTAGTCTTTCAAATTGTGAAATTGTTTTAAATATGCACAGATTTGACATGGTACAAGCATCACATATTTGGGACAGTTTGAGAAGCTCTGTCTTTAGTCAGCCATTTTGGCTCACTCTCCATTTTTAATTTTAAAGGAGTATCTCTTAATCTAATCCTTTGGGAAATGGATTAGGGCAAATTATATGATTTTTTGTTTTTTTGAAACGGTCTCATTGTGTTGCCCTCATAGCTCACTGCAGCATCAAACTCCTGAACTCAGGGAATCATCCTGCCTGAGCCTTCCAAGTACCTGGTACTACAGGCTTGTACCACCATGCCCAGCTAATTTGAAATTTTTTGTAGAAATGAGGTCTCGCTGTGTTGTTCAGGCTTGATTTTTATTTTGTCATAAGTAGTTGATTTTCAAAGAAGAGATAATCATTTTAAAAATGTCTGATTACCTTTTTTTCAGGGAGACATATGGCTTAATATTATACTTCTAGGCAGCTCTCCATAAGGAGGTCTTCCTTACTCAAAGTGTTTAAGGCTCGGGTTCCAAATGCCTGTGCCACATTCTGTCTTGGCTTATTGGCTGAATTAACTCCTCTGTGTTTCAGTTTTCTCTTAATTCCAGGAAAATGTGGGGAATTAAATGAGTATGGATGTTTGCAGCCTATTGTGTAGTAGTAGTAATTGTTGAATAAAGAAAAAAATTACCTGTTTTGTGTACTTTGTTTTGTAGTTATGATTAGCATAGTAATCAGGAATGGTCTGCCAGTGCCTGACATCTACCTATAGCACTACTTGCATGAGTTTGTTCATGATATAGAATGATGGAAAGAAAAATTAAGTGAAAATAATGAAAAGATATGAAATGCAAACTGTATGTGTTTTCCATGTATTGTTGATTCATACACATACTTAAGATTAAGGAACTGGTAAAAACCATTATTCTGAAAGAATTGTCTTTGCTTTAGTCCAGATATTGCTTCTTTGATGTTTCCTGTTTTAATAATCTTATTTTATACCCATACTTTTCTTGTACTGCACTCTTAGATCTTGAATCTTATTTTATTTTATCAAGACCATATTACCCATAAAGAATTATTTTTTACTTCTTGCTCAAAATTCAGACTAAAAGGGTGAAAAAGGACTCATTATTAACTATACTGCTAAGGTTTTGCTTGTTTTCATTGTGTTCTGCAAATTTTTGTCACTTAAACCTTACAGTCAGGTATACATCTTGTTTCTTTGTTTTTAGAGTTGTAAAATTTTTCTTTCTCTAATCTTAGTTCTCTTGTGACATTCTTCTCTATGCTGTTTCTGTATCTGTATTATTTCCCACACTAGTTCAAAGCAAATTCTCTTCATTTTCTTGAGTGAATAATTTCCTTATATGCATGGACTTAAGATGCATTCTCAGACATCTATAAAATATCTATTAGAGTGTTTATTTTATCCCAGACTAATATTCCTCTCCTTCCAAAAAAATTT
>NW_012148174.1:7770018-7771796 GCF_000956105.1 Propithecus coquereli
TTTTATTTTTTATAAGTAATAAAAGAGATTATTATCATAATTAAATCATTAAAATTTATTTTATAAAGATTATAAAGTGTTGAATCAGCTATATCTTTGTTAATATAACAAAGATATATATTCGTTTATAATATTTTTTATGATATGTAAAGCAATATGATCTCAGTAAAGTATCTGAAAGAATGATATATCTTTTTTGCTCCATTAATTTCAATTTTATAAGTCTTTCATCCAATTATCATTTAGATAGCAATTTCATTCTTTTGCAGAAATATTTAGAAATATTTTTCTCCAAAACATATTGTCTTATTATGTGTCAGGATTATGTTCAATGAGTGAAACTGTAAATGTTAAAATAAAATGTTAATTTTATCAATATTGCTTTATTCTCATTATCTCCTTTTTACACAAAATGGTAAAAAAAATTTAAAAATTACTATAAATTTAAAAAATGCTCCTAATTTTTTCTTTTTAATATTATTCCAATGAGTGCCGGGTAAAATTCATTCAAAATACTATAGGCTTATAAAGTTTTGAATACAAGCATGACAATTTAAATCCTGCAGAGCTTAGCATAGGTGACAGTAAATAAATGAATTTGTATAAATTATTTTTTTTAAAGTGCATTAAGTTATGCTTTAATCTATGATACCTAGACAATATGAGAAACATTCACAAATCACTCTAGTCTCCCATCCTTAAACAAAGAGCAGACTGCAGAGTTTCTGAGAAACTCCAAGTGTAAGTGGCAACAGATGATAATTTTATTTTCCTCTGGAAAACAACCCAAAATGCAGTGCTTCAGACTTTTTATTCATGGCTCACACCTAGGAATAAAGGAACAGAAGAAACAAAATAAAATAAAAACAGAATGATTAAACTTATTGAAATGTGGGGCTTTGCTTGGTCTTTGAGGGAAAGCGCTTGGTTTATTGTGTTTGTATCACCAGTTCAGCAGGTTAGAATTAATAAGGTTAAAACAATACATTTTGTACTTCAAGAACCTTATGGTATAAGATGCTATATTATCAGTTATCAAAATATCTAATATGCTTTATGTTGTACATATATATATATAGCAATCCGGAAAGTATCCAGCTGTGTAACTATTCTCATTATACTAACAAAGGCTGGATACTTTCAAGACAGCCCTCGTGTATATTCAATTCAAATATATATTCCAAACTAAATGTATATGAAAAGCCCATCTGAAGCATGCACTTTTCGGGAGGGAGGTACAAAACAGTAAGTTGCTTAGACTTGTCTGTGTCCTTTTCCATCCTGACAATCCTTACTGCTCTTTCTGTACTTAGAATCAAACTTGATCTCTCCACAGATGGTCTTAGTGACAGCATACTAGTATTATACTAATAAAAAACACATGCTTTGCAGTTAAATTGCCTGGGCTTAAATCCCAGATTTGCATTTACTCACTATTTTGTGTTTGATCAAGTTTCTTACCTTTTTTGAGGCTTTAGGTTACTCCTATAAATTATGGTTAAAATAAGAATACTAACCTGGTGGAGTGGTTTTGAAAATTAAATGAAATAAAAAAGTATTTAAAACAGTGCCTTAATAAGATGCTAAGTTATGTCTATCTGCTATTAAGAAGCCTTTGAACACTTCTGATACTACTGGTTTACTTTTTTATAGTTAAAAATCCTGTTATAGCTAAGATGTCCACAAATTTATTTTTAGGAAGGAGAAATAAATATCCAGCACTGGTAAAGAGTGAAAATAGACAAATTAAATTTTAATAAAATAAAAATTCCTGTGTT
>NW_012148174.1:7772896-7806856 GCF_000956105.1 Propithecus coquereli
TTGATAAATATCATGCATTTAATTTTCCTGGAGGAATAAAAAGATTAATAAGCAATTAATAGATTTATTTAACTAAGTCACTTTTATAGTTTTATAGTTTTATTTCTCTTTTTCTTTTATGGGCACCTCTGGTGCAGAGGGGTCATCTGATGATATTCTTCGGTTCTTGGCACACTATCCTCATACCCCTTTTTTCTTATTCCTTTTCCACCCTAATCGTCACTTCTTTTTTAATGCACTTTTCTAATAAGTTTATATATGTACTTTTATGAGGATGTATCAGATAAAATATGTCCCATTAAATAAGTCACCTCTGCTTAAGTTATATAGCCATGACTCAGTTATATATATGTTATTGGTTATACATGCAACCATGTACAATATTCATTGTACATATCCAGTGTAATTTATTTATTTATAATGTTAATGTTACCTCCAGCTCCCCTAGATTATCTCCAATTCTTTGTTACTGCAAACAAAGCTAAAATAAAACATGCTGGTATAGATATCCTTCTGTACTTACAGAGGAATTTCTCTAGTATTTATTTATTTATTCATTTATTTTCAGAATATTTTTTGGGGTACAAATGTTTTGGTTACATGAATTACTTTTGTATAGACTAACTCAAAGTTATAAATGTGTCCATAATCCAAATAGTGTGCATTGTACCCATTAGGTGTAAATTCACCCATCCTTTTCTCGCCACTCCCACCTGCTTGATTTCTGTTGAGTTTTACTTCCATATGTGAACTAGTATTGATCAATTAGCTCCAATTTAGTAGTGAGTTCATGTGGATTTTGTTTTTCCATTCTTTCAATACCTCACTTAAAAGTATGGTCTCTAGTTCCATCCAGGTTGCTACAAAAGGCATTAGTTTACCATTTTTTTATGGCCGAATAATAAATACTCCATGGTATACACATACCACATTTTATTAATCCATTCATGTATTGATAGGCACTTGGTTTGTTTCCACATCTTCCCAATTGTGAATTGTGCTGCTAGAAATATTCAAGTACAAGTATCTTTTTTATAAAATGTCTTTTTTTCCTTTGGGTAAATACCCAGTAGTGGGATTGGTAGGTCTACTTTCAGTTCTTTGAGGTATCTTCATATTACTTTCCATAGAGGTTGTACTACTTTGAGTCCCACCAACAATGTACAAGTTGTCCTTTCTCTCAGCATCCAAGCCAGCATCTATTTTTTTGGAACTATTTGATAAAAGCTATTCTCACTGGAGTTAGGCGATATCTCATTGTGGTTTTGATTTGCATTTTCCTGATGATTAGAGATGTTGAATATTTTTTCATATGCTTATTGACCATTAGTCTATCTTGTTTTGAAAAGCTTCTGTTCATGTCTTTTTTGGTCCACTTTTTAATGGGGTTGTATGATGTTATCTTGCCGATTTGCTTGAGTTCTTTGTAGATTCTGGTTATTAGCACTTTACTGGATATATAGCATGCAAATAATTTCTCCCATTCTATAGGTTGTCTATTTGCTCTATCAATTATCTCCTTGGCTGTGCAGAAGACTTTTAATTTTTAATCAGGTCTCGTTTATTTTTGTTGTTGCTGTAATTGCCTTTGGGGTCTTCTTCATAAATTCCTTGCCTCGACCAATATCTGTAGGAATTTTTCTAATCTCTTCATATAGAATTCTTTAAGTTCCATGCCTTGGGTTTAAGTCTGTTATCCATCATGAATTAGGTTTTGCAAGTGGTGAGAGGTGCAGATCTTGTTTCAGTCTTCTACGTGTGGCTATCCAATTTTCCTAGCACCATATATGGAATAGGGATTCTATTTCCCAGTGTATGTTTTTGTCTGCTTTGTCAAAGATTAGATGGCAATCTGATGATGGTTTTATATCTGGGTTCTCTGCTCTGATCCATTGGTCTAGGTCTCTGTTCTTGTGCCAGTACCATGCTGTTTTGATTATTATAGCTTTGCAGTATAGCTTGAAATCTGGTAGAGTGATGCCTCCTGATTTGTTCTTTTTGCTTAAGGTTACTTCGTCTATTCAGGGTCTTTTCTGGTTCCATATGAAGTGTAGAATTATTTTTTCTAGACCTGCAAAAAATGATGTTGGTACTTTAATGGGGATTGTATTGTCTCTCTAAATCACTTTGGGTAGTATAGACATTTTAACAATTTTGATTCTGCTGATCCATGAGCATATGTTTTTTCGTTTGTTTACATCCTCTGCAATTTCTTTCCTTCCTCATTGTTTTGTATTTCTCCTTGTAGAGGGCTTCCACCTCCTTAATTAAATATATTCCTAAGTTATTTATTTTCTCTAGTGTTAAACTCATGAATTGAATGGTGAGGTCAGAGGATATGCTTCATTTCATTGTTGCCTTACATTTCAAGATATATTTAAATTGAACGCTCTAAATTTTCATTTAAGAAGGCAGTTTGTATCCACAAATCTAAAGAATTAGTATTTCTTGTGTTCTGAGTATTGTATAATTATATATTTTAATAATTATTTCTTATTCTTATCCCTATCTGTAACTTCTCCCTTCATGAAAATTATATTTTTACATTCTTTCCTGCCCTATTCTCTTTTTTTATACCCATACCTCAGCTTCTGACAATTTATTCTTTTCTATAATTTTGTTGTACCTTTTACTTTTTAAATTTTTTGTTTTAGAGAACAAGAGCAAAAACAAAGTTTACTTACTAAATTATATATTTATATGAGAACTCAGTCTGGTGATGTCATACAAGAAACATGAAATGAAAAATTAAAACATATGAGGATCCCATATTTTTATCTAGTCAGGCAGGCACAACCCCATTATGTACATATTTTACTTTTTTTCTTCCTTTCTTTTTTTTTTTTTTTTTTTAAAGATGGGGTCTTGCTGTGTTACTTGGGCTGGAGTGCGATAGCCTAATTATAGCTCACTGTAACTTCAAACTCTTGGGTTCAAGTGATCCTCCTGCTTCAGCCTCCCAAGTAGCTAGGACTATAAGCATGCACCACCGTGCCTGGCTAATTTTTAAATTTTTTTGTAGAGAGTCTCTCTCTGTTACCGAGGCTGGTCTTGAACTCCTGGTCTTAAGGTAGCCTCCCACCTCAGCCTCCCAAAGTACTGGAATCACAGACTTGAGCCACTATGCTCAGTCCTACACACACATTTTCAAGATAAATAGTACTAGTTCTCAAGAGCACTCGAGAGCGTCATTTGTCATATACGGTTCATTCTAGATTCACCTGGTAATTGGGGTGAACATTTGTGTTAGTTAATTGGCTAAAGGAAACAAATAAAAGTTATTATCTTTATGATAAGAGATAGCTTTCTTTTTTTAGACAGAGTCTTGCTCTGTTGCCCAGGCTAGAGAGCTATGACATTAGCCTAGCTCACAGCAGCCTCAAACGCCTGGGCTCAAGTGATCCTCCTGCCTCAGGCTCCCAAGTAGCTGAGACTACAGGCACTTGCCACCACACCTAGATAATTTTTTCTATTTTTAAGAGAGACAGGGTCTCGCTCTTGCTGAGGGTGGTCTTATATCCTGACCTCAAGCAATCCTCCCACCTCGGCCTCCCAAAGTGCTAGGATTACAGACATGAGCCACCGTGCGTGGGCCAATAAGGGATCGTTTTGCAACTTAGAACAAGGCATCCACCAAAGTTAGGCTCTTCTATTCCCACAGAAACTGGTACATATTCCCACAGAAACTGGTACATCTCCTTTGATGTTTACAGTTCAAAGTAATGACTGTCAGGTCCTTGAGAAAAACATTTCTAGGTCATGAGGCTGAAAAAAGGCCTATCTACTTTTTGAAAAGATTTATATACATTTCAAAGAGAGGAGAAAGTACTTACAAGTTTTCTAAAGTAAACGCTTTAAGAAAAGGGAGGAAGAAGATAATGTCATAATGAATTAAGCCTCTTATTTTTAATTTTTATTTATTTTTACAATACTTATTGTAATCCATGTCCATTTCATTCTAAGCTAAATGAAAAGTTTAAAAATTAATGAAATTAAATCAAACATCCTCTTGGTGTTGGTATATTATAACAACATCAATAAAAATTATAATAAGAATTTCTTGAGTGCTTTCCCAATGTAAGTTATTTTAACTCATTTAATCTCACCACAGTCCTATAAAGGAGTTATCATTAATACCATCTGCTACAGTCAATGAAGCTGAAGCACAGAAAGACCTTTTCTACTCACAGCAAATCTCTCATTTGTCAATTATTCCTTATTAAGATATCCTTGATTATTGCCCTCATAGACCTAGTGTGAATCTGTTTTGTTATTATTTGAAAATTTCCCTCTTTCACTTTTCTGTTTGTAGTAAAATGAGTATAGAAAACATATCTGTTCTTGTTCTTCACTGAATATCAAGTGCTCCAAATAGTGCCTGATTTGCAATAGGAATTTAATAAAGATTTGAGAAATGAATAAGTTGACTGAATGTAGTCTTAACATGCATTTGAATTGCAGATGGTCACTGATAGTCATATGAGCCATAATTATGGCCCTGCATTTTTCAGTTAGATATCCATACACAAATGGCAATATTTTGAATCAATATGCATTGAATTCCATTAAAACAAATTTTACCTTGAAATCATTGTCTGTGAAGAACTCGTATAGGAAAAAATTTTCATTTTTCAAGGGCTATATATGCTATAGACAGGGAAATTTGAGAAAATATTAGAAATAAAATAAACCATTCACTACAAATACGTGTATTTTTAGAAGAAATGTGAGAAATGTTAGTGAAGAAAATACTTTTAATTTTAATGTATTTGAAGCATGGTAAAGTGCTGGACTCTGAATATGTGTTCCTATCTGTCTTTGGAAAATTATTTGAGTTAAAAAAGGTTAAAAAGAGAAGTATCTAAACTTTCACTCAGGAGTCCAGAACACAAAGACTCCAGGGTATGAAACATTTTATTAGAATATTAGAATCAAATAAAGAGAAAAATAATGAATGAGAAAATGTTCTTCGAATAATTTATAATGGTCTTAGACCAAGAAAGATTACAAATAGATTAATTACATTTATAAAGGGAACTTTAAAATACTTGTAGCTGGACAAAGCTTTTAATAAATAATTCACCAAAGTAGATATATTAATGGCTAATAAATATATACAGAGATGCTAGACATCATTAGGCATTAGGGAAGTGCAAATTTAAACCACAAGGATATACAACTGTAATGTCCATAATCAAACAATTGGTAGTATCAAGTGTTGTTGAGACTGTGGAGAAACTGTAACACTTACACATACTGGTGAGAAGGTAAAGTTCAAAAGTTTTAGAAAGCCTTTTGACAGTTGATTAAATAGGTAAATATAAACCTATCACACAGCTCATCATTCCACTCTTATCAATCTTTCCTAGAGAAAACATATGTCTGCAAAAATATTTATCTTGAATGTTCTTGGCAACATTTTTTATAATAGTAAAAACTGGAAAAAATTCGTATGTCCCTCAACTGATAAATGGATAAGTGTATCCATACACTGGAGTACCATTCAGTAATAAAAAGGAACAAACTACATGCTACAATAGGGATGTATCTCAAAGCATTGTGTTAAGTGAAAGGAGCCAGATATACAAGATTACTGTTGTATTATTCCATTTTTATAAAATGTTCTTAAAAGACAAATATAAAGAGACAGAAAGCAAGGCAGCGGTCACCTGGGAGTAGGGTGCTTCTGGGGATTGACTGTAAACAGGCATAAGGACACATGGAAAGTTCTAAAACTGGTTTGTTGTGATGGTGCAACAATTGTCTAAATTTATTAATATCATCAAATTGTGCACTTACAATGAGTGGATTTTATGACATTTAATTTGTATCTGAATAAAGTTGTAAAAAATAGTTACTATTATAAGGTCAAGATAGATTTGCTAAGAATTGGGAGTTTGCCTTATCCTTAACTAAAAAAATTAAACGAAGTTATGTCAAAAAATGTTCTAAGCATTCAATAATAATAATATCAATAACAGAAACAGTAATAAACATTATAGAGTGCTTTCCATTTGCCAGATTATTAACCCATTTAATCTCATCGTAATCCTATGAAATAGCTATTGTCAATTTCCTCCTTTTAGTGATAATGAAGTCAAACCGAAAAGATTAATCTATTAAGAGGCTAACCCAGGATATTAATCCCAGAAGTGTAGTCTGAGAGAATCTATTAACCAAATGTTGTCCACTGCCACTATTCTGTGTGTGCAGTAGACTAGGCTAGATGTAATTGTTTACATAGGAATTTTTTTCAATATTATAATAGTACTAACATATTAAAATAAGTATATTACATGTAAAATTAAAATATTTAAAGTAGTGACTCAAGTGATATCAAACCTATAGGTAAAGATTTTGATAATCAAAACACATGAAAAAAAACTGAAAACCTATATTTAATACTTTATGTACCCTTTAAAAAAATGTATACCTAAAAATTATTTTGCTCGTAAGAGTAAACCATGGAAATCAGTCGCCAAGTGGTGGGGTAGGCTCTAATTGTTATTTTATATTTGTTGAGCATGCAAACTTTAACAGAAATACAATTCAGTGATTTTCTTTCAATGATAAATTGTAAGCCTACAAATAAAGAAAATGTTTGGATTTGACAAAAATCTTCGTGGTACTTTTTTCAGAGACCAAATCTTTAAAACAACTACACAATCATTTAGACGTAATTAAGCAAATGGTAGAAAGGAAAATGAGTATAATTTGTGATCTCAAATCTGGTATTGCTTAAGTACCTTTTTAAATGACTGAAATGATAGATTGCAGTGAATGTTCTCTAACCTCTTTCATGTTTCAATGCATTGTGACAATAAGAAAATGCCCTCAGGGTTTATTTTGAGGATTCTTCAGCATTTGCACAATGAAAACATATAAAGAAGTAAGAAAAATCACTTTAAGAATAGTGTTAAATAGAGTATTTATAGGATTGAAAATGAAAAACAGAAAATATACTGCAACAGGAACCAACAGTATGCCCTATCTAAAAGGCAAATCACATGGTGTCAAATTAAGAGTAGATAATGAAATATGTTGTTAGAAATGTACTTATTTTTGTCTTTTGTCATATTTACACTTACAATATTGTTAAGGAATCTATCTATACCTTAAAGTATGTGAAAAAACTGGGAAAGTTTAAAATTTAGACTGAAACTTGAGAATAACATTAAATGATTCAAAAGTCACATAAAAGGTAGTTACAAAGAAAAATATTAATTTTTAATCTTTAAGGATTATGTATGGAGACACATGATTATATAGAATGTTTTCAAATGTTTCCTGAATTCTTATCATTGGCAGGGCTTAATGAGAGTTCAATGAGATGTAATATTAAATTGCATGAGCATATTGGCTTTATCTCAGACAGGATTCTTATATTACTGTCTACGCTGCATATATAAGTCCCTTTTATACACTTGATGAACTGAATTTAAGTTAAATCACATTGAGGTGTTGGATTATAAATGCACAGGATCACAGGTGAAGGGCTACGTGTCACAGAAAGACTATAAACATGCTTCAAGAAATATTAAAGTATGACAGATGCCGTTATGTATTAAACTTGTAGGCCAGGATAATGGGTAGTTTATTTTTAGAAAAAACAAGTATACTTTTGAGCCTTAAGAAAATTGTATCTAATCGAATCTTTATTAAATATGTTTTAAAGTGTGGAAGCACCAGGTACTAATTGTTCTTTCTAATCTTATCTCTTTCTATCTATTCACTCATTTCTCCCCCAAATTTAAAATTTCCTAAATTGAGAGAATAAAATGTTAGCATAATAAGAGTTATAGGTCTTATCCCAGACAAAATTAGGCTTATGATACCTACTAACAATGTTTGAGCATGTCTTAATTATAATGCTGGTTTTTAACTCATAAAAAACAAAAAGCATTTGTAGATCAACAATATTATAGAGGATTCATTATACCATCACTTAACCACATATGGTTTTATTAATAATGCTATTATATTCTCATTATTAAAATTGTCTTTAAGGAAAAATTACAAATCTATAATTTTTAAATTTTACTTACCAATTTTTATTTCAAAATCAGTGTTTATGTTTCCTGTTACTTATTTTAATAATTATTTAGGAAATAGACCATTATGGATATAAATGAAATAAAACATGACTAAATATGAATATATTTTAAAACTCTTTAACAACCAAAATAATATTGACAAGGAATTCACCCAAGTGATGAACCAAGTGAATAAATTATTAGCATGCCCATATGATTTTTTGCATTTGTTTTCTTTGTGTACTTGATATCTTCTTAAACCTATCAAATTATTTTTATTCTCAATAAAAAGAATCACGTTATTGATTTAAATGGAAATTAAAATGGTATTAATGCCTTTTTTATAACATTTAAAAATATTCTTTATTGCAATATAATTCACATACCATGAACTTTACCCTTTTAAAATGTACAATTCACTTGTATATTCAGTATATTCACAGAGTTGAGCAACTATCCCCGTTGTCTAATTCAGAACATTTTCAATATTCCATTGCTAATCCTGCTAGCAGTCACTCTCTATTGTCTATTTTCGCAGTCTCTGGCAACCACTAATCTATTTTCTGTCTCAGTGAATTTGTCCATTCTGGACATTCATGCAAATAGAGACATAGAGTATGTTGTCTTTTGTGACTGACTTCTTTCACTTAGCATAATATTTTCAGGATTCATTCATGGTGTGGCATGTATCAATACTTCATATCCTTTTATTGCTAATAAAATTAAATAGTATTGGATATAAAATTTTATGTACCATTCCTCTACTGATGAACCTTTGGATTATTTTCATTTTTAAATATTTTTAAAAATGTTTCTGAGTACATTTGTGTAGAAGTTTTTATGTAGATAGATGTTTTCATGTATCTTGGCTGTGTAACAGTGGACGCCTAGAATCATATGGTAACTTTATGCTTAACGTTTTGAGGAACTGCCAGACTGTTTTCCAAGGTGGTAGCCTCATTTTACAATCCCAACAACAATGTATGAGGATTTCCTATTTTCCACATCCCCACCAACATTTATTATTGTCTGTCGTCTTTGTTTTAGCCAATCTAGTGGGTGTGAAGTGGTAGCTCATGCTTCTGATTTGTACTTTCTCAATGATTCATGATGTTGAGCATCTTTTCATATGCTTATTGGCCATTTGTATATAAATTTGAAGAAACATCTATTAAAATCCTTTGCCTACATTTTAATTTGGTTGTCTTTTTATTGTTGACTGGTAAATGTTCTTGTATGTTCTGTATACAAAACCTTTACATATATGTGGCTTGCAAAGATTTTCTCTCATTCTGCAGGTAGTCGTTTCACTTTCTTGATGGTGTCCTTTGAAACATAAAAGTTTTTAATTTTGATGAAATACAATTTACCTGTTTTTTTCTTTTTCCACTAATGCTTTTGGCATCTCATCTAGGAAACCATTGTATAATTCACGATCATGAAGATTTACTGAGTTTCCTAATTTCATTTCTAGATTGTTCATTTTTAGTGTATAGAAATACAATTGATTTTTGCATATTGATCTTGTGTCTTGCAACATAACTGAACTGGTTTATTAGTTCCAATAGGTTTCTGGTTAATTTCTTAGGGTTTTCTGTATATAAAATCATGTCATCTGTCAATAGAGAGTTTTACTTTTTCCTAAAATCTGGATGCCTTTTATTTATTTTTTCTTGCTCAATTTTCCTGTCTGGATGTTCCAGTATAATGTTGCATAGAAGTATTAAGAGCAGACATCTTTATCTTTTTTTTTCTGATCTCGGACAAAGCAGCCTTTCACCACCAAGTATATTTTTAACTGTGAGTTTTTCATATTTGCTCTGTATGTATGAAAGTTTAGGCAGTTCGCTATCTGTTCCTACTGTCGTGTTCCTACATCATGAAAAGAGGATGGAATTTATCAGACACTTTCTCTGCATCTATTGTGATAATTATGTACTTTTCTTTCTTTATTCTATTAATATGGTGTATTACATGAACTGAATTTTGTATGTGATACCACTCTTACGTTCCCGGGATAAATCCCACTTGGTTATGATGTATAATTGTTTTTGTATGTTGCTGGATTTGATTTGGTAATACTTTGAGGAAGATTTTTGCATCTGTCTCCTAAAAACTATAGGTCTGTAGTTTTCTTTCCTTGTGAAGTCTTTGGTTTTGGTATAAGTGAATTACTGATCTTACAGAATAATTTCAGAAGTATTCATTCTTATTCTATTTTTTGAAAGAATTTGTGAAAAATTAGTGTGAACTTTTTTTAGACTATATCACAGAATTCACCAGTGAAACTATCTTGGTGTGGGCTTTTTGTGGGAGTTTTTAAAAATTTTTAGTATTTAAAAAATTCAGTTTCTTTACTTTTTTAGGTCTATCCAGATTTTCTAGTTCTAAATTTGGTTTGGTGGTCTTGTCTTTCAAGGAGTTTGTTCATTTCATCTAGATTATCATCATTTTTTGGCATATAGTTATTCATAGTATTCCCAATTAATAATTTTTATATCTGTAAGATTGTCATTCCCCCCTTTCATTATGATTTTAGTAATCTGAGAATTCTCTCCATTTGTCGTCACTCTAGCTAAAGGTTAGTATAGTTGATTTTGTTGATCTTTTCGAAGAAGGAATTTTCAAATTTGTTAATTTTTACTATTGCTTTTCTGATTTGTTCCACTCATTTTTGTTATTCCCTTTCTTTTGCTTGCTTTGGGTTTAGTTTAATGTTCTTCTAGTTTCTTAATGTGAGTGGTTATGTATTGATCTGAAATATATTTTCTTCTTTGATACAGGCATTTATAGCTATAGATTTCCCTCTAAGCACTACTGTAGCTATAGCACATAAATTTTGATATGTTGTGTTTTCATTTATATTAATATCAAACTGTTTCCTATGTGATCTCTTCCTTGACCCACTGGTTATTTCAGAGTGTGTTATTTAATTTCCACACATTTTAAAATTCCCTAAGTTCCTTCTTATTATTTATTTCTAATTTAACTTTATTCTGGTTGAAGAAGATATTTTATATGAATGACTTAAATTATTTTAAATTTATTGATGCTCAATTTTATGGCCCAACACATGTTCTATTCTGGAGAATTTTGTGCACCTGAGAAGAATGTATGTGCTGCTATGTGTGTAGTGTTGTTCTGTAGATGTCTGTTAAGTCTAATTCATTTGTAGTGTTGTCTGAGTCTTCCCTCACATTGCTCACCTTCTGCCTAGTTGTTTTATCCATTATTTAAAGTGTAATCCGCAGCTATTTCTAATAAAACTCTTATTTTTTCCCTTCAATTCTGTCAGTTTTTTTCCTGATATTAGTATAGTCATTCCAGCTTTTTTTGGTTATTGTTTGCATAGTGTATTGTTTAGGATTCTCTAGAAAAGCAGAATCAATATGTATATATGTGGCAAGAGATTTACAAGGTTGGCCTACGTGATTATGGAGGCTGGCAAATCCCAGCCAGCCTGCAGGGTGCATCAGCAAGCTAGAGACCCAGGAGAGCCAATGGTTTAGTTCTAATAGGAGTCTGAAAATCTGCAAACTGGGAAAGCCAATGATGTAGTTCTAGCCTGAAAGGCAGCAGGCTCAAAATCCAGAAAGACCAAGTGTCCCAGTTAAAAAGCAATTAGGCAGAAAGAATTCTCTCTGACTCAGAGGAAGGTCATTCTTTTTGTTCTATTTAGGCCTTCAGCCGAATAGTTGGATGAGGCTCACTCACATTAGGAAAGACAGTCTACTTTACTTAATCTACTTATTTAAATGTTAATCTCATCCAAAAACACCGTAATAGAACTACAAAGAATGATGTTTGACCAAATATCTGGGCACCTGTTGCCCAGTTAAGTTGACATATAAAGTTAATTAATGACATGATAATTTTATTTTTCATCCTTTTACTTTCAGATTATTTGTGTCTTTTAATCTAAAGTGGATCTCTTGTAGATAGCATATAGTTAGATCATGGCTTGAATTTTTAGAAACCATCATGCCAATGTCTGCCTCTTGATGTAAGTGTTTAATCAGTTTACACTGAATGTACTTATTGATAAGGTAGGATTTATTTCTGCCATTTTCTATTTTTATGTATTTCTTATGTCTTTTGTTCTTGTGTTCATCCATTACTGCCTTCTTTTGTGATAAATAGGTACTTTCTAGTCTACAAATTTGTTTCCTTTGTGTCTTTTATTATATAAATTATTAGAGGTATTTTCTAAGGTTACCCTAGTGATTACACTTCACTTAAAACAATTTTATTCAGATTAATTCCAAATTAAATTCAATGGTATACAAAACTTTGTTTCAATATAGCTGTCTCTTTCCCTCCTTAGTGTTCTTTTTGTCATATAAATTACATCTTTATATAGCATCATCAATTTGGTTTTATAATAATTGCTTTTTGCAATTATGTTTTAAGTTATGTATAAAAAGAAAAGATTTAAGAAAAAATACATTTTTACTGAGTTTTCTGTTAATATTTACCTATATAGTTACCTTGACTAGTACTTTTTATTTCTTCATGTGGAATCAAGTTACTGTCTGGTATCTGTTTATTTTAGCCTAAAGGACTCCTTTTATTTCTTATAAGACAGGTCTACTAAAAACAAATTCCCCCACTTTTTTCCTTCAAATCTGAAATGTCTTAATTTCTATTTTATGCTTTTTGCTCTCTTTTTATTTATAAGAGTTCTGTGTAACAATTTTATGGAGTTACGACAACTGTGAATTATTAGTTGAAAAATACTGCTCTAGATTTATTTTAAATGTGAAATATTTTAGAGGTTAGAATGACAAAAATCATCTGTTTAACATCAGTGACCATATTTAACAGAAACAAATCTAGCATTGGAAGAACTTCTATGCTTTAAAATATGCCTTTACATTACTTTATTTCATCTTTAAAAACACCTCTGTGAAGAAACAAGACATGTGTCAGTGGTAGATCAGTATTGAAAAGTAAGTTTCCCTGTCATCCATTTGGTAATTTGTTTAAATTGAGTTTCACCTCGAGGTCAGATGACTCTTAAATTGTGAAATATTTCTACTACATTGAAGGATATAATTTTAGAAATTCTAAGTATTTCTGAGAGGGCCCTTCATTTGTGACATTGTTAATGATGGTAGTTATGACATCTCTTTTTTTAAGGAATATTTTCAATTACTACATTCATCTTGCTTTTAGTAATACAATTGCTATAAATTAATTGTAATTAAAAATAAAAGAGGCAATTTCAATTCTTCAGAATAAAAATGAAAACAGATTTTCTTAGTTCAGAAGGATAAATATACAAGTTTGCTAAACAAGATATAGTTACAAGATGGTGTGGCTAACTCCTAGTATTTACTGAACATCTGTAAAATACTTGGAGATTTTTTTCCCCCAGGTTTTAGTAAGTAAAAATCTGGTAATTATCTCAATTTGCAATTAATTGGTGGTAATTTGATGGTAATAACCTAGTGATTGTGCCTAGTGGAGGAAGATACCAGAAGAGAATGAGAGGAGGGAACCATGTAATACCAGCTCTCAGATTCTGTGAATGAACACGTCCCAAGAGGAAACAAGTTGTTCCCTACAACAATTAGCTGAGAACGATCACACCACAGGAAACAAGTATCCCACTTGGGTTCTATCATTAACTAAAAGACATGAAAAAAAGAACAAAGTAATGCACTGTTCTAAATAAAGGGTATGGTTATGTTGTCTTCCTACTAAGGCTAAGAAAAGCTCTATTCCTATCACATACAGACAGTGACAGGGTCTCTGGTGATGCTCTTCTCCTGATAAGGGAGCATGAAGAGTTTCTTGACAAAGTACATGAATTATTTTCTTTGGGAAATCGGGCAGTTTAAGATTTCAGTAAGGTAGAAAAAATAAGTATAGGACCTGAGGATGGATCAATAATACTGGAACAGCCGTGAGCTGTCTTTAGTAAACATTATGGTGGAAAATGCATATCAACATGGCTATTTATACCTAATGTATCTCTTTTTGGAAAAAGAAATTTTGTGAAATTTACCTTTTTAAGCAATTCACTGTTTGCTTGTTACAAGATTCTTCGCTATATGTTCATAACTTATATGCTTGTAGATGTGCTTATAGTAAGTTATTATTAGTCTTCTACCTTGGATACGTGTCAAATTCAGCATTTTGTATCCACTTAAAGCATTGTAAATCCTGGGTATTTCTGGTGTAAAAATGAATTTGGAAGATTGTATATATATATTTCCACATTTATTTTGGAATACAGCCACTGCTTTATTCTGAATCACATTTCTTCTTTCAAAGAAGTTCTTTAGTGATTTCACTGAGAAAGAGTCCCCCAATACAGGATGCTCCCCGCTTTCAACGCTATTGTGTACTCTTTGATTTATTAAAACATATTGCTGGGTAACCCTTCAAAAATCATGAAGGAAAAAGGTTTATCTTTAGAAACCTCCTACTGTGACTTTTGGTTTGCAATGTTCTAACTCCCAGTGATTGCCCAGCATTCTTAATGGTGCTACCCATTTTGAAGATCTTATTTTTAGCTCTGCTTTACCATAAGAATAGATTTGTACTTTATTTCCCATTTTCTCAGGACTATATGGTAGTTTAAGGAGGGTCTCTTGATGACAGTGATGGCATATGAGTACATATTTTTACATCTCTATATCTAGCACAATAATCACATCAGAAACAATTGTTTTTGTTGAATCAAAAAAGGAAAATAATGAACATTAGACATAAAAGATTAGTTCTTTACCCCTTGTCTCTTGAATAGTCCCTTCTTCTGAATAAGGTTTGCTTTTTCTTCATTGCTGTCTACTCTGCTCAGAATTTGGAAAGTGCCTGTAAAAATAATACAGCGTTAATAAGTACATCATTCATAGAATGTTACGCAGAGTGGAAAGAGTATCTGTGTATAAAACACTACCTGCCCTCCTAGGACTTCTGGGACACATAGAGAAAAACCACATCAGAACTGAAGGCTATAATTGTATTGCTCTAAGTAGGAGGGCCAATCCAAAGTGAAAAAAATTATATTCTGAAATAGAAATATTGTTACTAATTAAAATGTGATTAATCTTGTTTCTCAAAGCTTTACTAATATCACAGATTTTGATCAAATTATTCCCTTGAATTATTCCCTTGACAGTGAGTTCTAATTAATAACATTGGCATACCTATAGATTAAATTAGTTTCAGGTATATGAAGGAAAATTCTGAATACATCCTTTCAATAGCGGTGATATTAAAGTACACTCCTCTTTTATCTTTAAGCAAAAATAACTGTAGAAGGGCATTTATTGATACGTCTTTTTTTTTTTTAACACTTTGATTTGTTCCCCTACCTTCTGTAGCCATAGGAGTAATTTTTGTTCCAGCAAAACCCATGTAGAGCAAGAAGGAATTCCAGATAAAATGTTGATTCTAAGTTATCAGTTGTAATTTTCTTTATCATAGTTTGATGACTTAAAAAGAAATTGATTTCATTGGTCTGCTTTCACATAAATTTTTTCTTTATTACTTACCCATTTTTTTTATACTCTCTTCCTTTCTTTGTTGTAACAAGTGGGGAATCATGTAGAAACCATCCAAAAACATAGTCACTATTTATTGTAAGAAAGCAAGTTGCTTTTCTTTTTGTTTTTTTTTTTTTTTTTTTACATGTGTCTGAGACTGCCTTTTATGGGAAGCTCCTAAACAGCTCATTAGATTGAGTAGTTGCCAGGGAGATCTAATCTATGTCTTCTTCCCTTCTCAGGAAGTCTTTCTTTGATTTCTTTTGACCAGCTAAGGAAAGTTAATAGATTTTTGTCTGTGTATGTTCTCTCCTTTATCGTATCTCTGATAAATGCTCTGATCATTAGTATTGACAGAACAGGTTGTAGATATTAACTCGAATCCACATCAGAGGACAGAAGCAGGAAATTTATTTACTTTCCGAAAGTATATTACATCTCTTCCCTGAAGCAATTTCATATCCCAGGAGTGTTTCTTTTTATTATGAACTATTTCCACATGTGCTGAACACTGAAAGTCATGCAGATTAGTCAGAAATGAAAAGTACCTGAAGAAGCTAACGCTTTATTTTTAAATTATGGAGATACCATACTTGAATATTATTCTTAATCCAAATGAATCACTGAATCATTAATGGATAAGTAATTTATCCAATGATGGTAACGAAGAAGGAAAGTGATTAATAAAAGTGCCTTGAGTCTCAAAAAAAGGTATGTGCCTTTATTAAAAACATATATTCAATAAAATAAAAATAATATGTCACCACATGACAGTCAGCAGGTTTTTTAACTGATAAGATTTAGACTATATTTATATAATGTATGAATGTAATGATTAAACAATTTATGTGTTATTGGGAAATAAACTTTGGCCTAAAAATTAATGCATGTTTTAAGATTTTACAGATAATTTATTAAAGTCAATCCTAATATGTTATATTATTACAAGCAAAAAACAGTAACAATGAATAAACAAACCAACTCTCAGTTCTTACAAATTATCCAATGACACTTGTATTTTTGGTTTTTATCATGTATTCCCACTTTTCCTATACTATGTGCAATTCTCCTCTAATATTTAATTGGGCTTTATTTTAACACATATATAAATTGTCCATTTACTCATACTTTGAAAGAATAGTTGCTGATTTTCTAATTTTGACATGAAAATATAAGCATTTTTACTAAAAGATCATGCTATAACAAGTCGCTTTAATCAATTTATTCAAGATAATGTATAACTCAAAATAACAGCTATTTCCATGCTGGCTAAATTTCCACTTATTCTTCAATAAAAATCAAATCAGCTTAGAAATTGTCCTTTACTTACCTCTCCTATTTGAGTTTAGTTATGCTTCATATAGACAAGTTGTAATATTGTGGCATTAGTCAAAAAAATAATTATGTAAAATGCATTAATTATTTCACAGGCAAGCTTATTGTTAGATATTAAATTATTACAATTTTTTTCTCATTCCTAGAGTGTTGGCCTACACAGCTATTTACCTATGCAGGAAAAAAAGAAATGTATTCTGCTGTAAAGAACTTGTATTTTTGTTCAAAATCGTTTCTTAATTCGATTTAAAAATTACATTTATCTATGGAAGAGGTAGTGAGTACTTTATGAGGCCATAAAAATATTAAAAAGTGACTAAGACATTTCCTATTTAATGTATACAGGTAGTAATTAGGCTAAGACATTGTTAAAAATAATTCCAATATAGTAAGATATATACAAAATTCAAGGAAATTCTCTGACTTGGGCAAGCCAAAGGCAATATATGTAACCTAAACATTTGTATCCCCGTAATATGCTAAAAAATAGTGTAAAAAAAAAAAAAAGGAAATTCTGCTTAATCCAAAAGACTGAGGATATATTTAATTATATAAGTTGCTTAAAAGTTCATAATTGGAGAATTTCTCTATTCAGGACATCTATCTGATAGCAATCACATATAAAATGTTAATTTTCCTGATGCCTAAAATATGCCAAGTATGTTATAGGAATATAGTAGTTGGAGTTTTTATAAGCCACATGGAAGGGGCTAGTCTTATAGTTTCAGTGTGGTGAGTTTTTCATTTTATTTGCTTTTGGAGTTCAAAGGTTAAGGAAAAAAGAATACTGTGAGAAAATGCCATAATATAACACAAATCTACTAAAATTTAAAAATTAAGCATTCGATGAAAAGGAAAGGTATTTAACTTACAGACATTAAGTGTAATAGTAAAATATTAGTACATGTCTTGGTCCATTCTTTCTGCTATAACACAATACCACAGACTTGGTAATTTATAAGAATAGAAATTCACTGCTCACCGTTCTGGAGGATGAGAAGTCCAAGATAAAGGCATGAGCAGATTCAGTGTCTGGTAAGGGCTCACTCTCTTCTTCCGAGATGGCACCTTATTGCTGGGTCCTCACGTTGCTTAAGGGGGACTGAGCTTTCCCTTGCAGCCTTTTTTATAACGGCACTAATCCCATTAATGAGATCTCTGTTCTCGTGACCTAATCATCTCCTAAAGGCCCCACCTCTTAATATAATTGCCTTGGCATGTGGGCATCACGTATGAATTTTGGGGGTACACAAATATTCAGACTATAGCACTTCACGTCAAAATTATCTAATAAACAAGTGTTCTCATACAGTTTACAATACAGCAGAGAAAATAAGTTAAAAACACTAATGGCCAATGACTTCACGACAGCACCAAAGGTGTTACAAAGCAGAACACAATTTGTTGCAGGTGAATGACACAAAGTAGGAGTTTAGAAAATTTGGCTGAGGTGGTTAATCCAGGCTACAAGGAGAAAGTAACATTTCAGATTTCCCCCCTCATTTCTACTTAAAGTTAAAAAAAATACATACTTAGTTTTAAAACTTTCTCAACTATTATACATCTTTTATTATTGTCTGTTTTCTTTGCCCAGCTTATCTTTTCTCTTCCAGCATCTTTCCCACCCTAGCTCAGGTCCTGTTGTAATATATTTTGCTTTAGTAAATGTGTAGAAATTATGTATGTCGAAAAATTCTTAAGTCAAGACTTATAATAACCAGAGTTTCTTATCACTATGCTGTAACTCAAGATAAAATTCAAGAAACTTAAACTTTTCAATTGTCTATAAAGGTGAAATGAAAACTCAGGGGATCAGCTGAAAATATCACTGGGCTTCACACTGAAAAGGGATTTTGGATTTTCATATGCTGTGATAAATTATAAAGGGAAGGCTTCAGCTATTGTTTTCTATCTGTCTTTAAAAATAAAATTTTAGGTGCAGCTCTAACTAGAAGCAGTGGGATTAAAAATGATTCCATTTAAATGGATAATCTTGTGGTTCTCTAATGGTTTGGAATTATTCATCTAGCTTTAAATATAGTCTGAGTAGTTACTATATACAGAACAGACCTCGTTGATTATTATTTCATCTGCACTATCATTAAGCAATTATGATATATTCTTAAGTTAACTGGATTCATTTCTAGATCGAGAATAAGTAAGTTAAGTTAAAAAAGGCAAAGTAATTTGCAAAGCAAAAATTTGTATAATCAGTGGACATATTGTTACCATATCTTCCATTATCCTCCTCAAGTGAAGTATAACAAGAATGGAAAAACAAACATCCCATGTACTCACTATTAAATTGGAACTAACCAATCAGCACTCACGTGCATAGATGGAAGTAAAACTCAACAGAAATCATGCGGGTGGAGTAGGAAGATGGGGATGGGTAAAATCATACCTCATGGGTACGATGCACACTATCTGGATGATGGGCACATTATAACTTTGACTCAAGCAATACAAAAGCAATCCATATAACCAAAACATTTGTACCCCTGTAATATTCTCAAATTTTTTTAAAAAGTTACTCTTTCCAAAAGGATTAATGTTATTATATTTTCAACTCCATTTATACAAGTATCGCATATAGAGATTACTTAGAAAATATCAAAGCTTTGATGACTATTGAAAAGAAGTATGCATTAAAATTTACTTTGTAAACCACCACATTGAAATTCAGATCATATAATTTATCTCAATTCCTTCATTTTTAAGCTAATCTTTGCAATGTTGATTTTCTCATCATTCATTCAAAAAAAATTATTATCAGCCTATTACATGCTATATATTAGGTACTAAGTGTACCAAGAATAACACAGTTAAGTATATTCAGGTTAATGCAGGGGCAATACATTATTATTTAGACAATTTAATCAATGTATAATTCTGTCTCACTACTTTTGCTTCGTGGTATTACTTTAGACTATTTAGTATAGCATTATTTCAACTTCCCACCTAATTTTAGTGACAAAAGGTTGGAAATATGAATACTTAAACATGTATGAATTAAACAAATTTCTTCTCATTTTACAGTTACTAGAGACTCAATATCTGCAGTATAAAATGAGCCATAATTTTTCATACGATTATCAGATCTCATATACACTTTGGAAGCAGCTTTGGAGTGTATTTTATCCAACCTTATGAATGTTGGAGTTTCTTTATTCTTGCACATGGGTCTAGGGATGCAGTGGGGAGGTTGTTTCAGGCAGTTGAAATATGGATGAAAGAAGGGCAAGCAAAGTGAATGAGAATAGGTTTAGAAGACAAATAGCACTTCCTCTCAATTTTGTGGAAGGCTGGCTATGATTATCAGTATAAGCCAGGATAAGTCAAATAATCAAACATAAAAATTGCAGTGACTTTAGAATAAATTGCTGGGCACTTGAATTTGAAAGGCCTTTTGTTTGATTTAATGCAATTGAGTACTGTATGTATATCAAGAAAGACGAAGAAAACATCACATGGTGTTTTGTAAGTTAATTATCTCCACATTTTCCAATTAGTAATTTTTAGGTGACTAAAAAAAGATGAGTTAAAAATTATTATTCATTTGGTTTTCAATTATACCATGATTATTTTTATCGTAGCACTGAAATTTTAGAAGGGTCCTCAGTAAGATATGTAGTTTATTTCTCTGCTTGTTGCCAGAATACACATAAACCAAACTGAAAAAAAAATAGTTGCAAATAGATGTGTGAATCATTTTCCCCTAGAGACTTTGTTTTGTGTACAGAGTGGCTTCCTTCAAGCTAATTTCCTACTCAAAATTCTCTGGGAACTGTAGGTTATCTTTAGGCTTAAAACCAAATTTATTGGGCTAACATTTCATTCAAGGTAACCACAGTCTACACTCAGCTACTTTTTCAAAACTTAAATTTGAAATAAATTCTCATTAGCCACTACTGTTGGCCTATTTTCAGTTTTTCCAAATTGCTAGGCATCTATGTAATCGATTACAGTCTCTTAAATATGCTACATGCATTTCTGTCTCTATTATTTTGCTCACATTGATTTCTCTACTTGAATTCCTTCTCTTCTCTTCCTTTCTTGTCTAAATTATAGCAGTTTTAAAGGTCTATATAAATTTTACCTTCTTGGACTTTTCCAGCCAGACTCTGTTGCATGGTCCTTAAGAATTAGGTTATATAAATGAGAAAACTCTCCATGACACTTACTAGTTTTTTTGTGTCCATGGGCAATTCATGAAAAATCTTTACTCATCATAATTGAAGACAGCAGCAGTAATATAATGTGGGGTTGTTGTGTAGACTACATGAACTAATAGTTGGAAAATGTAAACATGGTACAAGTGTTGCTGCTGTTACTGATATTATTAGGCTATGTGCCAACTTACTATTGCCTTATATTATTTCTTAGCTATAGTAATTTAACCTCATATATGAATGACATATCTTTTTATCTAATATTTAGGCTCTTTAACCCTAAATAAAATATGAAAGATAATTCTTTGATAGTCTAAATTACTTTGCACATTGTGCAGAAGTTAAATAAAATTTTCTCAATATGTAAAATTATGAAAGATCAAAAAAAATGAATTCTTATATTCAATATTGAATATTCTTATATTCCCATTTGTCCATATAAATTAATCTTATTTTCTTAAATCCATTTTTCTTTAGATATGGCCTTTTATAAATATTTTATTTTGTAAATTTTGTTTATTATAAACTGTACTGCAGGTGATTTTTGTGTGTGTGTGTGTTACACACATAAGTGTAAATGAAGTTAAGAATATTTCCTACATATTTCAACTAGTGGTTTTTAATAGCATTATTAGGTAAATCTTCCCAAATTTTCGCAGTTAATCTGTAACCTAAATAATGTATACATGGAATAAGAGTTATTGTATATTACATGGATTGGACAGGAATTTTATTTATTTGTAATAAAGTAAGCCCTGAATATTGATTTTACTAATTTCAGATATTAATGAAATATGACATTTTGTAAAATTTACATTAACTTAACAAAAAATTAACCTGTGGGAATATATCGAGGTTTTTCTACAGGGGAAAAGGCAGTCCTAGAACCAGATTGATGAAAGAACTGGCGTTATGGTGGAGAGTGGGAAAGAGGAGTTGAGGAGAAGGGAATAAAATCTCACAAATGAAAAATAAAAAACAACAGCAAGAATAACAAAGTTTTCTTCCACTGAGAGGAATCCTCAGTCTGCTCGATTGCATCAGTAGCAGTTGGGTGTCTTTTTGGAACACCTGGCTAAAAGCATTATCCCCTGCTTCAAAAAATTATTTGTTTATTCATGTACAATTATCGGTTTTAAAATTAAGAAATAGAATTTTAGGAATAAATAGAAATGTGGAAACAAATATAAGAAAAATTGCAAAAAGGTGTGACAGTGCTCATGCTCTGAGGAGTTAGTGTTCAGAGAGGAAGTTGAGTCAAGAGATAAGTGTTTCTCATCCTAATACTTGTAATAAGTTTGGGATTTTAGATTATATAATATATATATATTAACTTGATAAAACATAGATTAAAAGACTGTAAAAACAAAACATGGAATCAAACAAGCCACTCAGGGTACTTATAAAGTAAGAAAAATCGCATTAAGCTAAAAATATCTTTGATACCTCTTTAACCGTGGCTTTTCCCATTTGGCCTCTCTTCTCTTTGTTCCTTCACAAACTAATCCTCCCACTCTTCCTTCTTGTCATCACAATTTGAAATATTAATTCATGCCAACATAAATGTATCTTTTCCTAGGAATATTTGAATTCTCAGGAGGATCACAATTTTCAACACAAAAAGTTTGGGGAATTTAAAGCATCAAACAGCAGTGGATGGCGAAAATTTCAGGAGTAAAGAATTAATAGTTGTTAGAATAAACACTTCCATGTGAAATTTATGTCTACATATGCATAAACATCTTTATAGATTCAAAAGTTGCCTAATCAAATATTAAAGTATCTATTGACTTCTATTTTAACATGTGGTAGCTACATGCATTCATTATTTCCCAAAGTTAAACTTGTATGTATATGGTATTTCCCTGCCACACAGTCAACATTACATGATAGAGACAGAGAGAGAGAGAGACAGACAGACAGATAAAGGCAGACAAAAGAAACAGAAGATTGGATTTCATCTGTTTGTCACTGTAGATCCAATCTCTACCTCTGTCCACTCTGCTCTGTGCCCTAGGATTTTGACCTATATAGACTCCTTCCTTGCCCTCTGGATTCTAGTTGATTTCCTCTAAGAGGAATAAAGGCAGGAGATTGGAAGCAAGGAGAGTGATTTTGGAATATTTACTGCTCCGGCACCCAATCTGAGATTCAGCAGTGTGGCTATTTCCCTTGACCGAAGGTCACAGTTCCTGTCATGTAGCCCTATCAACAAAATCCTTTTTGTCACCAGGTTCTAGTAACTGCTCAATCCCTTCTCATCAAATATTGTTAATGGGGCCCCACCATTATTAGCCCTGGGGTTCTGCACTGTCCCTTATAGTTCTCTATGTTTTGTCCATGTATTTGTAAATAGTCCCCTTTTACAACCTTTCTTAAAGTATTCTAATTTTAGCGTTCTCTCTGTTTTCTCTTGGAGTCCTAAGTGCAACAGATGTATAGATAGTTCTTAATCATTGGAATCCCTGGTGTTGGTGGGATTTTATTTTTAATTCCTAATTATGTCTACCTCTGGTGATGTTTCCATTTTTGTAAAACATTTATCTCCCATTTAATTACTGTATATATTAATAATTATAGCACTAAGAAGAATCATTAATAGTCATGATGTGTTTATTAGCTGTTAGGTGTTGCAGTAAAAGGCTCGAGCCCATTAGCTTATAGCAGCCCTATGAAGTAGGTTCTATAATTACCCCCCTCAATTTGGGAGACTTTGGGTCAAGTGACTGTCCCAAAGTCACACAGCCGGAACAGGAAGTGGTACAGTAGGTGAGATTGAAACCAAATCAGCAGATGCTTTTAACCACTATACAGCGTTGTGTAGTATTGACATACTTCACTGGATAAGTTTGACAGCAGACAGAATATATTACAGAAAAAAGGAAAAGTATTTTAGCACATTGTAGTTGTCTACTCTAGATGCCATTTAAATGTTAAAGTTTTTATGTAATTTGGACTGAAGCAATAGTTAAAATATAGTGATTTGAACAATTTTTTAAAAGAAATGTGATATAGTATATTACTAGCATACATAAATGGCATGAAACTTGTAAAACCTAAAGGACTATACATGACACTTTAAAAATCTTCAATATGTATTTTTAGAAGCTATTAAAGTAATATATATTTAGGGCCCATAGCAAAATTAATAACACTTACCTGAATTTTGTGCAGAATTTTTTGACTACTTGATGATCTTCTATCGTATAATGTGTGGCAAGTAATTTTTTCTAAATAATCACATAAAGAAAAAAATGAATCATAAAATGTGAGGCCCTATAGCAATAAACAGTAAAACTCTATGAGAGTACAGAGTATATATTTTCTGCATAAAGCTTCATGATTTTTTCTTTATATCTCATCCTATCAAATTAAAATAGACAACATTTTGGTGAGTTGATCTCCCTCCTCATATAACAAAAACAGGGTGTTCTTCTGTCATCTTTAATTTTACTTTTTGAATACAGGCATGACAGGAAGCATTAATTCACAATACTTTGACACCTGGCAACCACTGATGATTTTACTTTCTCCGTAGTTTTGACATTTCCAGAATGTCGTATAATTGAAATCATATACTGTGTAGCCTTTTCATATTGGCTTCTTTCACTTCATAATATGCATTCAAGTTTCCTCCATTTCTTTTGGTAGCTCATTTCTTTTAGTATCGAATAATATTGCATTGTCTGAATGTACCACAGTTTATTTATCCATTCACCTACCAAAAACATTTGATTGCTTCCAAGTTTTGGCAGTTATGAATAAAGCTGCTGTAAGTATCAATGTATAGGTTTTTGAGTGCATGTAAAGTTTTCAATTGATTTAGGTAAATACCAAGGAGCACAATTGCTAGAACCTATAGTAAGAGTATGTTTAGTTTTGTTAGAAGCTGTTCTTCCAAATTGTCTTCCAAAGTGGCTATCTCATTTCCACCACCGACAAATAAAAGTTCCTTGTGCTCCACATCTTTGTCATCATCGGTATTGTTAGTGTTTTGGTTTGGTCACTCTAATAGATGTGTAAGTGATCTCTCGTTGTTTTAATTTGCAATCCCCTAATGGCGTAGATGTTGAGCATCTTTTCATATGCTTGCTTGCCATCTGTATATCTTCTTTGCTGAGGCATCTGTTAAGGTCTTTTGTCTACTTTATATTTTTTTTATTATTGTTGAATATTAAGAGTTCTTTGTATATTTTGGTTAACAGTTCCTTATCAGAAGTGTCCTTTGCAAATATGTTCGCGGTCTGTGGCTTGCCTTTTTATTCTCTTGATATCATATTTTGCAGAGCAAAAGGTTTTAATTGTAATGAAGACAAACTTATCAATTACTTCTTTTATGGATTGTTCCTTTGCATATCTAAAAAGTCCTTGACATACCCAGTCTCATTTAGGTTATTTTTTCCTATGTGATCTTAAAGGAGATTTTCAGTTTTGTGTGCATTACATTGAGATCTGTGATCCATTTTGAGTTAATTTTTGTGAACAGTTTTAACTCTCCAGATTCATTTTTTTTTTGCATGTGGATATTCAGTTGTTTTAACACCATTTGTTGAAAAGACTATATTTGTTCCATTGTATTGCCTTTCCTTCTTTGTCAAATATCAGTTGACTATGTTTTAAGTTGGTCCATTTAAGTGGACTCTCTATTCCATGTCATTTATCTGTCTATTATTTCCTCAATACCACACTGTCTTGATTACTATAACTTTATAGTAAATGTTGACATCTTATAGTGTCAGTCCTCCAACTTTGTTCATCTCCTTCAATATTGAGTTGGTTATTCTGGGTATTTCCACTTTCTACATAAACATTAGAATTGATGTGTCAATATCCATAAAATAACTTTCTGTTATTTCGAGTGGGATTGTATTAAATCTATAGATCAAGTGATGTCTTGAAAGTATTGCGTATTCCTATCCATGAACATGGAATATCTCTCCATTTATTTTTAGTTCTTCCTTAATATCATCACAATTTTATGATTTTCTTCCTGTAGATTTGCCTTTATATTGTTACATTTAAGTAATTATATATGCATTTATTGTACATCTAAGTATTTAATTTTTGAGGTTAATATAAATGGTAACTTGTTGTTATTTTCAAATTCCACTTGTTCATTGCTAGTATGTAGGAAAATTATTGGCTTTTGTATAATGACCTTGAATCCTACAACCTTGCTATAATTGCTTTTTAGTTCCAGGAGTTTATTTGTTGATTTTTTTCAGATTTTTCTCTGTAGACAATTGTGTCACCTATGGACAAAAGCAGTTTTTTTAACTATAGATTTTTAAGTTTTTAAATTACAAAAGCAGTATAACAATGTTGAAATACACAAAAAAAAGGTTAAAGTGCATCTCTTTACACCCAGGGTAACCACTTGTAACAGTTCAGTGTGCATCCTTTGAGACCCATTTCTCTGTACGTGTGTCCACCCTCATTTCATTCCATCATATCCCACTGTTGCATATAAATAATTGGCCTAACTCGTCACTTACTGATGAACATTCATGTTGCTTAAATTGTTTTGCTCTAACCACGAAGATTGCATTGAAGATTCTCTTCTAGCCATCCTTGCCCTTTTGTACAAACATTTATGTACTAAAAAAATAGAATTTCTGACCCAAGGCTTTGAGCACATTAACTATTGATAGATACAACTAAACAGCCCTCCAGGAGAGCCGTGCATACGCCTGCTCACAGTGGCAGCGTGTGAGAACACCTTTTCCCCTACGTTCTTGCCAACACAGGATAGTATCACTCATTAAAAAAAAAAAGACTGAATCAGAAAGACTGAAAAAGGATCCGTACTTTTCGGCGTCCTCTTCAGATTCACTTGATTCCTCAGCTTGGAACAGAGACAGGTCCTGGCAGACAAATCTGTGACTGGGAGTAGTTTTCTCTATTCCTACTGCCTTTATTAACTGGCAGGAAAATAAATTTTTTTTTTTTTTTTTTTGAGACAGAGTCTCACTCTGTTGCCCGGGCTAGAGTGAGTGCCATGGTGTCAGCCTAGCTCACAGCAACCTCACACTCCTGGGCTCCAGTGATCCTCCTGCCTCAGCCTCCCGAGTAGCTGGGACTACAGGCACAAGCCACTATGCCCGGCTGATTTTTTTTTTTTCTATATGAAAATAAATATTTTGTATGTGAAATTTTGCCTAAAATATTTAGAATGATGTAGGGAGAACTTACTCTCAAAAAATTCCTTGTTGACTCAGAGTATACCACAGAAATTATAAAATATTCAACACGGAGAATATTGTTCAAAGCTGCATCAAAGTATTGGCATATATCCTTAGGAGCTCTCAGTTACTCCACGTGAAAGCCAATTAGTTGTTCCTTTTTTTTATTTCAAAGTATTACAGGGGTACAAATGCTTTTGTTTACATGGATCGCTTTTGTAATGCTTGAGTCAGGGTTAAAAACTCCATGCCCCCAAGCAACAAGATTGAGGCCTGTGGGCCTGTGCCCAAGTCCCCAAAGATCAATCCCTGACCATGCCAGGGAGAACCTGCTGGTCCTATTTGCCTATGAGGTGCTCAAGCAGGTTTGATGTCCCTCTGCTTCAGAGTGTGCCATGCAAGCAGCACGAGGGAGGGCCAGTGAGCTCACAGTCCGAGCTACTGAGTCTGTTTCAGGATCCCAAGAGGAAAAGCTTGAGCCCACTCTCTGTGGAAGCCTCAGTGTGATGGCTCAAGTGTCTCTCTCTCGGCAGCTGTGAGTTGGGGAGGGGAAGGAGAGGAAAAGAGTCTAGAAGGATGAAAGCTAGTACTCTGGTCATCTCTGTCCCTTCCTCCGTAAGACAGCCTGCCAGGAATGTCCAGGCTCTGGGTCACACAGATCCCCAGGGACCCGTTGGACCCTGTGGCTCCTGCAGTCTGGGCTGGAGCTGGGAAATGTTTGCGTAGGGGCAGGCAAGACTGAGGAGTTGAAGCCCCCTGGGCAAGACAAAGGCGCATAGTAGGGAAAGAAACAATGTGGCACCTGCCATCCTGGCTCGGGTCTGTGGAGATGGGAGGCAGCCCAGGGGGGATGGAAGCCTGGTGCTCTGTCCACAAGAAGGTCCCAGTTCACTGGCAGCAGCAGCTTTTGGGCTTGCAGGGTTAGAAAGTCTCTCCAGCAGCTTGGGACCCACTGCCCTTCAGAGATGAAAGTGAAGGAGAAGCAAACCACTCAACTTACCCTTTTCACTGGAATCTAAGCATCTATGGTTGATCTCTGCCATATTTTGTTCCTTCTTGTTCTGCTCCAAAACTTCTTCCTGTGGAGTCTCTCGTAGGTTTCGGCACCCTTCCCTCAGAATTACTCCTGATCTATGTTTGTTTGTTTGCTTTTTCTTTTTCATCCAAAACTTTTCCTTCTTACTGAGACACTCTGGCAGCTGGTGTCTCTTGTCAGCCATCTTGAATCCAATTAGGTGTTTCCATAAAATTCCAGGAATTTATTATTTTACATAGTAGCTCTCTGGATTGAAAACATTGATTAATTCATATTGTATGCCTGTATCAAAATATCATATATATCTTATAAAGGTATACAACTATTATGCACTTATCATAACAAAAAAAGAACTTGGATGGAGGGAGAAAAAGAAAAAAAAAGAAACACTTGTGCCTATTTACTTAAAGTTACAAGATAGTCCACCAGGGTTCTTACTAAAGCATATCTTGACAACATTGTATTTATTCTCTTGTATTTACTTTTCAATTAATTTTTAAAATTTAACAAAAATTACTGAATATCTTCTATGTAGCAGGCACCACACTAAACTTGGAAAGCAAAGATAAACTAGACACCTACTTTCAAAGAACTCATTGCCTTATAAGGGAAGGAAATATGTCAAGAAATTACCACAGTACTTATTAATGTAGTAAATATTATGATAGCAATTACAACAAACTAATATTGGAGTGGAGATGAAAAATGGGATAAATTTTGTTTGGGGAGGCTAGAGAATTGCGCTGAAGAGGAGATATTTGAGCTATGTTTCAAAGGATGGATAAATTCCTAATGTAGTAAAAGAAGATAAAGGCATTCCATGAAGAAGGTATGATTTTTACAGAAGCCCAGAGTAAAAGTGAGTAATGTGTTCAGGGAGTTGTAAATAATAGAGTGAAAATGTTGTGTGAAGATTAAATAAGGTTGGAGCCAATCATTGACATTTTTGTATTAATCTTTTCCTATAGGGAAGTAGTCTCTGAAGTATTTGGGTTCATAATCTTATTAATACAGACATTTTGCAAATATAAGCATTTACATATTTATTTATATGAAATCCTGACTTGATATATTAGAAGCATGTTAAAAATACCACAAAATAGAAATTAACAAAATAAAATTAAAATGTAATCTATAGTACTTTAAATGTTTAAAAATTTTAATGTACAATGGTACAATTTTTAAATTCAATATAATTGTATTTAAATAATTAGTAATTGTATTTTAATGAGAATGATCAAACATATTTTATTGTTTTTGAAAAGTTTGGTAGTAGTTTTTTCTTGCCCTTGGTTTTAAAAGTTGCCTTATATAAAGGATATAGATAACCAAACCACATTGGTTGAAAAACAAAGTGTATTGTTGTTTCCCCTGTTATTTTCAGGAATTATTCCAGCCGTTTTAAAGAGCAGTTGGAAGTGGAAATACTTCCTCAACAAAGGTTGTTTATTGCCTTTTGACAATTAATAAGAACAATTAAATGGGTTTAGAATTTGTTACCACTGTTCTTAAACATTGTTGGAACAATATATTCTCGTTTATTTTTTTAAAATGTCTTACCAATTGTAATGATACCATGTTTTCATTTGCTCATGTCTCAAATCATAATATATACTTCAAGTCAATTCATTAGTAATAGATGCAAATATTTCAAATAGAAATTTCTAATTATTTGGGTCCTTTCTCATCTGCTCTGAGGAGATTGTCATTATTTTCATCCTGTCATGTGGCTACTGAATAGTTCATTCTGGGACAGGACAAGTGTCAGCTCCATATTGCTTCCTTTGCTTTCAGTATATTGTGATGTGTTTACTTTATGTTCAGTTAAATATGTATCATGTTATTTCATATTAAATAACAAAATTTGGACATGTACCCCTGTCAATCATTCTGCACTGCAACTCTCATTTTTTGCTTGAGAATCCTAGAGCACCCTGAGTGATGGGTATTACAAAGAGATAAAGTCAAGGTGCTGGATGACAATCTTAATTTTCTATTAGTGTTTCACTCTCAAGACTCATTATTGGTCTGTTCAGGATTTCTATTTCTTCCTGATTCAAATGTGGAAAGTTGTGCATTTCTAAAAATTTATCCATTTCCTATAGATTTTATACTTTGTATAGAGGTTTTTATAGTAGTCTGGGGTAGTATTTTGTATTTTTGTTGTATCAGTTGTAATGTCCTCTTTTTCATTTCTGATTGAATTTATTTGAATCTTTCCTTTTCTATTCCTGGTTAACCTATCAATTTTGAAATTTTAAAAATGGTGTCCTTTATCAGAAAGACCCAAAACAATAAATGTTGGCATGGATGCGGAGAGGTAGGAACACTCATACACTGCTGGTGGGACTGCAAATTAGTGCAACCTCTGTGGAAAGCAATATGGAGATACCTTAAAGAGATACAAGTAGAACTACCATTTGACCCAGCAATCCCATTACTGGGCATCTACCCAAAAGAGCAAAAGTCGCTCTATGAAAAAGACACCTGCACTCAAATGTTCATAGCAGCACAATTCACAATTGCAAAGATGTGGAAACAACCCAAGTGTCATGAGTGGATTAATAAACAGTGGTGTCCTAGAATTTCTTTAAAATAATATAAAAACATTTTAAAATTCTAACATTTTCTTCTTTTATTGGTTCACCTTCACCTTGAGCATCCTTGAGAGTTACCCAAATAAAATCAGAGCTTACATAATCGGCTTCAGACTGTCAGTTGTTCTCTAAGTTCCTTTTTAATGTGCAGTGAAACAAGGTTTTATGTATCCTGCAAGGTTATTCTCTTAAGGTGTAGGAAACAGCTTTTTCCTTTGGAATATTTTAACTCTCCTAGAACTGCACCTGACACATGGGGCTAACTAAAAGGAGTTTACTAATCCATCTGCCCCTTTTGTTTGAATCCAGAGGACTAGGGGTGACAATTCTGGGTTCCTTTATATTTATGAGTTTATCACAATCAAATTCCAGTTATTGCCAAGGGATAGGCTAATTCCCTTGGGAAAATTTTCAAGTAAATTATTAAAATAATTTCCCAATTCTAAAAATGTCACATTATATAATCATTCTTATTCATGTTATTGTATATACTTTTATTGTAGGAATTACATTTTATGATTTTAATGTAAGTTATACATATTTTTAAGGCTATCATATTTTAATATTTTTAACTTTAACTGACCCAAATTAAAAATGTCTTATTCTGGAGGAGCCAAGATGGCGGACGAGAAAAGCCGCCAGTCAGAGCAGCTCTCCAAAAGACAAATTTTAGAAGAAAGAGAAAAAAAATGAACTAGCAGAGAAACATAGATCAGGTGAGGGTCGGAAGGAAGGGTGCCTGAAACTACAGGAGACTCCACGGGAAGACGTTGCGGAGGAGAACTGGAAGGAGAGAGGTCCCCGAGAGGCGTAGAGACCAGCGACAAGGGTAGGTGGAGCAGGTAACTTCCCCGTCCCTTGCATCTCAGATGCTGGTGCCTCCTGAGCGGCAGGAGAGACCTGCCGACACCAGCCCAGAGACGGCTGCCGCCACGAGCGGTGGCCTCAGCGCCGGGCTCCCAGGCCCCTCGGGGCACCTCCCCAGCGCAGACCCGAGCCTAGCAGCAGACGCCATAGTGTTCCATTCTCTCCTTCGTGGGTGCCCAGAGAGACAATTTAGCCGTCACACAGAGGCATCTCCAAGGAACAGGACCTTTCCTTTTGGGGCCCTATAGCAGACTGAGGGGTACACAGACTGCGAGCTCCCTGCCTGCCAGCCCTCCCAGGTGCTACTTGCCTGAGGACTCCAGGAGAGCGGGGCAAATCCCGAGGTGGAGTGAAATCGATCCAGCTTGGGCACCCTGTAGGTGATTCAAGACCAGCATTCCCCCCTCTGGCAGGGTCAGGGATTGATCTCCAGAGCCCAGGGGACAGGCCGGCAGACCAGACCCCTTACACCCAAGTCACGATCGCGCTGCCCCGGGGAACAGAGGGGAGATCTATGAAACAGCCTACTGAGGAGTGTGCCCCTTCCGGGGTAGATCAGCATGCCGGAGCGGCAACCCTCCTCTAAAAAGAGGGCCATGCACCCAACTCAGGCTGCAATCCTGGATAGGGAACCTCCAGGCGTTCATCACAGCCAGGGGAGATCCATCGGCCTGAGGTCCCGCTTGCTGGTAGAGGCCTGGGAGAGGCCACAGAGAGGGTGGAGGGGAGCAAGACCTGCTTCAGAGTGCGGGTCTCGGACAGACCCAGCCCCCAAGCCCGGACTTTCAGCTGCTCTGGGCAGCTTTGCATAGAAGCAAAGAGCAGACCTTTGACCCCTTCTAACAGCAGCTGTGGAGCCTGAGGGCAGGCTTACCCAACCCAGCACCACCCAGACTCACTCCCAGTCCTGCCCCCGCTGATTTGGAGAATAAGGACACACCTGGAAGTCCCAGGGCCTCACCCACCACCCGAGGCACAAGAGGGCCTCTCTAGAGGAACAAGAGCTGGCTACAGGACCCCAAAACAGCACTGCAGCTCGCTCCTCCCAGCAAGTGCCACCTACTGACAGGGAGGTCATACTGCACACTCTTTTACTGCATCTACTGATTCATCATAAAGGGTGTGGTCGAATCTCACCCACAAACACCACACACGGGCTGAGAGACTAAACAGGGCGTGTCATTATCCAAACGAAAATGTAAAGGCAAGAAGGAACAACTGATCCAGATGGGAAGGAACCAGCGAAAGAACTCTGGAAGTACGAAGACTCAAATGGAAAGCACACCCCCAAAGAAGAACAACAGCAACGGACATAAACCAAACTCAGAACACTAAAATGACAGAAGAAGAATCTCAAACATGGATTATAAGAAAACTGAATGATATGCAAGAAAAAAGGGATAACCAACACAAATCACAAAAAAAATCCAGGTCTTTATTAAAGAAAAATCAAACCGATCTCCTGGAAATAAAGGACTTATACAGGGAACTAAAAAACACCGTGGAAAGCCTCAAGAACAGGGTAAATCAAACAGAAGAAAGAATCTCAGAGATTGAAGACCACTCCTTCCAATTAAATAAGTCAGTCACAGAAATCGAGCAGAAAATTAAGAGAAAAGAAATAAGCCTACAAGAAATGTGGGATTATGTGAAAAAACCAAACCTGAGGGTGATAGGGGTTCCAGAAGGTGAAGAAGAAAACACTCAAGGGCTTGATAAGCTATTTGAAGAATTAATAGAGGAGAATTTTCCAGGTCTTGCTAAAAAACTAGATATACAGGTACAAGAAGCTCAACGGACCCCAGGTAGATTCAATGCAAATAGGAAGACACCACGACACGCAGTCATCAGATTGACCAAAATAGACACTAAAGAGGCCCTTCTACGAGCTGTAAGGCGAAAGAAACAAGTAAGATACAAAGGAAAGCCCATCAGAATAACTCCAGATTTCTCAACTGAAACCCTACAAGTAAAAAGAGACTGGGGCCCCATTCTCACTCTTCTGAAACAGAATAATGCACAGCCTAGAATCTTGTACCCTGCAAAACTAAGTTTCATACATGAAGGAGAAATAACGACATTCTCAGATAGGCAAAGACTGAGGGAATTCACCAAGACAAGACCAGCTCTCCAAGAAGTACTCAAAAACAGAATTACACAAGGATTAGCACAATAAACACTCTCGAATGTGAAACCACTCAAAAGTTAAAGATCAAAGGCTAGATTCCACAATGGCTCAAGA
>NW_012148174.1:7806906-7807933 GCF_000956105.1 Propithecus coquereli
CTTACTTTTGTTGATTTAAAAACTAAGAGGGTCACTATACAATGGTCAAGGGTACAGTTCAACAAGAAGACATAACAATTCTAAATATGTATGCACCCAACTTAGGTGCACCCAGATTCATAAAGCAAACTCTACTTGATCTAAACAAATTGATAGACAGCAAAACCATAATAGTCGGAGACTTCAACACCCCACTGACAGCACAGATCCTCCAAACAGAAAATTAACAAAGAAATAATGGACTTAAACACAACTCTAGAACAAATGGGCCTGACTGACATTTACAGGACATTCTACCCCAAAACCACTGAATACACGTTCTTCTCATCAGCTCATGGGACATTCTTTAAGATTGACCATAATCTAGGACACAAAGCATGTCTCAAAACATTTAAAAAAATAGAGATCATACCATGCATCTTCTCAGATCACAATGGAAGGAGAAGTTACAACTGATGCCTTGGAGATTGAAGATATAATTTATGAATATTACAAAAACCTTTATGCACACAAACTGGAAAATGTGGAGGAAATGGACAAATTTTTAGAAACACACAGCCTCCCTAGGCTCAACCAGGAAGAAACAGAGTTCCTGAACAGACCAATATCAAGGACTGAAATTGAAACAGCAAGAAAAAACATTCCAAAAAAGAAAAGTCCCAGACCAGACGGTTTCACACTCGAATTTTACCACACCTACAAAGAAGAACTGGTGCCTACCCTGCAGAAATTATTCCACATTGAGAAGGATGGATTCCTCCCGAACACATTTTATGAAGCCAACATAACCCTGATACCAAAACCAGGAAAGGACTCAACAAAAAAGGAAAACTACAGACCAATACCCTTATGAATATAGATGCAAAAATTCTCAACAAAATTCTAGCTAACCGAATCCAGGTGCTTTATTAAGAAAATAATCCACCATGACCAAGTGGGCTTCATTCCAGAGATGCAGGGATGGTTCAACATACGCAGATCTATAAATGTAATTCACCACATAAACAGAAGCAAAAGCAAAAACCAT
>NW_012148174.1:7810198-7867049 GCF_000956105.1 Propithecus coquereli
CCTCTTGTATACTCCTGGATAGAGCTGGAACGCATTCTACTAAGTATCCCAAGAATGGAAAAACAGGCACCACATGTACTCATCATCAAATTGGTATTAACTGATCAACACATAAGTGCACATATAAGAATAACATCTATTGTATGTCGGGCAGGGGGGAGGGGACGGGTATATGCATACACAGAGTGCAATGCGCACCATCCGAGGGATGGACACACTTGGAACCTGGACTTGGGGGGAGAGGGAGGGGCAAGGGCAACATACGTCACCTAAACATCTGTACCCCCATAATATGCTGAAATAAAAAAAAAAAAAAGTCTTACTCTCTGGCCAAAATGTAAAGTAATAGAATATCATTGGCAAACATAAAGAAAGAAGGATAAACTAAAATTTAAAATAGACTAGGAGAAATATAACAGATCAAATTTGACATTATTGCTCCCATCAGCAAAGCTTATTATTTGCCACACTACCTGTGGCAAATCACCAATTGACAGATAGATGGGTGAATTAATGGGAGAATGAATAAATAAATATTGTTCAAAATGCTAGATACATATACTCTAGTCACTCAAAGTAATAAAAAATATTCATTAAAAAAGTCCTATTTTCATCACTGTTATCAAGGCAAAATCAGTTACATAGTCTAGAAGTTGGATTAATGTTGCTACCATGTAATTTCTAGTTTTTCCTCAGTTTACCTGACATTATTTACTTCTTTATACACTTTTGTGGAGGCAGTTAAACAAAAACATTTTCAGCAATATCACTAAATATAAACATTTTTTTGAAACCTGATTATCTGGCATTAATATTTGGTTTCAAACAAAGTAGATGATTAATAATTAAATGTTGAATGATGAATTATCCCCTTAATATGTGAATAAATATCACTCTTCTTTAAAAAACAAAAAACAAAATACTTTCTCCCAATGAACATTTGTTCATTAATATTTGGCTGGCTATATAAAAAGCTTCATGAGGGCAATTTGCACGTCATTTTTGTTTCTTGCTGTATGTTCAATTGTTTAATGCCCAACAGTGCCTGGCAAAGAATGGCCATCAGTATGTATTTATTGAATGAACAAGTGCTTAGCCTCAAATAATAACTGACTTTTTCACAGCAAATTGTTCATCCACTCAGGCTCAGCCTACTTTTCTGGTCAACATACCACATTTGTAAGCTTCCCAAGTCCTTTTATTCATTAATCCGTTATGCTCAGACTTCACATGACACCTTATGGAGGCAACAACATATGGTTCTTCAGAATTAAAGAAAAAAATAACATGAAGAACTATTCTATCCAGTGGACATTGTAGGCATAGCGCTGCTGCTTATGAATTTTCAAGGGACTGTACAAATATTTAATGTCTGAAAACAAACTTCTGACTCAAAAACATTAAGATAAAACTATATAAAAACCCAAACTTAACACTTAAAGAAATGTATTTTGAAGCTCCAGAATTCCAAGTTGTCTCTCTCCTGACCTATAGCAGTAGCTTACTAATTCCTTGTTCTTACTCCTGCCTGCTATATCCTCTATACCGAAGTCAAAGTCACTTTTTCAAAGTGTTGTGTCTTATCCGTCACTCTTCTGTTTAAAATTATCCTATACTTTAATGCAATTACATTTGAAAACAATCATTACCATGAGGCCACGTGGTATGGCTCCCGACTACTTTTCTGACCTGTTTTCTATGGTTTTTCCTCATTCTCTCCTCTGCAAACACTCCGGGCTTCATGTAATGGCTCTGAGGTCTTTTTACAGATACTGTTAGCTTTTCCTGAGTTTCACTATACTGGTATCTTTATCTGGCTACCTCTACTCATGATTTAAGTTTCAGGTTAAAAGGTATTTTCTCTGAGAGAATTTCTTTCACCACTCAACTAGATCAGCTTTCAAACCCTCATCAAGGCATTCTCTACCTCATTATGCTTATTAATTTTTTCACAGCCTTTAGTAATACAGGAATATATGTACTTATGGATGAGTTTCAGTCTCCTTTACATAGAATGTAAGTTCCACGGGGGACAAAGCTTCGCCTTCTTCACTGTTGCATCACGAATGGCTAGAATAGTGCCTGGAATTCAGTGGCAGTTCAATAAATATTTTTTTCTCTAAAAAATTAACAAATAAAAATGGGTTTTAAATTCAGACCAGAAGATGAAAGTTATTTCTGCTGCTAAGATTTTTTTTTTCAGTATTTATAGCTGTCATATATCCACTTCTAAAATTCCCAAAAGGAGCATTCTGTTGAATATATAAATCTTAGAGAGGTTTCTTCTATGCGGTGCACCACGTGTATAATTTCATTGTATATTTGGTAAGATTATTTTTAGGGCCATATTTATTTATGTCTGATTATATGGTTCTACATCTCATTTTATCTGACATCATTAGTGCAATTTCACAGTTTATTCAGGACAGTTTATCTCGTGTATAAGGGAACTGGTAATTCAGTGACAACTGTATTATGTTGATGCTTTTAGAGATATCTATAGAAAATAGGGTTAATGTAACTTCAATCACATTTTATCATAATTCTTTTCTTCTGTCTGCCACTGAGGTTCAAAATCTTGGGTTTGACTCTTGCTCCTAGAAGTTTTTAAGATACTGAAAAGTTAAGGTGTCATCATTTTCCTGAGATTTTTTTCTGAAGTGTATAATACTTTAGAATAGATTTTTTTCCTAAAGTATACGTTTTCAAAATTATGAACTCTTTCCTGTCTTTAAAATTGGATTATTGTAATGCTGCCCTTAAAACTTCCTAAAGTAGATCTTATATAACTTCTTTTGTAGTCTGTATTAAATATCATTGTTTCCAGTGTATTCTGCGCCAAGCTGTTGTTTGTGCCCTATATAGAATAAGGGTTTATCTTCTTTCCATGCTCCACCTCTTGCAAAGAGAGCAGCTGTTGTCTTGTAAAAGAGTGCCAAATTTAAATTCTAAGCACTTGGAGGCAGGACAGGCCCTACTAAAGGCCTTCATTTTCTAGGATTCTATGCCTAAATGGGCTAGAAAAAAACTAGTTAATATTAAGTGTGGCATGAGTCTTGCATCAAACTTATTTTACTTGTCTAGGATATTAACTATTTGCCCCAAAGCACAAATATAGTAAGTAAAACTCTGTTAATTTCACTGCATTTCATACATATGGGGTCATACAAAAAGGTTTGATTTAGAGGTTTCTGGGAGACTGGAGTTCAGAGCTCTCTAAATAATTTCGGGGCATACTAATTCCATTTGTGGGGGCAGCACATACACAGCTCTAATGCTTCAATGTGCTTCTCTCCACACAAAAATGTACAGTTACTTGCAATTATAAGGGTTTACTTGTAAATATACATACTTATCACTGATGCACACAGGTGTGTCTTTTTTCCTGAAAATTTTTTTGATATTCAATGACACTTCAAACACCTGAGCATAACACAGCTTTCTTGATAATAGAAATAAGGTCATAGTTTCGGTTATGTGTAAAGCCAATACCTGTAAGTAAACACCCTGCTAATAGGCAGTGCTCTACGCACTTTATGTAGGTCATTTAATCTCTATAATATTTTGGGAAGTAAGGATTAGCCATAATTAATAGGTAAGAAACAGAATCTCATACACTTTATATAGTTTACCCCAAGTTACATAATAGAAGTAATCTATAGCCAAAATTTTAATCCAGGATTATCTAATTCCAAATGTACTATGTTTATAAGTATGTTAATTGCCTGTCAATAAATGGTAGTGCATTTGATGTGCACTAGAATACATAACTGCATAGTTTCTTATCCCCTAATAGAAGCCCCCAATCCATCACTATTTCTTAGAATGACAGCGTTCAGTAAACCCTAAGATCTTCTTTAAAGTAACTAAGGGTTATATTTCCTAGTTTGTATTACTATGGTCCTAATTAATTATCAATGAAATTTATTTAATATATTGTATGCATGCACATCATATACTTACAAAATAAAGTCTACATAAAAGCAGGTACACATTGCACTCCTTGTGTATACAAATACCCGTCCCCTCCTCCCGCCGCCCTCCCCTTCCCCAGCATCCCATAGATGTTGTTCTGATACGTGCATTTATGTTTTGATTAGTTCACTACACGAAGGATGGACATAATTGAAACACGGACTTGGTGGGGGGAGAACCAAGGGCAACACACGTAACCTAAACATCTGTACCCCCATAATATGCTGAAATAAAAAAAAAAAAAAAACAGGTGCACAATATATAATAATGTGAGCCCCCAAGAATGTTTTGAAAGAAAAGTTAGGACCTGAACCCTTAAAGTACAAATTAAAATTCTATGTAGTAATAGTTTTCAGAAGGACACTATGAATTATGAAGAGAACTTACAATGGAACAAGTCCATGATGGCTACAAAATTTAGTAGCTATCTGTACTGTGTTCATGGGCATTTTAAAAAATCCAATTTATACACTTCAAAGTGAGGAATCTTTATTATATACAAAAAAGTCCTCAACTAGAGCATATTTTCAATTAAATATATTTTATTATGAAATGTATACTGAGTATTGAAAACTTGCTACATGTTTAATCCACTCCACGTATCACTACGGTACTTCTAAAAGAATCTTTATATTCAAATACAGAACATGTTAATTATTCTAAGAAATGAATACTAAAGAGGAAGTAATTTTGCTTCCATATAAAGATTATTTCAAACTTATTTCCTGTTATCCATATGCCTACTTTAAAGAAAGAAAAACTGACAATTATATGCCTGCCATTTACTCAAATACTGCACAGCCCATGTTTTCAATTACACTTTGCAATGTAATCAGTTTATGTGCTGTGTCCTTTATGTCCTTTATCTTCTCTACAGCTGCTTTGCGAAAGTAAAAATCTGGCAACTACTCAATCTAAAAAAATGAATTGAATATTATTTTATCATAAACTTACTCAGATCGCAAATATAGTCTTAGTATGACAAAGATATTTTATATAATTTCATTGAGATCATGAACTGATTAATAGTCAAGGAAAATGAAAAGGTTGAAGAATTACAGACACTTTCTTCCCTCTTCTCACCTTGTACATGTAGGTAAAGAATAATTGCTGATTCCTCTCTGCAAAATTGGCATAAGAAAAATGGGAAAAAGTAAACACCAGAAATGATTTATTAAAAATATTATACACTCGGGTGCAGGTGTCTTTCTTACAGAGTATCACTTGTCAAGTGTCCATCAATACATGAGTGGATTAATAAAATGTGGTATATGTATACCATGGAGTACTATTCAGCTGTAAGAAACAATGGTGATACAGTACCTCTTGTATTCTCCTAGATAGAGCTGGAACGCATTCTACTAAGTGAAGTATCCCGAGAATGGAAAGACAAGCACCACATGTACTCACCATCAAATTGGTATTAACTGATCAACACATAAGTGCACATATAAGAATAACATCTATTGGATGTTGGGGAGGAGGGGAGAAGGGGACGGGTATATACATACATCAAGAGTGCAATGCGCACCACCCGAAGAATGGACATATTTGAAACTCGGACTGGGGGGGGGACAAAGACAACATACGTAACCTAAACATCTATATCCCCATAATATGCTGAAATAAAAAAAAATATATAACAGTTACACTCTAGAATATATTTCTCAAATACAATGTGAAATCTCTTGTTCCCAAAATCTACATATCCCACAATCAAAATTTTACTTCAGCAGAAGCTGCATCCACATTAGCATTTCAATGGTGGCATATTTTCATTGTACTATTCAAATCACTTTAATCTCCCTCTTTATTTCGGCAGGGAGAGCATCGAATTATGTGAGACTGATACTTTCTACAGAATTCATACAGCTTAAAGAAAATGTCAAGATAGAGTCAATGTAAACAGTTTATTACATTTTTCTTTCACTCCTAAAGAATGACTACACTGGTTAGAAACCTGAAATGGATCCCTGTACTTACTGACCAAAGTCCTTACTATTATCACACTCATGTGCTACTTTACAATCTCTCCAACAGCTCTCCTTTACCATACCCTGTCTTTCCAATTCAAAATATGCTACACCTGTACGGATACTTGATGTTTCTTAAACAGGTCTTGCATTCTCTCACTTTATTTCAAGTTTTTGATCACAATGCTACTAGTTCCCCGTGGAAATTATCTCTCTATTCTCCATTCATCCAGATTTTAGGTATTACCAACACTTCATGTGATACCTCCCATAAACTTTTTTAGATCCTACTCCCTAAACCTATTGGAAGCATTATCACCCACCTCTATATCTTTAGGACACCTCTTATTACAGCGATTGTTAAGCTTCCTTATAGTTTCCCTCAGAAATACTGGCCTCTCCTTTAAAGTTAGGGCTGCTCGAAGGCAGAGGCTTTGCCTCAGTCATCTTCTTATTCTTCCAGCCCTTACAATGTTGCAGAATGTTGTAGCCTCTAAATGATTACTTCATTTAAATTTTAAATAATTTTCTTCGGAGTTGAGATTAGGCTACCTTTGTTATTCTGAATAATTTTAACATTATAAACAAAATAAAGCACTGCTTTTTAAATAAGTGCCCAGATGTTGAGCATCTGGACCCTCTATGGTCAAAACAGTTGAAGTAACACAAATGCCCTGCCAATTGGAATAATTTGTATAAAGAACTGCATTGTTGACCTCATTTTTGGTGTATTTTGCCAAGTTTAGTGGATAAAAATAGCTACGTTATACTGTGACAACTCTTCATATTCAAACTTGGTCACTGATCTAGTTGAGAAAAGACTAGGCAGAAAATCACAATATAGTAAGACAATTTCTATACTTTTTTGTGGACTACCTTGAGAACACTTAGGCAGGACACTTAACCTGAATTTGTGGGGTGAAGAAAGGCTTACTGGAATAAATGACATTTGTGCTACAACTTGAAGATAAGTAGAAGTTAGTTAAGTAAAGGGGGTCTAACAAAAGTCACTAGCAGAGGAAAAAAAAGTAACAGAACATGCTATGGCCTAGGAAATAGAAGATGTCAGCATAACCGTAATCTAGAATATGAAACTAGCAGGCATGAAAAAGGCAGCAATACAGACGTTGAAGGGCCTTTCAACCATTTGAAGGAGTTTAAACTTTAATCTGAAAGCAATGAGAGACACTGAGGCTTCCAAGAAAATGGAATGATTAAAATTATTTTCTAAAAATCACCTTAGGCTGCACTATAGATAACGAGTGGATCAAGAGGGTTAAGGATGAGGCAGGGGTGAGAAAGATGTAGGTAGCACCAATCTTGGTCTGGGTAGTGGCCAGGAGATAGAAAGTGTTAGAGTGATTATACAAGTGAACAGGTGTATTGGATAGGAACAGAAAGTTACTGATGACTCCCAGTAGTGTAACTTTTGCACCTGGGAAGATGATGTTGCCATCCAGTTGATAAAGCCAGAAATACAGGAATAGAACAGTTTAGGGGCAAGAAAATAATTTCAGTTTTGGACCTGTTGAGGTTTATGCAGATTTCAGGAAAGCAAAAACATGTGGGTGTAGAACTTAGCTAAGAGGTTTATGACCAGCCACGTAGATGTCAGAGTTATCTGTATATAAAAGTTAAGTAAACCCTGTGGGACACCAACATGGAAGGGCTGAGAAGAAGGACATGCAACCCCAGAGGAGAAAGGCTTGCCAGAAAGTTAGGAGGAATTCCAGGGGAGTGTGGTTTCATGAAAGCCAAGAATAAAATCAACTGAAGAAGGATGGTATGCTCATCAGGATCAAATATTTCTAATATTCTAAGGCCACTGTGAGTTTAGTTTAATGGATTAGTGAAGGTGAATTCAGATTGCCATGATTTGAGAAATGAACGGAAGAACAGAATTGCAGGTGTATTTTGACTCATTCTCAATTTGTACTATTTATATTCCAGTGACCTTTTGTTCCTGAGTGAATTATAGCTTAGGATCCTTATTCAAGAACCATGAATTCTAAACCTACTTAGACACTATATGCTGACAACCAAAAGAAAACTGAGTATGTACATTATTTAGTGCAGCCATTTCATAGTAGGATGTCCCATGCAGACTGTTAGATTAAGCTTACAGTGATAGCTAATAATAGAATTACTTGACATTCAAAATGGCATTATAATGGTTTTAATTTAAATATTTTAAAAAGGAAATATTTGACATAAAAAATTTTCAGGAAATGAAATAATGTTATTAACATAGTTATGAGATAATCAACATTAAGATGTTTGGGAGTTAAGCAACTTGTAGAACAGGAATGAATTTTCATATAAGCTTGCTGAATTGAAAATGTTCATGGATAACTCAATATATATTAATATATATAGATAGATGCAGTAAGAAAAGTATTAATTCTAAATCTGAGCAGATCAATAACAAGTAGGAAGTCTGAATGAGTAATAAAAAAATTCCCATCAAAAAAAGCCCAGGACCTGATGGCTTCACTGGTAAGTTCTACCAAACATTTAAAGTAGACTTAATACCAATCCTCTTAAACTCTTTCAAAAAATTGAAGAGGAGGAAACACTTCCAAACTCATTTTAAGAGGCCAGCATTACCCTGATACCAAAGCCAAGCAAGGGCACTACAAGAAAAGAAAATTTAGGGCCAATATGTCTGATAAAGTAGATGTAAACATTCCCAAGAAAATATTAGTAAACTGAATTCAACAACACACTGAAAGGATCATACACCATGATCAAGTGGAATGTATCCATGAGACGCAAGGATGGTTTAACATACGCAAATCAATAAACATGATCTACCATATTAATATAATGAAGGATAATGATCATATGAACATCTCAATAGACACAGAAAAAGCATTTGACAAAATTCAATATTATTGCATAATAAGAACTCTCAATAAATTACGTAAAGTGTTGTATAGTTATTGTATCTAAACAATATAAAGGTGACGTACGACAATCCCGTAGCTGACATAATACTCAATGGTGAAAAGCTGAAAGCATTCCCTCTATGCTCAAATAAACAAGACAAGGATGCCTACTCTTGTCACTTCTGTTCAGCATAGTACTGTAGATCGTAACCAGAGCAGTTACATAAGAAAAACAAATAAAAGCCATCCAAATCAAAATGAAGAAGAAAAATTGTCTCCCTTGACAAATGTCATGGTCTTATACATAGAGAACTATAAAGATTCCACCAAAAAACTGTCAGAACTAATAAACAAATTCAATAAAGATGCAGGATGCAAAATCAGCATACAAAATCAGTTGTGTTTTAATACAATATCAATGAAGTATTTGAAAAAGAAATTGAGAAAACAATCCATTTTCAATTTCGTTGAAAAGAATAAAATACTTTGGCACAAATTTAGCTAAGCAAGTAATAGTTCTGGCCACTGAAAACAATAAAATATTTATGAAAGAAATTGAAGAAGACACAAATAAATAGAACATCCCATGTTTATGGATTGAAAGAATTAATATTGTCAAAATGCCTATGCTACCCAAAGTGATCTACCAAATCTCTATCAAAATTCCAATGACCTTTTTCACAGAAATAGAAAAAAAATCCAAAAGTTTATGGAATCACAAAAGATGATGAATAGCTAAAAGAATCTTGAGGAAGAAGAACAAAGTTGAAGGCATCACACATCTTAATTTCAAATTATAATGGCATAGTAATCAAGACTGTATGGTACTGGCATAAAAATGTATACACAGACCAATGGAACATAATAGAAAGCCCAGATATAACTCATTCAGACAAACTCATTCATATAGGGTCAGCTAATCTTAGACAAATGCACTAAGAATACACAATGGGGAAAGGACCAGTCTCTTCAATAAATAGTGTTGGGAAAACTGGGTATCAATGTGCAAAAAAATTAAGTAGGACCCATATCTACACGAGAGTCAAAAATCAATTCAAAATGGATTAATAAACATAATATCTAAAACTATAAACCTCCTAAGATGTAACACAGAATAAAAGCTCATTGATATTGATCTTGGATGATTTTTTGGACATGACACCAAAACACAAGCAACAAAAGCAAAAATTAACAAATGAGACTACATCAAACGAAAATGTTCTTTAAAGGAAAGGAAACAATCAACAAAATGACAAAAGAACCCATAGAATCGGAGAAAATATTTCCAAACCATAAGTCAAATAAAGGGTTAAAATCCAAAACTACATAAGGAACTCAACTTGATATCAAGAACACAAATAATCTGATTAAAAATAGGTAAAGGACATGCATAGTCATTTCTCAAAATAAGACATACAGTTGGCCAACAGGTATATGAAAAAAATGCTCAGCTCCACTAATCATCAGGGAAATGCAAATCAAAACCACAAGGAGACATAACCTCATATCTGTTAGAATGGCTATTACCAAAAAGACAAAAGATAAAAAAAGTTGACAAGGGTGTGGAGAAAAGGGAACCTTTATACACTGTTGGTAAAAATATAAATTGGTTTATCCTTTATAGAAAACAGCATAAAGTTTCCTCAGAAAACTAAAAATAGAACTACCATATGATCCAGAAATCCCACTTCTGGATATACGTCCAAAGGAAATGAAATCAATATGCCAAAGAGATATCTGCATTCCCATGTTCACTGCAGTGTTATCCACAATAACCAAGATATAGAAAATACCTAAATGTCTATATATGGATAAATAAAGAAATGTGATATCTATCTATGTATTTGTCCGTACCTATATAATGGAATATTATTCAGCCTTAAAAACGAAGGGTATCCTGCCATTTGTACCAATATAGATGAAAATAGAGGGCATTATGCTAAATGAAATAAGACAGACATAGAATGATAGAACACTTCATGATCTCATTTATATATGGAATCTAAAAAATTTCATCTCATGCAAACAGAAAATCTGAAAATGAAAATTTCAGATTTTAAACATTGTGGATTATGGATTTTTGGGTTAGGGATATTCAACTTGTATTTTCATCACACACAAAACATGCTAACTACTCGAAGGGATCGATATATTCATAACCTTGTGGTAATCATTTCACAATATAGATGTATATCAAAACATCATATTGTGTACCTCAAATATGCTCAATTTTTGTTTTTGATTATAGCTGATAAAGCTGGGCAAAAAGTCATAATTTTGCTCCTGGGAGTGGAGCCTTCCAGATAACTTTACTGGATAGCTTACTTAACATACTCTAGAGACTTGGAAAAGCATGTTAAAATGATCTCTAGAAATATGACATTTACTGCAGGCCTTTACACCTTTTTTAAAAATCTGAGTATCCGCTGAGATTATCTGCTTAGCTCAAAGTCAGGACAGTTTATGAACATCGCACTTGTGGGGCTTTAGATATTTTTTCTATGCTTACCCCAAGTTAGATATTGGGGGCACAAAGATATTTGAAAGCACTCAGAAAAAGAAGGGGAGGAAAGATCAGTATTTCCAGAGACACTAGGATAACTGCCAAGAAGTCTAAATCACACTAAAATTACTTTTAAAAGTGATCTTGCAGATTCAATGACTTTTCCAACATGGCAGAGGAAAAAATGCCCCAGAAGGCACAATTCACTCTAGCATATATTTTACCACCAGGAGGAATAAAATTAATTCCAATGAATAGTAATGAATCAATGAGATTATCAAACTGAATGGAACATCAAAAAGGGTAACATATCGAAAACCATGTTTAAGGACCTTCTAAGGGTCCTGTAGAAACATCTTCAGTGTATTCTGAACTGACACTTCTTTAAGTGATACTTGAGAGTATCTGAACATTGCATTTCACTCAAAATGTTGCGTCCCTAAGCAATTGAACCTGCTGCCTTTTATTTCAGAAACATACCTCTTTCAACCATGTGTCACAAAAATAAAACTTCAAATGACTTAGGCAATAGTTAGTATTTTATCTACTATATGCATGCATTTTGCCTTTTTGCTAATCACATTCATTTGTCTAAGACAAAATTATCTGTTGGAAACTGTAGGTGGTTTTTCTGATTTAAAAGATAACACAAAACAAAGCTCTTTGACATTCTATGTTAATATCTAAAATGTCACTTACACTGAAACCTGCAAGTTAAGCAGGTTTGCTAGAAGCCTCCTTTAAAAGACTGTGGCTCCCCAAGTATGATGCAAACCTACTGTGTGTACAAAATCCACCTGGGTTACTTGCATGGTCCCTGTGTGACTGGGAGCACAGGGAACTAATGCTCACATAAAGCTTTTGATGTCATGGGTAATAAAGTGCCCGGGTCCCAACCTCAGAATCTCGTGTCTACTCTCAACACTCATGACACTGTGGTGAGCCAACTTGTCCTCTTGCAAGCAGGTAAAATCTCAAACCCTTTGAAACCAGATACCAGGAAATTGAAGTCTAACCTGCTTCTTAGGTTATCACGTAAATTTAGTTTCTTTTAAATCAGTCAAGTGAGTCATAGAATAGCTTTACTTTTATGAGAAACACTGCATCCTGATGCTCAAAGTGGGGCTAATATATTCTGGAATATTATTTCTCACAATTTGTGGAAATATTTTTTATTTCCTCGTATTTTCTGAGGAATTTCTTTCCCCATTGTTACCAAAATTGATTATTCTGCAGCTGGCAATGATTATATGGATTAATAGAAACCTGAAGATAAGATGAAGATAAGTGTGTTTATTTTGTTATATATTTGATATGCAAATGAGTTATGTATAGAGTAATTCCCAGAGGTGGTGGTAGTGTATTTGAATATGTGTGTATATCTATTTATCTAGATAAATGTGTCTATTTATCTCTTCATCCATCGATATCTGTATATATCTATAATGTCTGGACAATATACATCAGAAAAATCACTAAATGCTTCATAGTTAAAATCTGAGTTATGAAGATATGTCTAAAATGTTTCTTTCATCCTGGTTACCCACCTTAATACACACTTTTCTTCCTTGCATTGCTCTATTCTTTTCTGATCTTTTCCGCTGAGTACATGAGGATATACCTTCCTCTGCTAGTGTTTTAGAATACATATTAAAAAAGAATTATGAACCTTTCCCTCAGATAGCTCATGATATGTAATGGTAACTATGGGATAAAAACATAACCAACAGACAAAATTTAACTGCAGCATTATGAATAAATGTTAACTGTAAAGAGAAGGCATATTTCCACAGACAACGGTTTCTCAGAGAATGTGTTAGAATATACAAAGTGGCTGGCTCCTGTAAGGAAGGGATCAGTAAACTACGCTGTGATATAAAACTAGTCATTACAGCAAAAGCAGTGAAATAATTTGTATTTTCCTAATTCCTAAAGGCTATTTAGCCTTACTAAATGAAAGAAAAGCTGAAATACCTTTTCTGCAATGGCTAATATCACATGTACAAAGGTGAAGGAATGTAGCATGTGTAGGTTTAACCATGACAAGCAGTCATGAAAAGCAGAACTTAAAAATTGTTTTTACTTGTCTTTTGTAAATAATTTTAACCCATAATAAATGGCAAGAAAAATATCTGTGTTCCAGAAAATTCTTCATTTTGATTGAGAAATGACCCTTTAGCTCCAAAGTACCATGATGAGTTCCCAGCTTCATATTGACACAGTGAGGAGGGATAAAAGTAATAACTTTAGCCAGATTTGCTGGATATATTTGCACATTGGGAATAATGGAAAAAGCTTCTTATTACAGGCAGACAGTTATCAGCTTAGGACAGCAATGATTTACTGCAGGTTACTGCAGAGCAAGGTGAAGAAAAATTCAGTAATTTCCTTTGTAATGCTGCATATTTAATCTTTCATAATTTTGACATAGTTTTACTTTATTAATGACAGGACTTAACATATCTATGAAAATGTTATTTTGGTGAAATATTACATATATGTACTTTTGTTGTAGACATCATGTTCCTTCTCACTATGCTGACATTCTTATATACGACATCCATCACCCTTTTATTTACTATGTGCCAGGCATTGTGCGAAGCGCATTACATGTAGTATCTTATTTGATTATTTAATCTTTTCTAACAGTAAGGGTTTTTATGTGGGGACTGGCCTAACAAAAGCCTGATGTCTGAGTGTGATGAGAGATGTTGTGGCTGAAAAATTGACCTGTGATTTTATCTAGTCTGCTTGTAGAAACAGGAATAGTCTGGAGTGTTTTACATCACCTGTTTGTACCTGGTGAACAGACAGGGACACGTCCTGAACCTTCAAAACAGTTATGAAGGAATTATATCAAAACTCATACGATAATGGCAAAGACGAGATTCTAGACCTCATTCAAGAGACTTGAAGACTGAGAAGTCTGCCCCTCTCTGGTAGAACACATTATTGTTTCCCACTTTGAACAACTGCCCCCTTGATAATTGGGTTTCATGTCCTTGCCATTACAGATGGTTCATTTTTATTTCTTCATATCTTTTCTTAAATTACATAATCATCCTTTTGTGAAAACCATACACATGCTCATTTTACAGATGAGGAAACCCAAGCTCAGAGTTGTTATTTACCCAATATTATGCAGCCTTTAAGTGAAGATAGGATACAAATCAATAACTATGTCTGCAAGTACAAATTCTTAACTAGCATGTTTCACCACTAAAATTATTTGTTAGCCAGAGGGAAACCTTCCACAGATAAAGACTTTACCAACAGACCTCCTGAACAACTGTGTAAAAGCAAATAAAGAGTTGCTATTTAAACACATCTGACTACATACTCATACTGAATTAATTAGTAAGTAGAGAATAAAAGGAAACACAGAATGGCAAGTCCTTGTAATTTGTTCCTTTTCAGTCTGTTTCATCGCCAGTGATATTAGATAAGAAAGCACCAGTTGCTGGCTCTTTCCCATAGCGGTGTTTTACCTTATGTACACTCTTTTCTTGCTTTGTTTTTGGTGTAGCAAATTTTGCCAGAAGGGCAGCATTTGTTGATCAATAGGAACAGATTCAGGTTGTTGGGAAAAAATCGTAGTCATGCTTCAGGTGCAGCCCAAAATCAATAAGCAAGAGTGCTCCCTAACAGAGTGAAATGAAGACCAATTATTTACTGCAGCTAAATGACATCCTGTGTTGGATCATTGTCTATGCTGGATGCTGTGAGGCACCAAACCAAGGGGCTGCAGGATAAGCAGTTGACATGGTTACCAATGGAGTATGCCAAAGAGATGACTTAACCTGAATTGGTAAACGAGATCTGTAGTTATATAAACTATCAGGAAAATGTTTCGTTCATGAGTGAATTCAAAAAAAAGTGTTAGCAGGAATAATAGTTTTAATTGTGGCAGGGTTTCTCACCTTCAGCAATACTGACATATTGGACTAGATAATTCTTTGTTGTGAAGGTCTCCCATATGCAAGGTAGCATTTCTAACCCCTGGATACAAATAGTGGTCCTGCATTGTGAATATAAAAAATGTTCCCTAAGAGGCAAAGTTCCCCCAGTTGAGAACAACTGACTTAATAAATCAATTTTTTTTTTTTTACTTGACTCATACATGTTCATACATTATTTCTTTCCTGGTATAATTCTTGGATAGATAGAAATAAAAGTTTATGTACATGTACCTGAAAGAGTAAAGTAAGTTTTGTCATGAATAGCATCTAATTTGAGAGTAAACCTCAAAATATTCAGTATTCCTCTCTACTTGGATTATTGTGTTATAAGTGGGCATGTTAGTTTCATTTGAATATTGCATGGTAGTAATTGGTGGTCTTGTTCTTTTTAAAAAACGTTTGATACACGTAGGCAAGAATATGTTATGCAGAAACCACTCAACATAAGGTATAGACAGAAGATAACCATGTCTCTGGTTTACTGTTCAAATCTTGATTGAACTGTCAGTTTAGATTCTGTGAGTCCAAGCCTCTATATAAAACAATTTCTGAAGGGATTATTGTAAAGCAGGATTTAGACATAATTAAAATGATTTTTGCCTGATTGATATCACGCTTGAAGTAGAGTTTTCCACAGCTATGCATTTATCACTCTAGCTACACACATTTAGGATTTACCACTGTACTAATTTGTATGATATAAAAACTCAAGAGATATGTCTTTTGATTGATACGTGTCACATAGTCTGATTATGGAAGCATTTTAGGTACAATGCTACTTGTCTGGGTTAGGAGTCAGAGACTTAACTGTCATCAGCTAGACGTCATCTAGTCTATTGATCAGTCAATCTATCTATTCCTGATGAGATTACTCACCTAAGAGAAACATTTCTCTCAAAGTAAGCTACTTGTCTTTGAATCATATAGGATGCGTATTATAATTCAAGAATTCTGTGCCCAACACTAGAACTACTGAGTCAGTTCCTATAGTCTCAGAAATATTTATTTCAGCTAGTCATAATTTTTATGTATAACAAAATTTGAAAATGAATTTTCAAGATTTCATATAAAGACAGCAAAACGAATGCTTCAGCATGCCTAATCCCACACTATATATTATTGCGTGGTTAATGTAAGCTTAAACTACATATAGAAGCCATCACTAATATACAGTTGGAATCTCTAATAAATTTCTCGTATTTATTAAGGAATTTGTAAATATTTAGAATCAAGAATGGCTAAGGTAATGGGCTTTTACACTGGGATTGCTTTTGTTTTTGCATTATTTGGGTTCTGCAGATCAGTTTTGATAATGTGCTCCTCACTTTTGTAATCCAGTATCTGGTTTTATTTATTGCTTTCTTATATCCTTAGCATACATTTTGTTATTTGAATGTATTTAAAATGCCTATTTTATATAACAACTTAAAATCAATTTAATATAAAGAACATTTGTTTCCTTCTAATACGTATGCAAAAAAAAAATGACTGGCGCTAAATATATAGTATCTATAATACAATCGGCTTCACTCCCTTTAAATTCGTCTTGTCCAGCTTCTATAAGCTGTATTTACCCCCTTGTGGTTCTGCATGAATTATATCTGAGCCATCTAAATGGAAGGAGTGTTTCCTTCCACTCTTGAGCAGGTGGTGCTACTGATTGGAGTGATCCAAGTTAAAACCAGGTATATCCAAAAATATGGGTGCCATGGAGGACACCCCTAATATTTTCTCTGTGAGCAGCAATTGCTTGCGAGAGCTTACTGTTTAATCACATCATATCTATTAGCATGTTCCGAAGCATACTTTCAGAGCCACAGTTATTTGAGACATTTGTCAGTCTACTCTGTGTAAGGACACAAGGAAATTTTGCAAAGAGTCCCTTGGCTTTTGAAAATAAAAGAGGAAACATCTTGATTACTAGGATAATTCTAATAACTCACTTTTAAGCATCCTGTTTAAATACAGTGGTAGGGTTTTGCTTTTTCACAAGATCTTGCCTTCTTTTTGTAGTTTACACTAAGTAGAATAAAACTTTAGCTGGTTTTGTGTAAGGACTATACAACTATACACAGTTTAAAGCATTCATTATTGTGATAGTCCACAGGTATTTCCTGTGAGACAGACAAAGGAGAGGTGCAGAAGTTTCACATGCACTCTGCATTTAAAGACTGCCGCAACCTTACAGAGATCTTCAGCTCTCAGGGATCAACTTGAAAGGACATGGCCTGGGGCCAGGTGAGGTGAGGACTAAAGAAGAGTGTACAATATCATTTTTTTCAAACATTCTGAGTACCAGAATGCTGTAAAATTATATTTGTTTCCTTACAGAATGTTCACAGCATGCTTTGTTAGCAATGCCGCATTCTTTTAAAATTGTCTGAGCTACTGTGTAGTAAAATGAAATCATGCAAAACAGTAGGTACTGGGAAAACTCGTGACCTCTTTATTCTTTCTTCATTCAACAAATAAAAATCCAATGCGCACTACCTGAAGGATGGACATATTTGAAACACGGACTTCGGTGGGGGGGGAACCAAGGGCAACACACCTAACCTAATCATCTGTACCACGGGAAGGGCGGCGGGAGGAGGGAGGAGGGGGGAGGATGGGACTGGTATTTGTATACACAAGGAGTGCAATGCGCACTACCCGAAGGATGGACATATTTGAAACACGGACTTCGGTGGGGGGGGAACCAAGGGCAACACACGTAACCTAAACGTATGTACACCCATAATTTGCTGAAATAAAAAAAAAAAAAAACAACAAATAAAAATCCAACAAATACATACTGATTGCCACAATGAGAGCTTCCATGATCCCCTTCCTCCTGTGGAGTTATGTTGAAGGGGCTGGAGGCAAAATTCCACCACTCATCCCAATGCCCAGATTCTCAGTTTTCAGAGAAAAAATAAATTTCAAGAGAAAATTTTAAGGCTCTTTGGGCTAGACTTATTAGATTGTGTATGAAGAGACAAGATTTTTCATACCCATTTGGATGAGTACAGAAAAATCACTCTCACTGAGGTAGCATAAATTTTTTTATGGAAGAGTTTATTTCATATTGGCAAAGTCCCGAGAAATATGATCTAGTCAAAAAGACCCTGATGCTGGGCAGTAGATTTTTTCTTTCAACAGAAAATTCTACATAAAAATGTCATAGAGAAAATGTAGACACAATATTTGCTTCAAAATATTTCATTTGTTCATATTCCTGGGAAATACCAGTAAAATTTTGTTTTTACATAAATCCTGAAAAAATATAATATTACCTTTGGTCTGGAAATATGTAGATTATAAATTCAACATATGCTAATATTTTTTACCATGTACAATTAAAATAAAACAATTTTAATGTCCATATTTTCTTTATGTTTTTATCTGTACTTTATATGTACAAATATTAAGTTAATAAAAAATTTTGTTTCACGTTTTGCATTTTTTCAAAGCTTTAAAAATTTTCTTTTCTATTATGTGAGACATTTAAATTCTAATAATGTACAATTTTAAATTTAACCACTGTTTGTAACACATGCCTTCTTTTATCCTTCACAAGTGTATGCATTCTGAATCACCTTATTTTAAAACCTAGACTGATTTTCAGTTATCTAATTAACTCTCTAAAATACTGCTTTGTCATGTCATTTACCTCATCATAAACTTTCAAAAGATCTCCATTTGATTTAAAATTCCAAACTTTTAAAATTAGCAGCCAAAAACCTACATAACATAGACAACCTGCATATATGATATTCTCTCGCTCCATCTCTATGTGAACATCCTATGCCACTTTAGGAAAAAAGCCTAATACCAACAGTTCCCAAATTGACCTTGTAAATATCTATCTACTCCTAATTCACTATGCCTTGGATGCCTTCCTGAATTTTTAATAATCCAAATTATACTCCCTCTGGAGGAGTTCACTGAGATCTCAGCTCCATACTTGATCTTTCTCTCTTACTCCCATTCCACTCAATCCCTTCCTTTTTTCACTCATGTTCAACAACTGCTTATCAAACACTTCATATGAGGAGCTCTGCTAGGTGCTGGGCTAGGTACCATGAATAATTTGACACAATTCTTGCATCACAGAGCTTACATTCTAAATGACATTAAGCAAATAAATGCACAATATATGTATGCATACATACATAAAGACAATTGCTATAAAGAAAAATTTTAAGTTGTGTTTGCGTTAAGAGAGTTTAAAAATACTATAACTCGGTTTCAAAAGGCTTAAAAATGTTCTGGGGACTGAGTTATAGCTGTCAGGCAAAAATGAAGAGAAGAATATTCCAGGCAAAGGCTAAAAAATAAAGGACCTAAAGGACCTGAAGGAGATTTCTCTCTCTGTTTAAGAAACTCAAGAGTGACTAATATCACTAGAAACTCAGTAATTGAGGGAAAAATTGTCCTAGGAAGAAATGAAAGAGGTGGATGGGGCTAGATCATTTAGGATCATGCAGACCATTACAGGAATTTGAGTCTTCTTAAAATTCACTAGAAAGATACTGAAGGAAAATAAGGAGGTCATTGGTATGATTCAGTTTGCATTAAAAAAAGACTTCTGTAATTCTGTTGTGGTATGTGTGTGAAGGTGAAGAGTGGATCTAGCAATTCTGGCATAAGAAAATGGTGTCTTGAAGTAGAGGAATGGAGGTGAAGAGAAGTAGGCAGGATGAAGGTAGAATCAATGTAAAATAGTGATGGATTGAAGGTAGAAAATGAAAGAGAGACAAAAATATCAAGGACAATTCTAGATTTTCTCTGAGGTCTCCATTCATTCATTTGTTCAACAAATATTACTGAAATTAAAAAGGAAACCAGAAATGATGCAATTATTATGAATTCGATTAGGGAAAAATAAGATTGAGATATCTGTAGTATACTCATAGTGGTAGATATAGTAGTAAAACTCTGAAAAGAAGATTACGTTAAATCATAAATGTCAGAGTTGTTCACATACAGGTGATATGTAAAGTCATGGGAATGGATGAGCTCTCTAGGGAGAGTGAAAGTCATTTATTCACTCTAGACACAGTTTCCTTATAAAATCAAGGGATTAAAATACACTAACACCACAGTCTCTATTGCATCTTGAATTCTTTAATATTGAATCAAAAATGAAAATATTTATATTTTCACTAAGCAAGAAGTTAGGATCTTTGGAATTAATAAAATAATAATTGACATTAATAAAATCAAAATAATTGATGTTTTTTAGATCTTAGCAATTTTTAAGTTTCATCTGACTCTCATTATATTGTGTGCTTTGTTGATTTTTTTTCTATTTAAAAATCAATTTTAGATCTTTTTAAGGATGACTAACTTTGAAGCTGGTGGCCCATCTGTTTCTCTTTGTTAGCAGACTTCTTGAGGCTACTCTGAGTTTGTAAAGAAAATGATTTGCTTTGATAAAGAAGCTTTTCAAAAGAAAAAAATAGCCTCAGAATTTCTTTTTACACTCTGTAGTAAGTGTTTCTAACACCCATAAACTCACCCTAAGTAGGAAAAAATGGTTGGTTATTTGAAAAATTGCTGTTATTAAATAAACTTCTTATCTTGGAGGCTCAACTTTTTATACAGTAAAGAATGTATTTTTGAAACTGTGTCTTTAAAAATTGGTTGTAACTTGTAGGTAATGATATCCTAACCATAACTATTTATACAACAATTAATTCCCTACTGTGTCTTATTCCTTATTTATATTATATGAAAGCATTTCAGAAAATCAGGTGGATATTACTTCATCTCAATTTCCAAACCATTCTGTATACTTTATATTTCCTTTCACGTTTGTAAATTCTTTGAAGGACTTTTAAATAGTATTATGTCACCAGAGCATCATGCAGAGAATGTAACTTCTTGTTCTTTGTCACATCACTGCCTTGAACGTGTCCTCTGAATTTCTTTAAATGACATTTGGTCTATCCTAAATTATGTATTTCACTGAAGGAAAACGTAGCCAAAGGTAATACAAAATGGCTGGCAACCTAAAAATCACATTTGAAGTATAACTGAACCCTTAAAATATTTAAATTCAAACAAGGAAAGAATATTGTGAAAAAATGGTCATTTAATCCAGGAAGACCCTTAACTGATTTGGTATCCTTCGGCCAATAGTTCTTTCATGCAAACCGCTTTCACTTTCACTTTTCATTTTCACTTTCTGGGAGAGAGGGTGTACTTCCTGCATCCTTTTTCTTCAACATCATTCTTATCTACTTACGAATTGCTTACACATTCTGAAAATTTCCCACTTCCTATGATTCCTTTCAAAGCTTCGTTCTTTGGGGGTGATGTGCTTCATACAAACGTTTAAATGACTAATAACTTACAATGTTATACTTCTGTAAAGTATCTGGTAGCAAGTTTTGCATGGTGCTCAGATATATTTTGCCTAATAAACTGAAGCCAGATCAGTAAGCCAAGAATATTTAATAAACCTAAAGAAATTGATACAAAAGTAAGATTTTCCTATCAATAAAACAATTGGGCATGGTATTTATTTAATTTTTTGATGGAGAGACAGTATAGTATATGGGATTTAAAATCCAAAGACCTTATGTTACTATGTGAGCGATCTTAAGTCAATTATTATCAAGAGTTTCAGCTTTCCATCTGTAAAATGAAGTGAAGCATTCAGAACCAGTCTTAATGTACATTTAAAAGGATAAATTGGGATAGGTGATGTGGAAGCAATTTATAAGATTTTTCAAATACTACAGATAGGATTCTATAATTGTATTTATTACTTGTAGCATCCTCCAAATTACACCATGTATTTAATAATGTATTGTCTTTATTCAGTGGGTCAAGCTTATTCCTAAAAGTGGCTTGCATTACATTATACTGATATAAAACAACAGATGAACAGTATGAAATTGCTGTATTTTTATTCCACTGCCTTTCTCATGTTGTCTTTTAAATTAGGTAAACAATGTTTTGCTTTTAGAAGTTTCCGTGAAGAGCATATAGGGTAAAATTACTCATGAGGTAGAATCATTTAAGCAAGGAATTTAATGTTCACATTATTTAATCATGGTAATAAGGACTAGAAAACAAGAGAAATAAACAATAAGCTAGATTCTTAATCAATTTTATTATATACAGTATCTCTATTTATTAATTTATTGGATCTAAGAAATATTTCTACAACACAAAGCCACAGCAATTGGCTATAAAGCCTAGGAATTATTCACACAAAGGCATTATGTGAATTTAAGGATTTTTGAGGCTACTTTTTGAATACTGCTCTCATTCAAGAAACATTTCACTATCTAGTATGTGCTAGATATTGGGCATCCAGGTGTCTAGACAAGAGACACATTTTTCATATTGTTGTTGTAGTAAGTCACTACAGTTTATTCATTATTGCTCATTCCTATGCAAAAACATAACAATTATTTTCTACTCATTTCCTTTATGCATATGAATTTAACTTAAACCCTCATTCGTCCTTTCATTTAGAAGTCACACTTTTCTGGAATATCAGTTGTGCAGAATTATACTTTCTTAGGTTTCTTCTGAATAAAAGGAAATTCCACACTCCTCTTATTGCTATTATAAACAATAACTGTCTAAAATTCTCCATTTAAGTCACTTTTTAACTAAGGAGAAATATACAGAGTAGGTCACCACATACAAACACACACACACACACACACACAAAGGTTTAAAGATAACACATTATTGTTCACAGGATTTAGTGCTGCCTAGAGTTCTCTAATTATAAACAGAACAGTCAAGCATATACCCAGTGGCTTGGGAGAACTAGTGCACGTTTTCACTTTTCTCATGAGGAGAGAAAGATGCTGTGATTTTTCTCTCTTGAGATCTCTGCCGTTGGCAGGCCTTATTAGCATTCACCTTGCTTATCTTGTGCGTGTCTTGTAACCCTGGTTGAATCCTAAATGCCCACCAGGAGAATTTAGTATCCCCTAGAGAATTTAGGAGAGAGGTTGTTCCAGAAGAAGTAATTTAACTTCAGACAATTTTCTCCATTCCACCCCTCTTGGTAATGTGTGCACTCTGGAAAAAACAGGTCTTGTCTGCCAGAACGTTTGAATGTTTTTTGTTTTTTGGTTATTACTTAAACTTATTACAGGGCTTTCTGCTTGCAAAGCAGTAACTACTTCTGCATACAATCTGTCCGTGGTAGAGGGTTTCCTAGACCTTTAGCAAAACTCTCTATCACTGAAAACAGATTCCACATCTAAGAATACAGAGACGGCAAAGGTGCCAAAACCTTCTTAAGAGCTACGTCCTGGTATTCACAAATGCTTTAGAAATTCTATTTCTTAATGATGGCGGGAAAAAGGTATTCTGTTATTTATAAATGTGGTTTGAGTCTACACTGACACATCAATGGTTGTACTTAAGAAAGAGGCACATTTCAGGTAGACCTATTTATTTCACAACAACCCATTACGTGGTGAAAAATCAAAAGGAGCATTTGTTTTTTAAATACTTTATAAATGCTTCTAATTTCCATTAGTATACTGAATTGGTTTAGCAAAAGGGATAATCTTTTTAAAATTCGATAATTGTAAAGGCCCAGAAGAGTGCCTCACATATGTTAAGCATTATATGTGTTTGTAAAATAAATCAAATAAAAATTATAAAGGCTTACTTTTGCTCTCATAATGACTATAAATGATAAAAGTATAGCAATTTGTGTATAATGGCTTTTCTTTCTTGAGCTGTACTACACTGGTCACTTTCATCTGTCTAATATAGGGAAGCATTATAGTTTAGGATAGTGGTTGTCACCTGGGGGCAATTTTGCCATCACCTCCCCTGCCTGCCCCTGGAGACATTTGGCAATGTCTGGAGACATTTTTGGTTGTCACACTCAGTGTAGACTCAGCCAGTATCTGCAAGTACAGGCCAAGGGTGCTGCTAAACATCCTGCAGTGGACAGGATGGCCCCCTAAAACAAGGCAATTAGTAATGAATACTTCAACATACAGTACAGAAGATGAAAATGCTTATTAAAATTTAAGATTTATTTATAGATTTCAATATTTTATTCAGCAAATTGTGCCTTCAAAGCACTTTTTATATATGTAATCATATTTAATGGTAGGCAGATATGACATTATAATATTGCAATTTTCTATTATTCTACCATTAGGTTTTTGTATCTATGCATTTGTGATAAATTCAATTAATATATGTATTATAGAGTTTGTTCTGTCATTCATTTATTGTGCTGCCTCAACTTAGGCCTTCATCATTTATTTTCTGAACCAAAGAAATGACCTACTCAATCAATCTCCATCTACTAGACCAGTGTCGAATGAGTCAGTCAACTGTTGAGATTTTATTCTAAATAATATCTTGCTATTACTACTAAAGAACAAAAACCTATTTTTTAATAAATTAGAGAATATACTGTGCACTCTCATTTTCATTTCAGAATCCAAAACCTGTATATAAATGGAACTTAAAGAGGTTGAATTAAAGATATTTTAATGGGAGTATTTTCTGGTTTTTGGCCAAAGATGTGTGTATCTATCTTTTATGTTTGCACAATGAGTAAAAAGAGATTAAGAATTGCTTTTCTACAATATCGCCCTTCATTAATTTTCTACAATATTTACAAAATGTACTTAAAGATATTTTTTTTCACTTGCTTTGATATCTAATGCTATAGCTATAGTATCATATTGCTTTGGTGGTTCTGAAAGGTTTGTTATTTCCTCTGGGTATTTGTTGTAGTTACATCATATATCTTGTTTCCTTATTGGGGAAGGTACAACTAAAGGGGAGTTGTGCTTCCAAAACGTCTCTGAAACGTTGACCTATCCCTTGCAAAAAAGCACTCTCAACTGCTTTCAAAAATGAAGCAAAATACATATGTCCAGTGCTTGGTAGTTTAAGACCCATGTTACGGATCAACCTAGAGAGGTCAAATTAATCAATCCATCAATGAGAGAAAACTACCAATGGAAAGAACATTCCACGTTAGATAAGCCATTTCAGTTAGGAAAGGAATCATGGTAATTTTTTTCTGGACCGTGTAAATATTGATGCAGTTCTTAGTAAATGCCAGGCACTGGTAGGAGCTGTGAATTCAGCATTGAACAAGACAGGCAAAGTCCCTGCCCCTATGAAACTTATATTCTAGTTGGCCTTGGTATGGTAATGGGTAGGGATAAGAGTGTCTATTCTGGAGAATAAAATATGCACAATTCTGTATTACTTATTTTACTTAGTTAATTTAGAGAGCTCTTTAATAGGAAACCACGAACTTATTTAGAAAGCAAGTTTCTCAGTGTGAATTATCCACCTAAAAATTACTACCTAACTTCTGCTACAAGAATTCTGACCAATGATAATACTGGTTCACTTTAACATAACTTAATATTTATCTCTTCTTTATTTGATTTAAATTATAATGTTTATATTTTTATTAATTTTTAAAATTTTTGTTAGATACTATTTAACATTAGTTTCCGAATGTAATACAATTTTTAGCTATCTATTGGAAATTGTTTCAAGTTTCTTTATTCATTTAAAATAATTCTTTTTAAAAATAATACCATTTTTTGTACAATAAAGAATATTTGCAAAAAAATACTTTTAAAGTCAAAGCAAATAATCATGTACTGAGTTCTAATCTATGCAAGGTATTAGCAAAGTAAATTCTTGCCTGATAACATCTTGGTCAATTACTACTATTTTTTACAAAGAAAAAGAAAAAAATTTAGAAAATAATGATGAAACATTATTAAACACTCATTAATTAATTGGTGGTGGAAATATTTTTCCCCTCCCCCATGAATTCTATCATCATGTCATCCAGCCTTAATTGAAAACTGGTCTATGTATATTGGCATGTTATTGTATTTCTATTTTTGTCCAATTACAAGATAATTTTTAGCATAATATTATATAATCCCTAAAACCAGGATTCATTTTACAATCAATGCTTTCAACTGAATTGCAGTTGTAATGGAATTTACATTGCGCAAGCATGGATTTTCTTATAGTTTCATACTGTCTTTAGTTGAGCTATATGCAATTTTGGTGCTGTATGTATTGAGTTACCATTTAAAAGTATTGTCACAAAGCTTATTATGCTTTGGTATTATGACGAAAATTATTTTGTATACAGAAATTTGAGGAAAAGAAGAATCAAGGTATAATTTTAACATTAGTGAAACAAATATTTGTAATTGGATTGCCTTCAATTCCACACTCTTTTCTTAAGTAAAAGCCAAATGCTTTATAAAATCTAAAGTGGGAATATACCTATGTTCAGATGAAACTCAATTATTGAGATAAATGTGAAAGGACTACCAAATACCAAGCAAGGAAACTGAAGACGAAAGAAACTGCAATGAGAGGCTGGTCTGACTGATTAATGGATCACTCAGATTGAAATAAGAGAATGTGATTTGTTTGTTTATTTGTTTTAAATTAGCATCATGTGTTTTGTTTGCTTGTTTTCCTTTTTATTGATATGTAAAATAATAATGTGTTTTAAAATCAGTGGCATCTTGTATTCCATGAAATGTAGGCTATACGCTCCTGTGAAGAAATGAGTGTAGACAATTACAGGAAAAGAAAGAACAGATTTTATTATAATGTGCCCACTTGACTGATTAATTACTGTCTTCCATTCTCTCATCCTCTACTAGGAACATTATGGATAAGTAACAAACTAGCTGCTTAATGACTAAATTGTCCAAAAATCAACATAATTACATGAGTTTGGGGAAACAATTCTGATTTTGAGAAAGGTGTGGCTAGGCATGTGCACTGAAAAGTCTCTTCAGGGATGTATTCCCTGATAGCTTCGGAAGTAACCAACATCAATTAATGTCATTATGAGGAAGTCATTTATTTTTCCTTTGGGCCAAGGAAACCAAATCCAGATATATATATATATATATATGCGCCAAAATATATTTTAAGATTTTTAATCAAGGGGATATTTCCTATGTTTTTTAAACATGTTCCATGGTACATGACCATGTGGGATAAGATATATGTTCTAAACTTAGAATTTTGGGGCTGGAAGGGAATTGAATGATTGCTATGGTTTCTTTAAGATCTAATTTCTATCATCTTCTTATTGTAGTCATCTCATTCAGAAACTGAAGCCCAGAAAAATAAATTTATCCAGGCAATGTAACACATTTCAAGAGTGGCACAGCCAAGATTAGAATCTGTTGGCTCCAGTTTCAGTGTTGGATCCGTTAGGCCAAACTGTCCCATAATATATTAAACACACAAATAGGATAATTAACATAGTGGATTTTGTGATGTACCTCCTATTTCTCCCTCCCTCCACCTCAAACACATGCACTTTCAGGACTGAAGGCTTCATTTTCCTAGTTGCTGAACGTATGGGCAACTGATAGTTCTCAAATAAATTCCTCTGCAAGGATTTCCCTCTGAGGGGAAAAAAATAGTCTCCTCACCTAAGGTTACAGCTCTTCCCAGTGTCTGCCAATGTCCAATAACTAGATGATGCAAGGGTATAAGATTCCCTACCGCTTGACTGAATTGTAGACAGCTATGAAGAGCCATCCCAAATTCAGACCTCCCTGTGTGCTCAGTTGAGACAGTTTAATTGTATAGTATTTAATTTCTCCCTCTGCCTGACTCTGCTTTCTTCATTCCCTGTAGGTGTTGGCCTGGAACATTCTCCAATATACTAAACAAATATCTGTCTCAGAGTCTGTGTTCTGAGGAACCAAACTACAACAATAAATATAAATTTACTTGAATTTTCTGGACAAAATGACTTTCCTCTTTAAAATAGCAATAGGAGTGTTCAAAGTAACTTAGGTTCTAAAGAATGAAATAAGCATCTATCAAAGTAATTTCAAGGTCTACTGGTCACTTTATATTGCTATTGTGATTATTATTGTTGTTGTCATCAAGATAACTATGTTCCAGGTATAATGTTAGGCATTTTATAGACAGTGGTTCATCAAATATTTCTCACAGATGACAAAATTAGAGACTTAGGAGGTTAAATAACTTGTCATGGTCACTCAGCTAGAAAGTACTGATTCTGGTTGATTCTCCCATTAAATCTCAAGCTGTCTAAAAGTAGGATCTGGGACTTTTATAAACAGCACTATTTCCATCATGTAGTCAGCACCTTGCCCTCAGTGGTGGTCAATAAATCTTTGTCAGATGAATAAAGAAATCCATACATATTTGACCCCAAATCCATGTCATTAACCTCTGCACTATGCAACCTCCCATGTACACTACGAGCTCTGGCGTTAATAGTGAACATCACAAAGAACTTATAAAAACCCTCTAAGATGTCAAAAGCAAATTATGCCAAAGAAACAGGAATGGGCTATTTGAATATGTATTTTTCTTCAAAACTTGAAAGTGACATCTTTCATTTTGTTTCTTTTAATGGTAGATCCACATGTGCCTTCTTAGTACCAGATATTATACTAGGGAAGTGCTGAGGCTGCCTGTGGGATTGAGTTATTTGATCCTTTTCAACATCTGTTTATTAAAATTATATACTCAATTTAATGTAATATCCCAGGAGCATTAATGATCATAAAAAGAAAACAATGAATAAGCCTACAAAGGTAATATTAATATTAAAGAAGTGGATATAAAGTCTCCACTCACCTTCCCTACTTTCCTAAGCACCATCTGCTGAAATACAAATGAAAAAGAAACATTACCACTGATATTATCATTATGGATTTACTAATGTCTCTTTTGTCCCAAAACAATTTTTCTTCCACAATATTTCACAAGCAGCACCCATGATATGTCGAACATTTGGCTGCAGATATTAAACACCAGGTTTATTTGGAGATTGGTTGGTAACAGATTCAACAGTTAAGTAAAGAACTTAGTAATGCTACAGAGATGGAGAGATAATAAAAGCTCACATTTCCAAATAGGTCCAAGACCTAGAGTGTTAAAAAAGAACCAAGAAGAAGAAAGGAAGCCAGAAAAGCTCCTGAATGATGAAAATTAAATCAAAATAGTTTATTCCTTTTACTTTTTTTTTGCTATTGAAATTTTGTATTATTATTTCAGAATTTTATAGGAGTACACACGTTTTGGTTACATAATTTGCTTTTGTACAGCTGGAGTCAAAGTTACAAGTTTGCCCTTCACCCAGATAGTGTGCATTTACCTGTTAGGTATGAATTTACCCGTTGCCCGTCCCCTCTTCCTCTCCCACCTGCTTGTTTTCCATTGACTTTTACTTCATTATATGCACATAACTGTTGATCGATTAGTTCCAATTTAGCATTAAATACATGTGGTGTTTGTTTTTCTATTCTTGGTATACTTTGCTTAGAAGAATGGTCTCCAGTTCTATCCAGGTTGTTACAAAAGATACTAGATCACCATTTTTTATGGCTGAGTAGTACTCCATCGTATACATATACCACATTTTATTAATCCACTCATGCGTTGATGGGCACTTGGGTTGTATCCACATCTTTGCAATTGTGAATTGTGCTGCTATAAACATTCAAGTGCAATTGTCTTTTTTATAAAATGTCTTTTTTTTTTCCTTTGGTTAAATACCTAGTAGTGGGGTTGCTGTATCAAACGGCAGGTCTACTTTTAGTTCTTTGAGGTATCTCCATACTACTTTTCCATAGAGGTTGTACTAGTTGGCAGTCCCACCAACAGTATATAAGTGTTCCTTTCTCTCCACATCCACACCGTAATCTGTTGTGTTGGGACTTTTTGATAAGAGCCATTCTCACTGGAGGTAGGTGATACCTCATTGTGATTTTGATTTGCATTTCCCTGATGATTAGAGATGTTGAGCATTTTTTCATGTGCTTGTTGGCCATTAATCTGTCTTCATTTGAAAAGTTTATGTTTGTGTCTTTTGCCCACTTTTTAATGGAGTTGTTTGGGTTTTTTTCTTGCTGATTTGCTTGAGTTCTTTGTAGATTCTGGGTATGAGCCCTTTATCAGATGTATAGCATACAAATATTTTCTCACATTCTGTAGGTTGTCTGTTTGCTCTATTGATTGTATCTTTGGCTGTGCAGAAGTTTTTAATTTGATCAAGTCCCCTTTATTTATTTTTGTTGTTGCTGTGGTTGCTTTGGAAGTCTTCTTCATAAATTCCTTGCCTAGGCTGATACAAGAGTTTTTCGAACATCTTCTTCTAGAATTCTTATAGTTTTGTGCATTAGGTTTGTTATCCATGATGAGTGGATTTTTGTGAGAGGTGAGAGGTGTGGATCCTGTTTCAGTCTTCTACATGTGGCTATCCAATTTTCCTAGCACCATTCATTGAACAGTGATTCTTTTCCCCAGTGTATGTTTTTGTCTGCTTTGTCAAAGATCAGATGGCAATATGAGGATAGTTTCATGTCTGCGTTCTCTGTTCTGATCCATAGATCTATGTCTCTGTTTTTGTACCAGTACCATGCTGTTTTGGTTACTATAGCCCTGTACTATAGCTTGAAGGCTGGTAAAGTGATGCCTCCCAATTTGTTCTTATTATGTAAGGTTACATTGACTATCTGAGGTCTTTTCTGGTTCCGAAAAAGCACAGAACTATTTTTTCTAGATCTGTGAAAAATGATGTTTCATGGATCAGCAGAATCAACATTGTTAAAATGTCTATACTACCCAAAGTGATTTACAGATTCAATGCAATCCCTATTAAAATACCTTTTACTTCTAAGAAAGTCCCTGAGGCATGTCTTGTAAGTCTTTCAGTGCTTCCTTTGTACCCCAGGTCACCAGCCTGGCTGTCTCTATTCTAAATACATGGAAAAGTTAAAATGGCAAACTAAAAGTTGTGAAGGGAGTCTGCTACAAGTAGCACATAATAAAAAAAAAAAAATAAGGATAAGGATGACACTGCAAACATCAAGATAGTAAAAAAGAAAAGGCCTGAGCAATATACTTCAATCTGAACTCATTGGATATGGAATCCCTTTAGCAGACCTTAGTTTTACAGAAAAGAAAAGCAGGGAGATTCATTTTAACAATGATGATCGTGAAGCATCAACTTAAAGTACAATACTGTTCTGCATGTAATTTATTTTAGAAAAATATGATATATTTTAGAAAAATTCCCTTGGAAATATTAGGGGAAGGAGGAACTGGTGGGTAATAGAGCAGGCTGCCTGTTTTACACTAGTTATAGGGTAAAAAAACCTCCCTGTGCTTCAGTTTTCCAGTTTGTATAACAGGGATAAGAGAAGCTACCTCAAAAGACTCTTGTGAGAATTAAATATGTAAGAGAACTAGCAGATTGCTTGCAATATAATATATACTCAATAAATATGTATTATTATCTCAAGGAGATAAAATATATTCAGAAAACATTTATTTAAAGGATAATATGTACCAGACAGTTGGGTCAGGAGGATGGAGTAGATACTATGAGAAGTGGGTGACTTGAGGTTGCATTTTGGCAGTACAATAGCAAGAACTTGATTTTAAGGAGTATGAGGAAAAGAGAAAAAAAGATAATTTTCAGGTGTCGGCCTGACAGTGGTACCGTTTACCAAGAAGGAGAATACTTGGGGAAGAATGGGTTTCAAAATTGAAAATCAAGTATTGTTTTGGTTTGGTTCGAATTTATGTCAAGTTAGTGATGTCTATCAAACAACAAAGTGATGGTAGCTGAATAAGAAAATTGGGACTCTAGGTAGAAGTTATGTTTAGAGATGTGGTCTTCCAAGAAATAGTGAAAAGATGGGTATTTAAAACTGTATATCATTTAGATTTCAAGTAAGCAGCAATTTTCACTAGCTCCTTCAACATGTGTTGTATCAGCCTGCTATCTCTATAGCTCTTCTCTCTTCTCCTTTATCTGTTTCTTTTCACTGTTATCTTTCTTCTTTGTAGCAACAATAAATCCTTCATTTTTTGCAACTAGAACACGAAGCCAGCTAGTCTTAGTTTCTACCTCGATGCATTTTCCCACACCAACACAGTGCTCTCTTTAGGAGGAATTTTGGTCCCAGCTTGTAATCTTTGCTTCCTCACAGCACGATTCTATGAGCCATGTCTTGTTTCTATCACTAGAGTATAAAGTCCTTGTGAGTAAGAAGGTAGCATGTAATTGTGGACCTGATTTTGATTAATAAATTGCATCCCCAAATCAAAACAAACCATGTACTGAAAATTTATTCTAAGTGCTCTGTTGTCCTTTTAAGGTCATTGAATACACTTGGATGTTTGTAATTCTTTAAATTTCTCATTTACCATTGTGATGATACAAATCTCAATACTGGTAATTCTACTAACTCTCTGGGCATATCCGTAAGCAAATATAGCATATTAAACCAACAAAAAATAATGGCGTCATATATTGCTATTCATTACTTATGAAAATAATCTGTATTTTCCAGTAAAACTATAGAATTCAAATTTAGGAAATTTAGATAAACAAATATCAAAATGCCTTTTAGAGTCAGTTAACCGTTTAACCACTCCTGTGTAGTAGTATTGCACTGGAACATTTAATCTCACGGAGGCTTTTACTGATGTTTCTTTAAACATTGTTGAAAATTTAGGGATTTGCACACAACTGTATAAAAACCACTCTATTCTATGTATGCTATGAATGTATTTTTTACAGGCATCTTTTCTTTTCTGTGTCTCACCATAGGCTACATATCGAAATCGAATTGTGAGCCAAAATCTCAGCACAAGGGACAGAAGAGCAATGCATACTCCCACCGAGGACCGTTTTAGATACTCGGCAGCTGACCAGACAAGCCCCTACAAAAACAAAACATGTCAACTCTCAAGTCTATGTTTAAGTAATTTCTTGAAGGACAAGGAACTAGCAGAAGTTATCAAACATTCAAGAGGAACTTATGAAACCCTTACTTCAGAGGTTACACAAAACCTACGTGCCACTGTTGGACAGAGCTCTCTGAAGGCAACAGCTAAGACAGAAGGGCTTTCCACGTTCTTAGAGAAACCAAAGGACCAAGCTGCTGTGGCCCGACAGCATTCAACCTTTACAGGCAGGTTTGGACAGCCACCGAGAGGGCCAATCTCGTTACATATGTACAGCAGGAAGAATGTTTTTCTCCATCACAATTTACACACCACTGAGCTGCAGACTCTAGGTCAGCAGGATGGGTAATTAAATCACCCTATTCCTGTCTCTGGGTAGGATAAAAATGGTTAGTGTTTCTCGTGCATAGTTCATATTAAAATTGTCATGTACTTTTTATTATTTTTTATTTTGAGTCATAAGAAAAGACTTGCGGACATTTTTTCTTAAGAGTGAAGGTTCGAGCATGTTAATTGAATTAGGTTGAATTGCCTTGAAGACTTTATATATATGTGTGATAAATGGGACCATCTTGCTGGTTTATATAGTCCATAATTTATTTTTTATCTCTATCACTTGCTGATATGTATTGAGGTTTCAGAAGGTAATATCAAATAGCAATCTATTCACTCTGTTAATGGTGTTACTGTAAAAACAGATCTGAGGAATAAATAGATAAAGGAAGTATAAAGAATTTTAAATTACATAGCTAACAGAAGAAGAAAACAAGAGGAATTTTAAAGTCTTATATTTGGTGGTGTACTTATTTGAAGAATGAAGCTTGCTAGCATGTAACCTAGAGATGTGTTTGTCTCTATTACATACATTCAAGCTTATCTTGATATACTTACTATTAAGGGGGGGAAAAGCTGTTTCTTTTATCCTTTAAACGTTTAGTCCACACCAGTTCACAAAGGATTTCAGACAGAGTAATTGCTAGGCAAATAGAGAATGACAGCTCTGATCTTTGAAAAATTTTGCTTTCAGTTTTTTCTGTTGATGTTGAAGTATGAAGACATAACATGGTGATGTGGTAAAGTTGGCTGAAGTTTGTCAAATAGCACTTAAAAAATGACATGCTATGTTCTATGTTGAGTCACTGTCATGGCAATATTAGCATATTTTTCAAAATTTAGAAGATGGAACATTCTAAGAAAAATATTCTTTTACTTTACTCTCCTTATATTTTTAAACGTTCATTTATTTTTCAGTGCACATCCAATTTCAGTTTATGTATATCAACCTACATCCGTGACTTCATGAATTGAGGAACAGAAGATGAATTTTTGGGTGGCCAAAATACAATACTCTGACTATGCAGTCACCTAGATTTAAAATAAAATGTAAAATATATGCGAAGTTTGGCAATTTGATCAATTTGATCTTAGAAAGAAACCTCTAACAGGAATATTTAAAACTCATTTGATGGCACATACTTCTCTTTGACAAATAAGGCCTAATATGTTGTATACTTAAGTGCACATGAGATAGATCAATAAAGCTATCCATTTATTGATAATTTCTTCAGGTTTAATTAGTAACAAAGCAGTGTCAAACAGTTTCGGTAAGTACAAAAATAAATAATTTTTAAAGGACTAGTAAGAATCAAGGCTGCAGTTTTTCTCATACAAATATCAGAGCTGGTAACTATATCCACATTAGGCATAGTCCATGAAAATTGAAACTGTCATACCTACTGCATGATCTGTTTTTCTTGCGTTCTCTAAGAGACAGAATCCATCTGTGTGTACAAATGAGATGAATAAAGGGAAATTGAGATAGCAGTTTTAGCATGGCATCCAACTAACCTGCTTAAATTAAAGCTATGTGCAAAATGCATCTATTATAAAAATGTAGTTGAGCTTAATGCTTTGGGGAAAAGCCATTCGATTCCTCCTCTCCCCTCACAGCTTCGACTATTGAACTTTTATAAATTTTCCAATTTTGGTGAGAATTGATAAAGTAAGGAGTCTAGTGGATAGGTTGTACTTGTAATTTTGGTTTTCCAAAGGAACACACATGTGCATCAAGACAAACGTTTGCCAAATGTTTTCTTTCTTTGTGTGTTTGTAATTCTGCCAAGAGAACAATACACACTGCAATTTGCTTGACTTAATGAGACTGCTATCTAAAATCCCCACCATACTTTAGAAGCTATAATGTTCATGCAGATATAAATTTTGGGTTAGGCAATATTTTAAAATGATAGAAAAATATATTAATTGTGGAATTTAGCTTGATTTGTCCCGAAATTTGGTGTGTGTTGCTAGAGTAATTTAAATTTGTAAATAAGCATGATAAAATAATCAAGGATTTTTTCCCAGGATATGAAGGACTGTGTATCACAAATAATGTTTTTGATTTAGACTTTTGGAGTTTATAGTTTTGTTTTCCTAGAAGATAGACTTTTGAATTATACTTTATAAAAAAATAATCTATTTAAGAAAATCTGTCATTTAATAGACATTTTAAGAGATGTTTTAAACACTAGTATTTTCTTGAAAAATCTTTTTTAAAGCTGAATCATTCAAAAAGAAAACCTGGATTAAACTGTTCGATTTTAAAAGGAAGGGTATTTTTTGGAAATATCATCTTAAAGCTGTTTTATATCAGTATTTTCAGCATTGTTATAATATTATTTGTAATACTAAGTGTAACTCAGGCCTGGAGAAGGTGTCAGCCCACTATGCTAATGTACATCAGTAACTGTAAAACAGGGGTCCTTTGTAAGTTCCTCTTGTGTATATATAGCACTCATAACAATGGCATGTGGGCATTCTTTCAGTGAATTGATTTCTTTGTACTAAAATCTCTAGTTTTCTAAGACAGTTCCATGTATAAAAATGATTTATACATTTCTCCAAGGCGGTACATATCCAAAGACATGACACCAGGGGGAAAAAGTGCTTGTTTTTCTGATGGAAGCAGTGGTCTTTTATTTTCCTTCCTCTTTCTTCTGTGCATGTATATGTGTAGCTAAACCTAAATGACTCTGTAAAATTTCTGCTGCGAATTGTCTCTTCTGAATTTAAAATGTGTTTTAAAGACTCTTAGGAAGAGATATTCCTTGAAGAAAAGCTGTTTCCACCTGAAATAAACTGTTCCCATTTTTATAATTATTGGAACATGAAACTGTATTTCTATGAACTCAGTGACTTTTTTCCGAATAATTTTATATGCCAACAGAGCCACCATGAAACTCTGGATTATCTCTCAAATTAATTTTATTTCTTTGGAGAACCTTAGTCTTTGTCCAAATGACACCACAAAACTATTGCTGCAATACTAAAGGTTTGAATCTACCAGTATCAATATGCTCAGGATAAGAACCTAGAGCCACATGTTATTCAGGTTATTTTTGTTATCTATTGGTTGAGATATAAATATTATAGTAGATAGTTAATATTAAATATCTGTAGGCATACACATAGTTACATAATTAAAATGTTCACAAAGATTCCTCATGATTAATCTGGGTTCATGACCTGTTTTACTCCTTACACTTTCTAAGACTTAAGCCTAGCCGACTGTCATTATTTTCTGAGTATTTAGCTCTTGTTGAATTCAAAGGAAATTTCACATTTTGTTTTGTTTTTTCCTGTGTATCTAATAGAAATAATATCCATTCACCCCCCCCAAAAAGTTATTTTTTATTATTACGTATTTAAGGACCACGTCCCTGAGATAAATGATCGCATTTCACTAGCCCTCCCAGGAACTTTCTTAGTAATTTAGTTGTTGATTATTAGTTAGTTGATTAGCTTAGCAACTTAATTGCTGCTTAATAACTTAGCATTTTATTGAATGGTGAATACTATTTCTCCACAACATTGGTCATTATCTCCTTCTCTTTATCAAAAAACAGCAATCCATAGCAGTGGGTAACTTGGAATACCGGTCATAATCTGAAAATTATAATCTCAATTTTGTCACAGTTTTTCACTTTCAGAACTTTACATTCTGAACAGCTATAGAAGTAGGAAGTGCTCCAAAATGCTCCTAAGACTCCACTGAAACAAATATAGATGAAAGTGGAAAAGAAAGGGGGATAGGCAAAGGTGGTATCTATGATTGTCATCCCTGTGACTGAATCACATGGCCCCTGGCCAGAAGCTTTTCCTTCACTGATACATCTTAAATTCAGCATTGATTCATTTATACCAGGACTTTGATTGCATTCTAAGACTTGATTCTATTTAAGCATTATTATCAGGTCCTTTTATGTGTTTTCATGTATTTTATACACACACACACACACATATATGTGTGTGTATATATACACACACACATATATATATGAAATACATATATTTTAAGAAGTATTTCAATTACACATAATATTCTTTGGAAATGTACTCCTCCTGGCATTTAAACCTTTAAAAAATTTCTTGTTTTTTCCCATGTGCTAACTTTGTCATGCCAACTCTGAGCTATATCTAATCACATGGCAGTGATGATAGAAAATATAAACCAGTTTTGAAAATCTGATTCCACACTGGTCACTAAAAAAAGCTGAATTGCACTGTAGTGTAAAAGCAAACAGCCAACTAACTAATCAACCAACCAAAGAAGCCTGCTCCCCTAACATTATACATCACCATTGCCAGATTTTTATTTTTCAAATCTTGTTCTGGGCCAACTTGTTTCACCAAAGGTCAGAACTACAAATATATCCAGAAACTATTTATTTGCAATATATTTGATCTTGCTAAGAACCCAGTTCTATTTCTAAGGAATGCAGTTCAAAAGCAAAAAGTTAAAATATATTACCCTGTAGTTGTATTACCTATGGAAAAGAATAAAGGCAGTCCACCCTATTTAAGATCTGGAGAATTTACCACGAAAACTAAGGCACAATAAAAATCCTTAAATAACACACAGTGGATTTCTTCCATTTGAATAAGTAATCTAGAATGTGGGATATCATGGTTCTTTCTAGAGCATTTCATTGTAGCCTCAAGAACTTCTCCAATTTAATATAACACACATTTATTCTTCTTGAACATGAAATTCAAGGAGCCTCCTTCATTTTATTATTCTTTCCAAACATTACCTCACTGCTTTAGTAAGCTCAGGTTGCTATAACAAAATACCATAGACTCAGTGGCTTAAACAACAGACATTTGTTTCTCACAGTTCTGGAGACTGGTAAGTCTAAGATCAAGGTGCTGGCAGAAGCGGTTCCTGCTGAGAGTTTGCATCCTAGCTTGCATAGTGGAGAAAGAGCCCTGGTTTCTTCTTCTCACAGGGACACTAATCCCATCATGGGAGCTCCACCCTCATGGCTTCATCTAAACCTGCTTGCCTCCCGTAGGCCCATCTTTAAATACTATCACATTTAGGGTTAGGCCTTCAACATATGAATTTTGCAGGACACAAAACTTTCATTCATAGCACTCATTTTTCAGCTCACAACAACCTAGTCAGGTAGTTATTGTTTTACTCTTTCATAGATTAGTACAGAGAGGTTAGGTAATCAGCCAAAATCACACAGCATGTATGATTAATTACACTGGATCCCATAACCCTTTATCCTTCTATTTATAGCATGCTTATCTACAGAGTAGACTCTCTCCTAAGGAGGCAGTGATCAAGCAAACATGTGCTTTTTCAATCTTCTTTACTCCCAAACTCCATTGATACTTCCAGGGAAGAAAATCCAAGCAATGATCTATTTTAGGAAATCTGAGTACTTTCATTCAAAAATATTTTTAGGATAATTATTAATGTTTAGCTCAATAATTATAGAATTCTGAGAGGAAAGATCTCCTTTTATTTCAAAATTACCTCCTAGAAAAACTGACATCCTAATTTTCTTTTCTTGAAAGCAGTTGGGAAAATACTAAGAAATAATTTCATGTTATATTTTCTAAAGCAGAGAACCAATTAAGTGTCTAATGAAGGGAAAACATACAGCAGATAAAAAAAATCTAGTTCTCAGATTATCTTATTTTTTCTTTCATTTCTGAGGATACTGATATAGACATCATCAAATTAGTATGTTTATATTGCCTTATCTACATTTAAAAACAAGATCTTTACAAAAATATTTTAGATATTTCTATCTAGGAACAAAAATAACAGCTGATTTAAAATTTGCTTAAATATTCAGAAGGAGTTGAAATTGAATGGGAAATATAAATTTACTTGTCCCAAATTTTTAAATAAAATATCTTATTTTATGGTTAATCATAACAACAAAATAATTTACAAATAGGATGTAATTATATTATGAATTCTCTCTTTCAAAACCTTGTTTTCAGGAATGCAATAAAATTTGAAGATTAATGTAACTAGATCCTATTTTTAGGGGAAAAATACCCTGAATGATGTATTCTTAGATATATAGATCTAAGATTATTAACATTTACAACATTGTTTTCTATTATTCATCTCTAAAACTCTAAAAATTCAGTGAGAAAGATAATAAATAAAAAATTACCCTTGAAATTGCAAATATTGGTAATATTGAATGCAATAGTATAATTTCTTTTGTGGCTCTTGATTTCCCAATAAGGTCAGTGATTTTAATGAAAATTTCTCAAGTTAACTAATATTCTGAGAAAAGATTGCTACATTTAAGCATTGTGATTAGAAAAATATGCATATTTCATGCACATAATAAATTTTAAAACAACAAATCAGTTGTGTGGTACCTGACTGCTTTCAATATGACGTTAATTTGTCTTGTAACTGTCTTGGTGATGGATTGACTTACACATGTAGTCACACTGGGCATAAAGCATTGTGATTTACTTCTAGGTTCTTGAGAGTTGTGACAATTGGGAAAAGACAGATCAGCCCCTTATTTCATCAGCCAGTTGACCTATGTTTCTACTTTCTTTGCTACCAGTTTTCTTAATTTCTGATGTGCAGCAATAATATGCACATATATCCCCAAGGACTATTAGGAGACTATACTGCTATAATTAATTTCAGTAGATGTGTAGAATCTCTTCATTCTAGGCTATACTCTTTTTATACCCATTGTTTACAAATGGTCACAATTAAAAATATATCTCACAGTATTTTGACTTTATATTTTCGGAAATCCTATTTATCCTATGTGTTTTGTAACAACACAAAAAAAAACAAAATCCTTCTCTAAGTTCTCTCTCTCAAACACATACACATATACACACATTTGGAGTTTTTAAAATGAATGGAAGCTGGATGATTCAGAACAGTTACTCAAGCAGTAGAAACAGTATATACCTATATATCCATTTGACATCTATACCAATCAGTAGAGAAGAACAGACATTTTATAATGCTTCCTACGATGCCTTGAAAATATACTGCATGATTTTAATATTTAACCTTGTCAAGTGTTTATATAGCCTCACAACTTCAGAGTAAATGGTGTTCTGCTGTGTAGTTGTATATGATGCAATTTCAAAAAGCTGAAATAAAGCAATATGATATATTTTATAATTTATATGTAATGTGACCTTATGGTTGAAGATTCAATCCATTTTCCTGATCACAGGAAGTTTCTCTTTGACTCTGAACTCTATTTTCTATAAAGAATGTCTAGAAGCTCTGTATTGGTCTTTTTATTAAATTACTGAAGGTATTAAATTTTAAGAATTATTTTGAAGACTTTATAAGAACTCATATACTCTATTTCTAGATTCTCTTGGCAACCTTTTAAAAATCCTTTGGTTATGGTTATAATCAATTGGCGCTTTCTTGTGGAGGAATTATGTAGATATTTCTCTCTTAAATTTCAATTGTAAAACAATTATTTTTCAAAAATATTTAAAATAGAATACTGACATATATAGTACTTATTATTTATATATTCTTTCAATTATCCTCATATTTAACCTTATTCTAAATAACCCTTATATGTTTTATGGGAATACTATATCTTTCTAATAGACCAAACGCTTTGACATTTGTACAGACATCATCAGGAGAACAGATCAAATGTACAGAAGTGACACAAGTGAATATTATAGTTTAAGGGAGATTTAAAAATGTAATCACTTTTCAGAAGTTATCTGTGAAAAGTGGGAACCAAGTTTTATATGGAAAGTTAATTTATTAGTTTGAACAAGCGTAGTACTTGATTTGGTTTCATTTGTAGACTTGCCCTGAATTTCACAACATTTAAAAGTATTACTTAGAATACACTGATAGTCATATGACCAATATAATGAAGCAAAAATCATAACAAAATGGTGTAAGAGGTGCTTTTGCTTTCTGTGATTCACTGCTCAAAACTGATTTTTGCGTTTTGATTGTTTTTCATATTATGGATTTTTATACATGAAAAATGAAATATTTAAGTAAAGGTTAACTTTAACTACAAACTGTCTCTTGTACCACCGTTTGAACCCAACATTACATAGTTTCTATTAAACAAGAGCTGGAAAGAAGGAGGAATATACATATAAATCCAGTCTTGAATTCTAGTAAACTGTAAAAATAATCATATCCTGAAAATTTGAGCTGATGCCATGTTTCAATTAAATGGTTGATTTTAAAGAGTCTATACTGGACACATTAGGTCAGTTGCTGGTAGGAGTTTTATCTTCACACAAACAAAACAAATGGCCTAAGAGTGTGCCCTGACAGTTTTAAACCCAAACAAATACCACTTAACACAAGTGCATTTGATAAAGCTGTAGCACCATCTCATCAGCTGTAATCACTGCTTTGCATTTAAGTTCTACCATGAACATATTTATTGTTAAAGAAAATATGACTTGTTTACAGAGGCTTCCATGTTGCTAAACACCACAAATTTAAGTATTTCAAACAATATATTGAAGGATTATCATACATGTGGAAAGTAAAATGAAGACTAGCATTTTATAATAATCACCTTAGAATAGATCTTAGCCAGTAAGATTATAACAGGACATGCAGAAATTAAAGGAATAGTTTAATATATACCTGAATCATAATGTAAAGTCAGAGAGCCAATCAAAATATGCTATCACAGAAGAGAAAAAAATGCTCCTCTTTAACAGAAATCCCTAGAAAAATATTACTAGAAATTCTGTAATCTCTGAAATTTTCAAATTCTTCATACCTTTTTTTAGGATACCATAATCTAAACACTGTTTTGATAATGGACAAATTTATACAAGGACTTCTGAAATCCCCAGATTCTTTTTTAAAAAAAAGGGAAATCTAATCTTTAGTGTCAAGCTCTGAGCTTACTATATCACATTTCAGTGATATTTAATCTTGCGGAAGACAAGGTTGTGTTTAAATGTGATTAGTCTACCATATGTTTAAAACAAATATTTCAAGCTTTTACAAAGCTATTTATTTTTTTTACCATGTTTTGTTCCTCACATACAAAACACTGCTTCCTGTGCTAAAACTGCTTCATTATCTATTAAAAACAAAATTCATGAGAATGCTTGTTAAAATATCAATAACTTACTGACTTTTAAGACTGTAGTAGTTAAAAGAATGAACAGAAGCCGCTGCCTTTTACCAGTATTCTGTTTAGCTAACAGAGGTGGCAGAGAAATGCCACATGTTTAACAAGTAAGTATATTATATAAAGAATAGGGATAAATACAAATGCCTAAAAAGTCTTTGCTATTTATTGTATTATGTTGTACTTTAAAGAGTCAAGGTGTTCCAGTTCTCTCTAATTATTTCTTAATTAGATAGCAGTCTTATAAATTACTTCACATTAAGCTTTCATCCAACGTATGCATGAAAAGTTTAAAACTTAAATTAGCAATAATAAATTCTGAGTTTTCCACTGGCAGTTGTGATAGTGAAAGATCTCCTAATTCATGCTTTGGGCAAGTAAAATAATAACTGAACATACGATTTAAAATTAATAGGGGTGCGGTCATTCAGAAGAGTTATCTACACTATAAAGTACTCTCTTTTTTAAAAAAATTAAGGACAACTTTAGTATTCCCAAATAAAACCATTCTGTTACCTTTATTACATTACATGCATAACCAACTTTGTTAGTGTATTTATGCAGCCCATATATATGTTGGTTACCTACCATCGGCCAAATAGCGTGCTCTACACTTAAAATGCAAAAATAAAATATTGTTACCCATGTTCATGGTGAGACAGGTGAGATAATATATGTGTATTTGTGTGTGTGCATATATATACATATATATGTATATGTAATTTTGTTAATATAAAACAGTGAATAGAGGCTCTATAGTGACGTGAAATAGATTTTTCTTAATCACAATAATGTTTAATAAGTACTGAGTTATGTTCTATACAGGCAGGAGTTATATTAATTTCTTTACATGGGTTTTCTTATTTAATCTCACAACAAGCCTGTGGGTAGACATTCATATTATTATTCCTATTTTACCTTTGAGAACAGTAAAAATTAGGAACTTGTCTCAAGTCACATAGCCAGTAAGAGGCCTGGGTGGCTATTATGTCACACAGTGCTGTTCTATATAAACACAGAACAGTTCAAAATTATTTCTTCTGTAGTTATTAAGAAATGTTTGTAAATAATCTATGCAGTCATCTTATATTTAAAGCAGAGTTTTGAGATTAAAAAATAGGGTCAATATAAATTAACTTTATGTGCTAGCTTAGAAAACATGGACATTGAGCACAGACTTTGGAATGACAGAGTAGTAACTCTGAATCTCAGCTGTATAATTTACTGGTTATGTAATCATGGCAAAATTGTTGACTTCTTTAAATCTTAAATTTTCTCACATGTGAAAATGTGGCTAATAACTCCTATCACAAAAATTTATTTTAATGATTAAATGAGATAATATATATGAAAGAACCTATAAAATAGCTTGCATATATCATTTAAGATCCTTGTAATTCATTTTGTCTACTATAGTTGTCTCACAATATCAACATGGGCTCTTGGGAAATTAGAAAAGCACATAACTTTGGAAATTCTTACAAATCAGCCTTACCAGGCACTATGTTTCTCTATATATTTGGAATATTACCACTGTGAATAAATGTGTAAGATTTTCATGGTATTCTCCAACTGATTACTGGAAGCAATGAAGAGATTTTTCAAGGTATTTGCTGAAGATACAGTTCATAGGAGTGAAAGGAAGGAAGAGTGTTAGGGGTATAGTTGCTGGACCTATTGACTTACAATTAAACCATACAATATTAAAGGGGTAGCCCTGTAGTCAGACTAATTTTATTATAAGTTTACCAAACTTGCAAGGGACAATTACTTAACAAATTATACAATTACTCTAGAAATTTAAGAAAACCTCACATCTACCAAGAACTTATAAGATGATTACAGACTTATTTCTAAAACTAGGTAAGAACGATATAAAAAGAGGAGGTCATAGATCCATTTCACTAATGAACATCGAAGGAAAAATTTCAAATATTAGACAACTGAACCAACATTAAACAAAATATATCATAATCATGTAGAGTTCATACCAAGAATACAAAGATAATTAACATAAAAATCAAGGTTATCCATCATAAAAAGAAATTAAAGGAAAAAATCATATAATTATTTCAACTGATGGCTAAAAAAAGCCCTTGATAATGATTAACCCATATTTATGCTAAAAACCATAGCCAACTCAGAATTCATGTAATTTGTAAAGGTCATCTACCAAAAACCCACCTTGAAATACGATACAGCATACTTAGTTTAGCTACAATTTATAAAGCTCTTGGAAATCATTATTCCCATCTTTACAACAGGAGAAACTAAAATATCTAAAAATCAATGGCTTTTCTTGGACTCAGGGCTAGGTACCTAGGTTGCAAGGCAAGCGACAACCCTGAAATATGGAGAAAGTCAAACTCAAAAAAATCATAGCCTAGATTTCCTTACCTGGAGCACACATAAGTTAGGGAGACATAAACTGGTAGAAACACTTAAATAGTAATTTTAATGATTTGCTGGGGTTTTATTGTGAACTAGCATAACAGTGAGAAACCCATGGGATCACAGTCCTGTGAGGTTTCCACACTTTTATGGATTTCACCTGCAAGAAACTCATCAGCTTCTCATGGCAAAGAGCCAAGAACAATTTCCTCCTATCTGTGGCTGGGGAAGAAGGGTAACCATCGTAAAATATGCCCAGAGCATTCTCCTACAAAAACTTACTCTTAAGGGAAAAGATTTACTATAAATTTATTGCATCTGAGGGAAGGTCATTTCTCTTACTCCAGCTCTCTGTAGCCCTTCTATCTCACTTAAAGGGTCAAGAGAAGCTGAGACAAACTTGTGAAAGTTAAGACCCAGGGACAAAGGACTGAAATTTTATCATAATATTGTAGAAGACTTTCTCTTTTTCACAATTTACCACTATACCAACAGGGCTCCAATATAGCTGTGAATTAACAGCTGAAATTTGTGTAAGATTCAAATCTTTGAAGAGAAATACTTAGGGAAGTGAAAGTTAACAAACGAGACCAAAAGAAGGACACTAGAGGAATTTGAAGCCTCCGGTATCTTCAGATACAGAAAACAATAGACACAGACCAACTCCCAGCCAGAGTACCGTAACACCTCACACTATTTACTTCAGTTCTTCTAATCTGATACATCACATTTAACTTTCAACAATTAGGCATGCTTAAAGGTAAGAAAAAAAGCACGGTCTGAAAAAACAAAGAAAGCATCAGAATAAAGACTCAGATATAACAAAAATTTTGGAATTATCGGGCAGGGAATTTAAAATAACTAATATGTAAAAGGCTCTAACGGGATAAACAGTGTTTCTCAGTCGCTGTCATCACTGTACATGCTAGTATCAAACAGTATGTAATGTTTAAAAAAAACCCGTATTTTTTATCACTCATTACCTCTTGAAGAATCATTACGGACACCTCGCAGAACTCCAGGAGCCCATGGAATGTCGGCTGAGTGGCAAGCACCGTAGACGTAGCGTCTGTTTGGTGTTCTTTGCTTAGATCACCTTACGTGGGTACAGGTGTTCTTTGCTGTCTTCTCCTGTTCTCCACTCCTATGCTCACTCTTTTTCCTCTGTCACTGTCGACTCCCTTGAAAATTTGCTCCTACATCCTTCAGTATTATTTAAAAACTCTAAAACGAGCGGCCGCGCGGCCGTACGTGCCGCCGGCTTTATGTGTCACGGGGCCTACGTGCCGCGCGGGCCTACGTGTCCCGTGGGCCTACGTGCGGCGCGGGCTTACGTGCGGCGCGGGCTTACGTGCCGCGCGGGCCTACGTGCCGCGCGGGCCTACGTGTCCCGTGGGCCTACGTGCCGCGCGGGCCTACGTGCCGCCGTTGCGTGGCCGTACCGCCCGCATGCGCAGCGCGCTGCTCTCGCCGGCCACGGTCCTCCAAGCCCGCGAGGGCGCTCGGGCTCAGCCAGGCTCGGCCGGTCCTTGGCCCAGCTCATGGCCGGCTTTGGGGAGCCACCCACGCGTCAGTGTACTGTGGCCTTAGAGCCCTCGTGCCCGCGTGCGGACGTTGGGCACAGCAGGAAGTGGTGCGCACGCGGCCTCTGCAGCCACCTGCGAGCCTAGGGCCTCGAAGACCTCTCAGATGGTGTCGTGGGTAGGACAGAGACGCTGTGGCTGGAGGTGTTTCTCGTCTGCCATCTTGTCTGTGAATACGGATCTTGATGGAGAGGCTACAACTAAATATTCAGGACTTAATGATATGCAAAAGTATGAAGAAATGTCAATTAAAGATGGCAAAGTAGAGTGGAAAATAATTCCGAACTCACCACAAAGGAGTTAAAGCAGACTTTTGGTGAAACATATGTGAAAAACACAAAATTCCTCCTCGTCTTGATGAACAGACTCTTCAAGATAACTCTGAGGGAGGAACAAGCCAAAAGGAAATACCCTCTAACTTAACAGATCAAAGCTTTGACTGTGAGGAAAAAGATGCATCTAAAGTGCCTGTCTCTGCAGAAGTCCGGGCATTTCCTTACCGAAAGGAGCCCAGTCTCAAAAATGCCTTTCCATGTCATTCGTACTGTGGGTTCCCAGAATACACTTGCCCATCATCTTTAAAGCTTTATAGAAATGAAAACAAATTAGACTGTGAAAGTAATAACAAACCTAACACTGAACATGTTCTTAACGGAGATGAGAATTTTTATGCTGTTACAGAAAATAATAATGCAAGTAACCAAGAAGTTGTTGGAGTTGAAATGAACAAAGACCTAGAGTCAAATATGCAAACAACAAAAAATATGGACCAAAATACCACTAATTGGAAATTATACCTTAAGATTGTGCCCATGAAAGGGCAGGGTGCTGGTAACGAGCACATAAAGTACCAGCCCCCAACTCCATATGTCTGTGGTGGGGCTGTGATGCTTATTCCCCTTCAAGATCTCCAGGGATATGTAGAAAGTGGTCCCACAAACGGTCTGCAGTGGATGGAGTTACCAACGTAAACTGGGCACTTAGGCCGAAATCGGTTATTTTGATGTTATACTTATCAAGTAACAGATTCTCCAGCTAGAGGGAAAACATCAAAACAGAAATAAAATTTAACCGAAATATAATTAGAACTATGCAAGAATAGGCATTTCATAAAGAAGCTTTTTGTAATGATAATAAAGGTAATATCTCCTAATTAATGAAATGAGAAAACATTTTTTCTATAGGAAAAATACAGGAGACAAATTTGAACTCTTAATTTTATCATATTAACAATCAGTAACAGACATGAAATGCTAATCATCATTCATTCTTATACTAATTTAAACATCAAATGCCCCAAGAAAAAGAAAAGTTTTGACAGGTTTTTTTCATTTGTTTGTTTTTTAGAGACAGGGTCTCATTCTGTCACTGAGGCTCGTGTGCAATGGTGCAATCACAGCTCACTGCAACCTCAACCTTCTGGGCTCAAGCGACCTTCCTGCCTCGGCCTGCCGAGTGGCTGGGACTGCAGGCGTGTGCCACCATGCCTGGCTAATTTTTAATTTTATTTTTCTTATAGAGATAGATTTCACTATGTTGCCTAGGTCTTGAACTTCTGGCCTCGAGCAGTCCTCGTGCCTGTGCCTCCCCAAGTGCTGGGATTATGGGCCACCATGTCTGGCCCTTTGACAGATTTTTAAATTAAAAATAATCAGGGGTTTGTTAAAAAAAAGGGGGGGCACTTGCTTGAAGTTGGTAGCCACATTTTATGAAAATTGCTACATAGCTGTAAAATGGCTATTACTAGGGAAGGAAGAATCCAAAACCCCATTCAAGAGACAAATCACAGTCACTTCCATTTATTTCAACAAATATTTACTATGTAGCTACTACACAACAGATGTTACATTAGTGTCTGGACATATAATAAGCAAGGCAGATAGGGCCCTGCCCTCAGGAGCTCACACTTCAGAAGGGGAGAGGCAGAAAGATAAGCGGCTGCCCTGAGACCCAAGTGCCGTGTAACCGAGGAGGTGCGGGGGCCGCAGGCCTGCGCTGAAAGGGAGGGACCGCTTCCCAGAGGAGGCGAAGTCGAAGCACAAGAAGGTGCAGCTGGTCCTAATGCGTGTGTGGACGAGCGCTGTTTCAGGCACAGAGTCCGAGAACACACAGATTTCACAAAAGACACTGAAAGTGTGTGGGAAAGAGATTCAGACAGAGATGGCTGGAGAGGATGGTCAGGGCTGAATCACAAAGGGCTGTACTCAACAAGTTTGGGTTTTCATCCTAAGGGCGATGGGAAGCCCACAAAGTGTTGTTTAAGCAGAGAAATAACAATCTTACTTGCGGTTTTAAAAAAGTCCATTCTGGGAGCAATGTGGAAAATACACATGAGAAGAAGAGACAGGGAAAACTGGAAGCAGAGAAGAACAGGCAGGAAACTAGTGTTATAATCGAGTAGGAGATGATGGCGTCCGGCCTGTGACAGTGTAACGGAGACAAGAAAGAGCGAGCGAGTGTAAGAGATATTTAGAGAACAGCAGTGAAAGGACCTGGTACTGAGCAGATGGTAAAGTAGAGGGACACCTGAGGAACACTAGTCACCAGAATGAGAAGTGAAGGTTCAAGTTCAGGAAGGAAGAGTTTAAGCTTTGAACTTGCTGAACCTGAGGTGCCTGAGGGACACTCCGGTGAAGAAAGACACCCTTTTGTCAGCTGGCCCCTGGACCCTGGGAGAGCCCCGTGGCTGCAAGAAGGGATTTGGGGGTCATCAGCACACAGGTGGCCACTGCAGCTAATGAAGGAACACAAATCCAGTGAGGGTGGGCACAGAGAAGAACGAGCAAGTCAATGACAATCATGTAAGGAGAGAGTAGGGGCGAGGACCAAGCTAAGACACGGAGTGTAGAAAATGTTTAGAGAAATAGGCTATGACTACGAAGAGAGAAAAAGGGTGTATCTGGGAGGGGGCGTAAGGTGGAGAGAACTTTTGGCAAAAAGATGATGTGGACTTGACGGCTGGTGAGAAGCAAGCAGAGAGAGAGTGAATGACAAAATGGAGAGAAAAGAGGCATCGGACAGCGCGCAGCCCACGGAGGGAGAGAGGACCCAGCCGGCACACAGAGGCGGGGTCAGCAGAGGTGCCCACTTTCCTGTAATATGAGGCAAGGGGAAGGATGCGCGCAGGTGCAGGTGTTGGTACGATTGAGGTTCTGCCGGAAGACTGAGTGAGTTTCTGCCTGGTGTTTCCATTTTCTCTGTGAAATAGGAAACCTCATCCTATGCCGGGGCGGAGGCTGTGAAAGAGTCTCAAATGGGCGCTGCTGTTAACAGGAGGCAATGCTACCTGGAGAAGTAGAACAGAACGCCAGGTGGCCCTGAGGACACTGTCCAGGCGTGACCACACACTCCCGGAGGAAGGACCGCACACATCTCATTGGCTGTGCGATGATTGTCCTCCAGAGATCAACCACCAGCACCTTAACTGAAATGTAAAACACTTCTCATGAACTTCACTTTTATTTATTTGTAATGCTCTACTAGAACTTTGAAAGGATTCAATTATTATGAGATTGATTTTTGTTTTATTATGTTTAATGACAAAATCTAATCTACGCCTCACTTGTGTAATGAGAGAACTGAACGCATACAAACAGAGCACACTCTTAGGACACTTCCACGCACCTTCAGATCCCCGTGCGCCACAGACCTCCTGTGGCAGTCATCCACCGCCGAGACCCCCTGAGTGAGGACAGACGGAAGGGTCAGCTCTCACAGGTGCAGATGCGTAATTAAGATGAAAATAACTTCGTTAATGTTCACACCTGAAAAGTATTCAATGAGCACCTCAATGTGTGGATTCCTAAAAGCAATTTTCTTATGCTTTGAACTTTTCAGTCTGGAGAAATTCAGGGGCAAGAAGAAATAGGTGAGGATGTCATTCCTGTTCTCTCCAGTTTTAACTGTAAGTTTCTTCTTGGACTCTTCCTGCTAACATGCCACCTGTTTTTGAGCGTAACGCCAGGATCCAACCAATCGCCTGCATCTGGAGGACCCTGGCTGCCCCCAGGCCCAGGGCCAGATGGCTCTGCTACAACCTTCCCACGACTGTGTAACCAACTCAAAACTGAACTATGGATATTTAATAGACTTACTTCACTCTCTGAGGGTCAGGTTCCTCTTTCTTAAAATGGAGGAATGAATGTTATATGTGAACTATGAAAAGTACTATGTTGTAATGTATGTGAACTATGAAAAGCACTGTTAATTAAATAATTGTTTTACTGGACAAAATAAAAAATAAAAAAATAAAAAGTCTAAAATGATAGTTCAGATGAGGAACAGGTGCTGGACTTGGCATAACCCTTAGAAATTCTTGATGATTAGTTACATTAACAATATTGTAAATGTAAGGATAGTGACTATAAATGGGAGAATTTGTTAGGCACTTACGATGACAGCTCTTAAATAAAATGTCATATTAGGATGTGTTTATGCTAAGTGAAAGGACATTATAATGATTAGACTGAAAGACTTTGGGTATTAGAGATTCACACATTTGCTTAATGGGTTTTTATAGAATGTCTACTTAGTGGCAGACACTATTTTAAGCCCTGGGATATATAGTAATGAATGGGAGGCTACTATCAAATGCCCTTCTCTGAAGGAGCTTTCACTCCAGAAATGCAGAAAAATCTACATAGTACTTTCTTTTATTGACAAGTGTCCTTTCTTAAGCCCCAACAGGATTTTTAAGTTGTCCTTTCTTCCTTATAGCAGGCCAAGGGACTTATCCTATTTTCCTCCCTCTCTTTTGGTGTCTGAAGAATTATAGCCTTTTCTATTTAATTTAGCTGCAAAAAGGAATGTAATCTATTATCAATGCCCATTTTCTTCTGCCCTTAATTTAAATATTTGAGATTCCTTAAGTTTTCATATTTTGATAGTATTCCATATGGAGGAGACAGTAAGCATGATTTATTAGGAAGATACAATGAGCCACTATAAATTCCAAGATTTCAGTAGCTTATTTCTTGCTCATGTAAGGAACAGAACAGTAGCCCCCCAAAATGGATGCCTTTCTTCCAACAGCTGATTCAGAGACCTAGGCTCTTTTCACACAGTGGCTCTGCTATATACAATTCTTTAGTTTCTGATGTCACTGTTCTCTGTATCAATCTGGCAGAATGGAAAAGACTAAGAAGCACCTCATATGAGAGGTTTTCATCATCTAGAACTTAGTCTATGGTCATACGTACCGTGAAGGTTAATTTTATGTGTCATCCTGAGTGGGCCATGGGTGCACAGATTAAATATTATTTCTGGGCTTTTCTATGGAGATGTTTTCAGATGAGACTTGCATTTAAATACATGGATTCAGTAAATTACCTTCCCCACTGTAGGTGAGCATCATCCAGTCTATTGAAGACCTGAATAAAAAATAAAAGGTGAAGGAGGGAGAAATTTGCACCTTTTAACTGTGTGGTATATATAAAGCTCTGTTCTACATACTCTTACTTTACAGTAAAGCCCATATTAAAGCTTAATAGCTCTATTAAGTTGGTACCCATTATAATTTTCACTTTAAAATTAATATAATAAAAACTGAGAAAGTTGATGAAAAGTCAAAGTAACCTTACCTCTATCGGTGTAGGTAATTTGGGGGCCATGTCAAGTGTCCCTGAGTAAAAATGTCAAGTGTCCTGTGTTAAAGCGGCCTTATCTAACCATTCTCTGGCGCTAGGAAATACGCAAATTGTTTTTTAAAGAAAATGTTTCTTAACTAAAGTACAGAAATTTAATGGCTTGCCTATCACAGATAGACATTTTAAGAATAAGCTAAAACAAATAGATAACTGAAAATACAAAATACTTTTCTAATAATTAGGACTGCCTTGGGAGATAGTGGTTTCCAAGAATGAAGTTAATCAAATATAAGCTTAGAAGATATTGTAGAAAAGAATTCCAGTAGCATTTGAGTTGTTGATCATTTATGGATTCTTCTAAACTCAATATTCAACAATTACAAAAATATTGCCTCAAATTAAAATTTGTTAACAAGCATTTCATGAGATTTCATAAAGTCTTAGTTCTTTTTAGAACATAGATTTTGTGATAAATGCCAAGACATATCTTGAAGAAATTCTTCCACTCATATAATTCCTTTAACATTTGTTCAAAAAATTTGCATTGGGTACTTACTATGTGCCAGGCACTGATTATCAGTACTGTTAATATTTTGTGGATTAAGACTGATAAAATTCCACACAGAAACTATATTTTATTGAAAGAAAAACTAACAAACAAATAAAAAAAATTCCAGGGTATAATAAATTCTATAGAGAAAAAGAAAGCATATAATAATGGAAGATATTGATGACTTTTATAGAGTGAAAGCATCCTTTCAGGAAGAAGACAGATGAGCAATGATCTGAATGAAGCAATGTGACAAACCATGAGAACACGTGGAGGAAGAGCTTCCCATGAAGAAGGAAGAGATGGGATAGAAACCCTGAAGATACAATTTGATGTGTTTGAGGAGGGGTAAAAATATTAGTGTGGGAGGAGCAGAATAATTCAGGAAGAGATATAGGAGAGAAATTCAAAAAGGTGGGTGGGGCAAGATTATGTAGGGCCTTCAAGCACGTGGTAAGGTGTTGGAATTTTATTCTGTTGTGTCAGTGTCTTAGGAGTGATGAAGATACCATAGTAGATTGGTGCCTAGACCTGGCCAAGGCTAACCAAGACAGGTAAGAAGTCCCTCTGCAGAGTCCTGTTTTAGCTCCAGCTTTGCACCAAACTGCTCAACTGCCTTTGCCACCAGAGTTATTAGTATTTAAAGTACCCAATAGAAAATAACCCCCCAAAATTAGGACACCCCATCCCAGGTGACCCTTAAATAGGGGAAGCCCTCTCCTACATGTGCAATTGCTGTTGCTACACAAGACCTGAGACAGAGGACTGCTGTCTGCTGCTCTCTGGTCTTCCTGGCTCACCTGAGCATCTGTAAGTAATAAAAATCCCTTAAACTTTCACATTGTGGTTGTGTCATGAAAGCCATGCCCATGAATCTACCACTGATGGTGAAGACACCATGAAGGGTCTCATGCAGGGGCAACTTCCTCCTCTGTTTGGGTCTCTGGTGGCTGCTGGGGACAGTAGAGAAGTGTTTGGAGCTTTTGAACAGGAAAATGATATAATCTCATAAGCATATTTAAAAACTACTCTAGCTGGTACATGGAGAATAGGCTGAAGGAGATCGAGTGCTAATGAGAAGACAGAAAACTTCAGTATTCCACACAAAATAATTGTCTCTTAAACTAGAGTGGCAGCAGTGTTTGGTGTTTGGTTTAATATTTTGAGGGTAACTCTTTCAGAATTTTTTTTCTGGATAGGCTATGAAGCAATAGGAAGGAAGGAGAGGAATCAAAATCAAATCCTGGCTTTTTAACCTGAAAAAAATTGGGAAAAGGTATCAACGTTTACTGAATCATGAGACCACATGAAGAAAGTGTTTTGTTTGCTTTTTTAATTTGGCAAGTACAGTGTAATTAAGACATCTTTTAGATATGTTAATTTTGAGAACATTTTTAGACATCAAATGGAAATGTTGAAGAGGTAGTTGCTTCTGTTATATTACTCCATATCTCAGGAGAGAAGTTAGGGCTATAATTTTAGAGTTACTACCACGTGAATTCCCTTTAAACCATGAGACCTTATGAGATTATCTAGAGCAGTAATTTGGGAAAAAAGTAGAGAATCAAGGACTAAATACTATGGGAGGATACATGTTGTTAGACAAAAACTGAGAAAAATGTCCAAAGAGGGAAAAGAAAAATAAGTAAAATTAACCTTTTCTAGGTAGATGTCTCCCAACATGCTGGTCAGATGCTATCCATGTAAAATGCAGCATGTTCACATTGTTTAACATTACAAAGGACTCTGTCTATTGTCACTACAACTTGTGAAAACTTACAGTGCCCATATCCTCAAAGCTCTGTGTATTACTAAGAGATTTATTATAATTGTTCAGTCTTCCTGATTTTGTCCATTTCCTAGGTCCAAAATTTTAAAAATTCACATTTTATCATAAGCATCTGTAAAACTCTTATCCTAGTTGGCCCCTTCCCCAAACCCTTTTGATTATGTTAAAAAACAATCCTCAGATATATTGAAAGACAAAGAGAAAAACAAAAAACTGAATCCTACCAGATGTGATTCTAAAATGAAATGTTTGAAAATGAGTTTGGGTCATATTATTAAGGACCTTGAATTTTAGGATGAGCTTTTGGAAATGTCTGTTTTCTATGAATTCTGAGCTTCAGAGAAATTATTCTGGCAGAAAAGTAAGAGTAAATTATAGAAAGAAGACATTAGAGACCAGGAAGCTGGTTATTTGATTATTCTACATTTAAAAATATGAAAATTTGGTTTGGGTTTGAAGAGTAGGAATGATACACAGAGGAAGACATATGGCTAGGACTTGAAGATGCAGGACCTAGATTGAAGTCTCCCAGGCAGAGAGAAAGTGGTTGAAATATTAAAGATAGTAAAAACAAGGAAAGGAAGAAAGAAAAGGAAGGGAGAAAAAGATGAGTATTAAACGTGATAATGTCTGTACTTAGGGATTAGAGGAGGAAGAGAGTTATTTAAAAGACTGAGTAAAATGGAAGCAGGAATCATGACAGGGAAAGGGTATTATTATTAAAGAAAAAAATATCTTCACATGTAACTCTTGGGGCAAAGGAAGACGTAAGTGTATTTGTCACCTACAATGGGATGACCCTATAGACTTATCGTCCAAATTGGTACATTTTTGAGAGTGAAAGGAGTTACAGAACAATAACATGCTAATTGATCTACAACAGCTATAAAGTAGCACTGTCTCTGGAATGCTGGACATACAGTCACTCTGGGTAAGAGGATTGAACTGGCGGCGGTCGGCGGGGCACAACTGCAGGCTATATAGTTGCTAACAGGAGAGTACGCACTGTGAACTCAGAGGAGGGAGGAGAAAATGAAATCAAGGGCACACACAGAGTAGTTAGCTTTAATAAGAAAGGGGAGTGTTCTTCCTAAACATCAATAGCCAAGTTAGAGTAGCAACACAATGACCCAGAGGCATTTTTAAAAGGAAAGAGGGCACGGGGGACTTCTCTTTAGAGAGTGTCAGTCCTTTCAGTACACAGTAGGCGGGAAGGTCACCTAATGAAAGTGAAAGGTGGAGTTGGGGATTTGAAGATTACAGAAAGCTTTTCAAAGGACCACTCTTGGAAATGGTGCAGGAAGTCAATATATATTAAACGCAAAGACGACCAAGCAGGATCAAGGTCCCACTCAGGTGTCCAACTCTCTGGAAGGATAAATAAATCGCATAATAACAGCTACCATCTAGCGAATGTTTACTATATGATCTACACTAAGTACTTTACATGAATGACCTCATTTTTATCTCAAAACAATCCTATGAGGTAGATGTTATCATTATCCCCATTTTCCAAGTGAAGATACTGAGGCACGGAGTGTTTAAGTAATAAATCTTCAGAGATCACACAGCTAAGACGTAAAGAGTCATGATTTAAATTTAGCCAACCTGGCTTCAGAGACCAAGGTCTTGACCACTGAGCACATTGCCTCTTAAGGTTAATGTTAACTGTGTTTTGAGGCCATAAAATAGATTTCAGAGTGGTATTCATTCTTAGAAGCAAGAAAAAGGGTTTTACAAGATTAGACACATATCCAGGGAAATCCAAATGCATTTCCAAATGGAAAGCCATGCTCAGGGTAAGTGTGTCTCACTGGCTGCATTGTTGAGGCTCCACCATGATCTGAAATGATGCTGTCATTTGATGCCAAGCGGGACGCAGTCAGTCTGTCACAGGAAGGTTTATACTACGTTGGCCTATAGCTCTAAAGATGAAAAGATGATTTGAGTCTGTAGGGTATCATTTACTAGCGTGGTATTTTCAGCATTTCAAAGAATATCAATCAGGAATCCTTGAAAGCTGAAATGTGTTTTCCTGAAGTGAGCAAGCTGGTACAATAATTCTTAAATCCTTTGTTGTTGTGGAGGAAGTTTCTACGGGTTTTCATCATAAAAAATATTTTATACTATAGCTACCAAAAAAAACCTATCAATCTAAGATCTAGCATTAGTTTTTTTATAGTTTGGTTGCTAGGTAATAAACGCACACTGAAAAATGCAGTTTGAGGAGGAAAATGCCTCAATAAAGAGAATTCCCATAAGGTTTGGGATGACAATCTCACTAATATTTTACATTAAAAAAATCAAGCACCGGAGTTTCTTAGAAAATTACAAAATTTGCCACAGTTTTCCAGAAAGGTAATTTTCAGCATCTTCAGATTTCTTTATTCCAGTACCTTGCAAGTGCTTTTCCTATAATATGTGTTCTATAAATAATTATCAAATAAATCAATCTGTGATTTAATAA
>NW_012148174.1:7867344-7868280 GCF_000956105.1 Propithecus coquereli
TCAGGCCAAATTTTAAGTTAAAAAAAACTATATAAATGGTAGAATTTAAGAGGTCATTAGCAAAATGTGGTATAAAGAACAGGTTACAAAATCAAATATTGGTAGGTGTCTGGAAGTAACATAATGAATGAAAGGATTGGGTGAGGGAAAATGGCATTTCAACGGCAAGTGCAAGTGAAGCAACAGAAACTCTCATTCCTTGGTAATAGGAAGGCAAAATGGTGTAGCCACTTCAGAAGGCAATTTGATAGTTTCTCACAAAACTAAACATACACTTACCATATGATCCCACAATTGAGCTCCTTGGTATTTACCCAAATGAGTTGAAACACTTACATTCACAAAAAACTCTGACATGAATTTTTATAGCAATCTTATTCATAATTGTCAAAACTTGGAAGCAAACAAGATGTCTTCAAATTGGTGAATGGATAAACAAAATATGGTACATCTGTACACTGGAATATTATTCAGTGATAAAAGAAATGAGCTATCAAGTCACGAAAGGATATGGAGGAAATTTAAATACATATTGCTAAGTGAAAGAAGCCAAGCTGAAAAGCCTACTCACTGTATCATTCCCACTAAATGACATTCTGAAAAAGACAAAACTATGGAAACAATGAAAAGATCAGTAGTTTGAGGGGAGGGAGAGGAATGAATGGGTGGAGCACAGGCATTTTTAGAGGAGGGAAACTATTCTGCAAAATACAGTATAATGGTGGACACATGTCATAATACATTTATCAAAACCCATACAATCTACAACACAAAGTGTGATCCCTAATGTAAGCTATGGACTTTAGTTAATAATAATACATAGATATTGGTTAACCAATTGTAACAAATGTACCACACTAATGCAAGATGTTAATGATTGGAGCAACTGGGGAGGAAGGGATATATAGAAACTTTCTGATCAATTTTTCTGTATAT
>NW_012148174.1:7868809-7882046 GCF_000956105.1 Propithecus coquereli
CTCATATACCATAAATGATTTACTTTTAAATTGCAATTAGTAAAAAGAGACATAGGTATTCTGAAATTTGTTTATAATGCTAATTGATGGAAACATGTAACTTGAGAGGTAATACATAATTAGGTCCATATTCAACTGAAATATATAGTGTGTATACACGTATAGGAAATAGATATGTAGCATACTGTGTAGTAATTAATGCCCATAAAGACAGCTAATATATTTCCTCAATTATAAGACACATTTATCTTGTATTTTAATATCTCTAAAATTAGATCGTATCTTTAAATTAATATCAACTTAAATAAATTTTGGTGAAATAAAATTTGGTGAAAAGATTGTGTGTGTGTAATGTTTTGCCTTGAGCTTAGTTTACTTGAAACAATTTCTATGATCTAAGTTTCAAGTTCTGTTTTAAGAGATGAAAGATCAATATCCAGGTAAGAAAGAATATTGCAATTCACTTATAAATTTTAGAGGTTACTGTATGAGAGAATAAAGTAAGGAGTATGTAAGGGTGTGGAGAAAATTTCCCCAGTTTTTAGCTCATCTCTACCTTTTTTCTTCTAAAGATAATTGCTTCATATAAAGTGTTATACTAATTCTTAGGCTAATTTTTAAAAGAAATAGCCTTAATTTTTGTTTTAAAGAAGCTTAGAGTCTGTTGACACAAGCAGAACATAGGACATGTTATATAACATTTGACCTCTTACTGCAGAAACTTGGGACTTTCCACTGTATACACAGATGAGTGTTAAAGTTTGTATTTATTTTTATTGTAACTTGGCAGTGTTGATATAGGGATATGTATGAGAGGAAAGGGAATATAAAACAAAAATTTATAAAGATTAGAAAGATTGAATTTTGTCATTAAAGGGAATAGAAGGTGTTCTAGGTTGAAGACATGGCTTATATGCTTGAGATATAGAAATTGGATTCTGAGTTTTAAAACATGATTTAAAAAGTCTAGTCCTCAACAGTAAGACATTTTACTAATGAGTTACTGAATGGAAGACGTGCCTGTGTAAATGATAGGCTAAATATTTGAACCTTAGTGGATTCCCTTAATAGGCAACAGATTATTTTCCCAGTAAAGTATTTCCACAACCCTCAAACAGACCTGCTTATTCACAATGAAATATTTTTAAAATGAGCAATATAATGCCTACAGCTTCTTCCTCTAGCACCAGCCATTCAGAGTATGTCACCAAGCTAAATTATTTTTATTATTATTTTCATTCCTTGTAAGACTTTGCTGATTGGCATGCAGCACTTTAAAATTAAAAAAAAAATCTTTAATAAAATATCTTCAAAAAATACCACATAGAATCTTTTTCTAACGAAATATTTTTTGAAGTATATAATATGTGCTATGGCCTTGTTTAAAAGCAATGACAATTTTAGTATGCCAATATATTTGAAAAAGATGACCTTGTTTTTCACAAACTTTGAACAAATTGCCTGGGTGAAATCTTGGCTTCCTCACTTACTGGCTTAGGCAGAAACATAGACTATCTCTGCCTACATTCTCTCTCTGTAAAACGGAGATAGTAATATATAGATTTAAGTGAGAAAATATTTGTAAGGTGTTTGTGCCAGGCTAGGTTGGCAGGAATGAATGAAATTAAAAAAAAGAAACTAGAAAATCATCACTAATGCACATAGACACCTGAAATGGAGAACAATATTACAATGCTATTTCAATGAAATACCGTTAAAAAGTAAAACTTCAATATTGATACTCTATTATTTTTAATTAAAACCTTTCCTGTAATAGGTAAAATAATTACATAGAAAAACCATTAGAAGAATAATAAAAGGACATATAGGAATTAAGCTTAGTCAAGAAAGGACTGAGTGGGAGTTAGCTTTAAAACTCAACATTGCATTTTTCGTTTGATTTATGAGGTCTGGGTGGATCTGATTCCATCGACTGTAACGGACTGTAGAAGTGAGACTGGAAGGGGTCAAAGAGAATAAAATGGAATGTTAAAGGTTTTCACAATTTGCATACTAGAGTATCAGTAGCATATATAAATGAGATTACATTATGACTTGGGTCTTACCTTGATAATGTAAACTAAATGGCTAAAACATTGGGGTTTTCCACATCATGCAATGGTGCTCATCCTTACGTGCTCATGCACTCCAGCATCAAGTGAAGAAAGTAGTATCTGGAAACTTTCACATGCCAATGAGTTACAAACAGATCTGTGCAGAACTCTGAAACCCCACATCTTTTAACAAACAAACCAACTCTACCAATATGCATCTGATCATATCATTTAGGAGGAGAATTTGTCTGTATCTAATTTCAAATGTTATAATTTGATAGTTATTTTCCTATTTCAGAGATACAGACATTTTTCCTTAAGCTAATGAAGGAAGATAGGCTTTGCTTAGACTTCAAAATAATCAGTTTCTCTTTGAATTCAGCAAGAGGGAGAAAAGAATGGTTTTAATAAAATCAGTGTGTCTCTTAACAATCAGGCATCCTCTAGAACGTATACATCCACTCCCAGAGAAGGATTCTGCTAGAGCACAGAGGCCAGATACATCTTTACAGAACAAAAATTCAAAGATTAGATTAGTTTCTTCTCACCAATGCTTGCTCAGGTGGGCTGCTTACCATTTGAAGAAGTGGGGTACTATGTAGAGTTGCTTGGCATCCGTGTGTATTATGGGGAGCAGTCATCTATTTTACAGCCACATAAAACAGTACATAGGTTTCATGATGCAGAAAAGCAGTGGTGTATTCCTCATTTTCCATCATGTAAATTTTTACTGAACAGACATGCGTGAGGAGTTACCTTCCCTTTAAAACACAAATGAAAAATGCCATCATTATTCACTTTTCCCCTTCTAAGCCTTTGCTTCTAAGAAGCAAACACTTAAACAAGGAGAAAAGAGAGAAGAACATTTTTTAGGGCAAAATTTCTAGGCAGTATACAGCTAATTTTAAATGCTGCAGAAGCTGGTATAATTTAAAAATAGATTCTTCATTCAAAAATGAAGAGAGAAAAAAATATTCCTTCATCCTACAAACTAAGAATTATGTATAAACAACAGTAATCAAAGCATACTCAGCCCATAAAGAAAGTTCATACTTTCAAATCAAAGTAGAACTTCAAGAAAGAATTAGATAATACTTTCCCCGTAAGCAATAAATAGAAATAATATGCAAAATGAAATTATTAACTGAAATGCTCTTTTTACTTATATTATCAACTCTGATTACTGTTTTACATCAACTCCTGTCCATCATTAGGGTCATTAATAATAGTGTGTAAACGAATCTGATTTTCGGAATTATGTTAGAATTTCACACTTACATTTCCTAACAGGATAAAATCTTACAGTATCTGTAATCAAAATAAAGCACTTTTTAAAATCCATGACTTTGATTAGAGTGTTTGAAATATATTTGGAAGATACATACTACACACATGAAAGTTTGACTTTTACATACCAACATAGTACGTGATCATTGCCAAATGGGTCCAACAAAAAATGTGCAGTTATAGCATTTAGACAACAGAATGATCTCAATGGGCCCATGTTTTCAAAGAATTTGAAATTTGTAAAGAGTTTGTGTCAAAACTTAAAGACCAGATAAGATATGACAAAAATTAGAGAGGGTCATTCAGAGAATAAAGCATGCTGGGATTTAAGCTATAGCAGTGTTTCTCAAACTTGGCACTATTAACATTTGTTATTAACCATTAACAAAATAATTCTTTGTTGTGGGTGGATGTCCTGCGTATTATAGGATATTTAACTGCATTCTTGTTTTATACCTCTATATGCCATTAGCACACCTCATCCCCTAGGGTGATGACTAAAATGGTCTCCAAACGTTGCCAGTGTCCCTGTGGAGAGGAGGGTAAACATCAGCCCTGGTTGAGAACCCCTGAGTAAGAGGCAGACAGAGTTACATAAAGGGATAAAGGTTAAGGGAACCAAGATTGATGCACCCATGTTAACAGAAAATTATAGAGGGCCTAGACATCAGGCTAAGGAATTTGCAAATCTTACAGATACTTAAAAGAATGCTGAAGGTTTCTAAGTAATGGATAACATAGCAATCATTAATCTCTAAGAACATAAAATTTGTACTTATGTGCATAACGGCATATTGTAGGGATAACAGAATAGGCAGAGAGATCAATGAGAGCTTTGTACCTTTCGCAGGGCTATTTGATCAGATTCAAAATCATGGCGATTGAGATGCTCAGTGTGTTTATAAATCTGAGGACATTCAGAATCACTCATAAATAGTGTAAACCACAGATGGTAAACATACACATACGCAAGTTCTGCTGAATATACGCTACAATAAAAACTTTTAAAAGGTATGAATGAGCCCATTTTCTGATGGTAGAATACTTAAAACATTAAGTGAGGTTAATAACTACCCTACAAAGGGGAAAATTATTCCCAAGGCTACATCTGAGTCCCCTGGGTGTCCCAGTCCCATATGCATCATAAGTTGCATCCTCACCTGGCAATGATTTCTCCACTTGATTCTCATTCCCTTTCCTACAATATGGTTTATCAGTAAAATAAGTGCTAAAATATACAGAGAAAGAATTATGCAGTTAAATTAGATATATTAAATTCTGATTTTGAGTCAGACGGATGGAATTTTTATAGTCAATATATCTTTTGCAGATTTAGTCTGAGATCACAGTTCATTTTTTTTTTTTTTAGGTAGGACATACAAATCAAGTACCAAATGTAAAGTTTTGTCAAATACAAATCAATTTTTTTCATTATATTGCTCTTATAGTTCATTAAATGCTAAGAAAAAAATCTGCCAATTGTTATTGGTATGATTTTATGTATATAAGAAATCAAATGTTGCCCTTTATATGAAATCAACTAGAATGTCCAATACAGAAATAACTTAAAAATGACTAAGCTCTATTATACTTTTCTAAAGACAAGTTCAGCATGACACTTGCTTTTCCTTTTTTATACCCATAATATGGAGAGGGATGCACTTTAAATAAGGCAAGTACTGTTTTGACTTTTAAAATGTGTGTTCCTCCAACCCATCTTTGACACTTTTGTGCTTTATCAAAGAACTAGGGAGGAATGTTGTCTAGCAGTGCAGACATAAATATGCAGTATAAATATGGGGTAAATTTACATTTTTGGATTCAAGTAAAATTTTTCAGAGGCACTTCTTTCTGGCCTTTGCTGCTAACAATACTCAATTCCTATCTTAAGAAACACTTTTCTGTTCTTTGTAACTCCTTATAGAACAAGACTAGCAGTTTATACATTTTTTTGTAAATTCATATTATCTTTTCATGAAACTCATATTTAACAAATGGCTTGAATCTCTTCACATTTGGGGATACTCAACACTTAACAATTGTAACTGAGAACTTCCTCTTAAATTTATCCTGTCCTCTTCATTCATCCATCCATTGACATCCATCCATACTGTGCAACATTTACTGAATGTCTACTATGCACCAGGCTCTGTTCCAGGTGCAAGGAATATATGAGAGAACAACACAAAGATCCTAGCCCTAGGGGAGCTTACATTCTGGTTAATGGGAAACAGACCAAAAAAGTATAATAAATGATAAAATTATAAAGTGTGTAGAAGATGATAAGTTCTACGAAAAATTCATAAGTTGAGCAGGTCGAGTGTGTTTACAAGTTCTGTGTGGGCAGAACAGATGCAGTATAAGGGTAGGGCTCATTGAGAAGTAAAATTTGAGCAAAGACTTGAAGGAGGTGTGGGAGTTGGCCAAACAGCTATTTGGGGAAAGAGCATTCTGGGCACAGAAGAAGGCTGGATCCTAGTCCTGAAGGCAGGAGCTTACTTGGTATGTTCCAGGAAGTGGTTCAAGGCCAATGTGGCTGCAATTTGGAGAGCTAAGAAGAAAAAAGTAGGAGAAGTCAGAGAAGTCATGGGAGCACAAGTCACTTAAGGACTTAGAGGACATTCTGGGAACTTTGGATTCTACTTGTGAGGAAATGGCCAGTCATTGTAGCTTTTAGCACATGAGTGCCATGAGCTTACTTACAGTTTCAAATGGATTACTTTCATTTCTCCATTAAGAATATATTGTAGTAGTAGCAAGGATAGACATATGAAGACAAATAAGAAGCCTATTACATTTTTTTTAAAGCATGAGATTATGTTGGTTCCAAGATAAAAGGAGTACTAGATGTGTGAATTGGTCAGACTCTGGAGGCATTTTGATGGTGAAACCAATGGTACTTCTTGGCAGTTCCTGAAAGAAGGATGATTCCCAAGTCATCAGTCTGGAAGAATAGAGTTACAATTTATGAGATGGGGAGGCTGCAGGAGAAACAGATTTTGGGGGAAGGCAGAAGAAGAGAAAAAGCTGTAGCTTGCTTTTGAAACTGACGTTCCAGTAAATACCTAAGAGATATCTAATAGGCAGCTGGATATTTGAGTCTGGAGATCATGAGATAGATCTGGGATATAGATATTAAATTAGGAATTAATGCATAAGATGGCATATATAAAGCTAAAAGACTAGATGAGATCAACAACAGATGGTCATGGATAAAAATAGTAAAAGACCGCAGATTGACCTTTGAGGTATTCTATGAATACATTGGAATCACTGGTCCTCAAAGGACAAGAGAAGAAACCACCAAAGCAGATTGAGAAGGAGCAACCAGTGAGGCAGGAGAAAAAATAGCCAAAATATGATATCTGAAGCCACTAGTGGAGTTAACCAATAAAGAGAAAATGACTGTTTCAAATGCTGTCTTTAGGTCAAGTACGATGAGGAATATAAATTGAACATTGGATTTAGCATTGAGACTGTAGGTGACTTCAATGACAGTGCCTCTAACAACAATTCTAAGAACCTCTTCCTGCCCTTTCTACTTCCTGTCGATTCATCCCCATAAATCTTCTATTTATGATTACCGGTAGTTAATTTTTCCTCATGTTTTGAATTGCAAAAGGAGTATATGTTTCTCATTGATTTAAACATGAAAATAAGAGATATAAATAAAATGATAATATCAACATTTATCCCCGCACAAACATCCCATAACTTTGAGGAATCTTATATTAAAGTCTTAGAGGATGATCTTTCATGTCGTTCTTCATGCTATGCAAATAGAAAAACATAAAATTATATTAATTTAAGGGTCAGGTTTTTTGTTTGCTTTGACAAAAATGCATCTTAATTACCTTAATAGAAAGATAAATATATATTTATTTAATTATTTTAATAGTTGCATCTATGCTGCTTAATATCTCTGAATCACAATTTAATCAATCTTTTCTGAACTGATATTTAGTTACGTCTAATTTGTGTCACTATAGGTAACACTACAACAATAAAAATTATTGTTCAAGTATCCTGATATATTAGTACTTTAGTTTCTGTTGGGTAGTTTCTCAAAAGTGGAATTCAGGGTGAAAACTTGTGTGTATTTCGAAATTTAATGAATATTGTTACATTCCTGTTTTCAATTCCTGTTTATTTATCTTATCTTTACTAGTATTAGATGGTATTAGTTTAATTTAGTATTGTTTTGGTGTTTTCTAATCTGAAAGACGCGCACATTAATTGTTTTTTATAATTCGCATTTCTCTGAATAGCAATTAGGGCAAGCAACATATAATAAGTTAATAGCAATCTGGTTTTGTTCTTCTCCGAATTATGTTTTTATCTTTGCTTATTTAATTATTTTTTATTATCCTGGAAAGCATTTTTTCATATAAAGTTCTTCTATAACTCTTTTTATCTCTTCCACATATGTATTTATATCTTCTCAGTCAATCCTAGGACTGTATAATTTTGCTTCCTCTTATTTCCTCTTAATCAGGCTTTTCCAGGATCGATCTGTTACTTGTTTCTAAGAAAAAGCTTTTACTTTAATTTAGTATTTGATTGTCACAACAGGATGGTACTATGCTTGGCAGTAAAACAGACATAGTTGAAGTAACGGTTTCCTTACGGGAAAAGAAATGGAAATTTAGAAAGATAATTACTTAAATAGGAGACCGCACTGCATACTCACACACAGAGGTACAAGCTTACCATTTTTTTCAAAGTTTCCTCATAGAAGCACGGAACTATCCAGGAAGGAGGAAATATCCAAGAAGAGAGACTCCATTTGCCACACTGGAGGAAGTTTGTATATCTCCTAGCTCCATGATCTTCAATTTAGCAAACCAAACTCTTCTGGAGACTGGAGTCTGGCCACCTGTCCTCATGATCAGGTACAACACAGGTGTCGACACATCCGGAGTCTTGAGTCTTGATTACACAACTGAAACAAAAATTTCTCGTTTTGTCGGGTTACTTTTGTTTATTTTATCTTATATAAATATATTTTTAATACATATATAATCATGATTTCTACTTCTATTGCCCTTCCCTGTTTAGCTATCCACTCTAAAGTGTTGAGTATGTATCCAGTAGTGACAAATAACTTTCCCCCATATCTTCTTGCACATTTTTTTCTATTAACTAACAAAACAAACAATTGCCCCCAAATTTCAGTATGGTCTATACTTAACCAGATTTTTTGTAAAGCTAGGTTATGGCCATGTGACTAGGATTTGCCGGTGAAATGTGAATGAAAGTAATATGTGCAACTTTCAGATCGCTTATTTAAAAGAAACGTGCTTACCCTTTGCTTCCACTTTTTCCATATTTTTGTGTGAACATAAATTTGTTTTAATGTACATAAATTGTACTAAAAATATCATTTAAAAACATTTGTGTAATACTGTATATTTAAGATCAATAATGTTATAATTTATATATTCTGCTGATTACTTCTGATTGTTTCCTGGGTTTCAATTATAATAATCAATTTAGAGTTCATTGATATGTTAATATATTGAGTCTTCTGATATGCAAAAATAGTATAACTCTCTACTATTATTTAGGTCCTATTTAGGGTTTTTTAGAAAAAACTATCTTTTTAGATAATTTTTTGTGTATAATGTGAATTACGTATCCAACTTCATACTTTTGCATGTTGACGTCCAGTTCTCCCAGCATCATTTTTGCAAAGACTATTTCATCTTCATTCAATTTTTTTTGAAACATTACTTAATATTAATTTACCATAAATGTAAGGGTTTATTTCTAGAGTGTCAATTATATTTCCCGATCTTCATATCTGTCCAATGACAGTACTGTGCTGTCTTGTTAACCATAACTTTGTAGTAAGTTTTGAAATTGGGAAGTTTGAGTCCTTCAACTTTGCTTTTCTTTTTCAACATTGCTTTGCCTTTTCTGTATCCCTTGAATCTTCATGTGAATAGTATGATCAACTTTCCAATTTCTGCAAAAATGGCATCTTGGAGTTTGATAGGTATACATGGAGACTATATCAATTTGAGGAGTATTGGTACGTTGACAGTGAGTATTCTAATCTATGAATGTGGATATCTTTCCATTAATTTATGGCTTTAATTTCTTTCAACAAGATTTTATAGTTTTCATTATAGAAGATTTTTTCATATTTTATTCCTAAGTATTTGAATGTTTTGACACTATTATAAATGGAATTGTTTTCTTAATTTTATTTTTAGATTATTTATTGCTAATGTACAGAAATAAATTGACTTTTGCATATTGACCTTGTATCCCACAGCTTTGCTAAACTTATTTATTAATTCTAATAGGATTTTATAAAGAATATTTAGGATTTTCTATATAAAAAATCATGTTAACATCACTAAATATGGTTTTATTGTTCCTTTCCAATCACCTCCATTACCATGTTGAATAGAAGTAGTGAGAGTCAGTAACTTTGTCTTATCCCTGATCTTGGAGGGAAAGCATTCAGCTTTTCACCATTAAATAAGATGTTAGCTGAGAGTTCTTTGTAGAAGCACCTTATCAGGTTGGGGAAGTTTCCTTCTATTTTTACTATCTTGAGCACTTCCATCATAAAAGAAGGTGGGAATTTATCAAATGGTTTTCTGAGTCTATTAAGATGATAATGCGTTTTTTAATTATTATATTAATATGGTGAATAATGTAATTAAACTTTGTGCCACCCTTGCATTTCTGGCACTTTTTGCTTCATGTATTTCGAAGTTGTGTAATCAAGCATATAAATATTTAGGATTATTATGTCTTCCTTCTGTCCCTCTTGACTTCTAGAAATGTTCCTTACTCTGAAATTTAATTTGCCCGATATTAAGACAGGCAGCATTCTTATGACTAGTGTTTGAATAGAATGCATTTTAATACCTGTATTCTTAACTATATTTTTAGATTGATGGTAAGTTGATGTGAACATTTTTTTTAGTTTTCTAATGAGGTGACAGAAAGGCATTTATCTGGCTGTTCACAGTGAAAAATGGCTCTCAAGTAAATTTGTGCCCCTATTGTTTATAGTTTTCTTTGTCTTTGTGAATTTATGGCCTCGATAGAATCTTTTCTATTATTTGAGTAGGGTTTCAGGAAAGACTTGAAGTTAATTCATGTGTTCAACCCAAATTCTTATCTGGAATTCTCATGGTTTTGGAAATTATGTAACTTTCTGTGTTTTACTTTCCTCAGCAGCAAAATGCAGTAAGAATAGTCTCTGGCTTTCAACACTGTTGTGATGGATGAGTAAATGTATGCCTAGCACTCAGTGCCAGGCATGTACTGTTATATAAATGGTTTTACTAACATCAGTAAAACAAAATTATTGTTTTTTTTTAAAAAAGTATATTTATCTCCTCGAGCAAAGAAACTGCTTTCTATCATGTAAATGTATTCTTTAAATTTATAACTTAAACACAAGTTTAGTATCTAGCTATATATTAATGGAGGAAGCTTCTGGTAAAGACTTGGCTTCCTGTTTGCTTCTGTGATAGGCTTTGAGCTATTTAAGGACAAGGCATTGGTTCTTGTTTATGTGGTATCTATATAGCATCTATCTTAGAGTAAGCTTTCAGGAAACAATTTAAGTTGTATGACTCCATACTTCTCAGTCGTTATGGAGAACCATCTCAGTCTGCTCTGTCATTCTGGACAGGCTAACAACAAGTGCAAATATCAGTGGCTCGTGCACCAAACATTCACATCTCATCCACCCAACATGTCGATACTGGGCTGCCAGTGGCTCTGCTCCACTGTAATGCCCACGGTGGGAGGAGGAGAATGAACCAGGCTCTATCTGGAACATTTCTCAAGGGAAAGGGAAAAAAGATCATTCCAAAGCACTCACTCTTTTAAAACCTCTTGCTTGGAACTGAAACACATCACTTCCACCAATATGTTTTGCTCAAGGAAAGTCACAAGGGCATTTTTTGTATCAGTGGGAATATATATATAATTCTCTTGCAGGGAGAGACAGAGAAAAATTTGAACAGAAATACAGTCGCCATTTCCACCAAACCCTACTCTTGAACCATTCCTGTAAACTAAATATAATTTGTATTACCTTTAGCTATAATAAATTGCATTATACACATGCTTTCTAAGGCAGTGTATAATTTTATTTGTCTTAAATATATCTTTTTGAAATTTCAATTGGGGGTGGTAATACTAGTTCTACTATCCTTCAATTTGATAGCAAACCAAACTCCCTGCAGACAAAGTACTGCTTTAGTCGTCTGTTCTTATTTAGAAGCCCATTTATTTCCTTATCATTTAGTTGCCTTCTTTAGATCTTTTCTTAGTTCTTATAATTCTCCAGAGTTATAGCATAAGAATTGCATAATCATTGCAGGTGCAAATACATATTATTTGCTTCAGAGTAGGAGAAGTTTCTATTAGCTTGTCTAATAACCTCTACCATTAAATTCTTAAAATTCTGTTTATTGCGGTAGGAAAATTTAACATGAGATCTTCCTCCTAACAAATTTTTAAGTATACAATACAGTATCATTGGCTATAGGCGAAACGTTGCACAGCATACTTCTAGAACTTACTCATCTTGTTTAACTGAAAGTTTATGCCCATTAATTAGGAACTTCCGTTTTTATAATTCGTGGTCACATAATTTTTCCTCATGAAAGAGAACTCAGAGATTCTTAGATCAATATCTGGATTCCTATAAGGTAGGACCAAGCAAAAAAAGAAATATTATCAAGTATGTTGTTAGAAGGGAAATGAAAGCTCTCAAATGAAGTGCCATGCATTTTTCTAGAGTGGTGTTCATCTACTTTATTTCTTTACTGTAGCTCAGCTATATTCTCACCCTTTCCATGATTTTGTGAGGCAATACATTTTTGGTCCTCTAAGCTCCTTCATTGGATGGCTATTACGTGGAAAACAATAATCATTATTGAAATTACATCTGTAGTTCTTCATCAAAACACAATTTACGAATAAGGCTCTCCATATTCCTCAGCATAACTTTTTTTCCTTCTGTTTAGCCTCATATTCTTTGGGTTTACCTTTTATATCATAATAGTGCTTTCATTTACTCCTTGAGTGGTTAAAGTAGTCTTTATTAGTGAATATGTAAATTTTATAAGATTATTTTTCTCTTATTAGCTATGGACTTGAGGCAAACTACTTAAAAATATTTGTGCCTCAGTTTCTTCTTTTGATACAAGAGGATAAATAGTACTTACTTCAGAAAATTGTTGGAAGATTAAGTAAAAAGGCATACATAAAGTACTTAAAATTGTGCCTGGCAAATGGTAAATACTTAATAAATGTTAGCTATTATTTGTATTACTGTCATAATCTTTATTATTATTCCTTAAGATATTTTGCTCCTTCTCATTCTGCTCCCAACTTCTTCCTGTGGAATTTCTGGTAGATTCTGGCACTTTTACCTCAGAATTATACGTGCACTATGTTTTTTTGTTTTTTTGTTTGTTTTTCCCACCTAAAACCTTTTCTTCTTTCTGAGAAGATCTGGTGACCAACATCTCTAGTCAACCATCTTGGCACCTCTCCTCACTGTCTAGTTTCAATCAACCTTTTCAATTAGGAAATAGACTGACTACTTAGAAGAGAAATATCGAGCATTTTATACCATTACATTGTTTTTGATCTTAGAGAAGGTATGTATTTTGTTATTTTCCCTTTTTATTTTATTTTCTGAATGTCAGTACCCATCAAAATGGTGAAACTCAGAAACTGGAATAATGGATCAAACATGAGTTTGGGTATAAACAAAGTATATTTTGCTAAATTTTCAAGGCATATGTTGCTCGGTGTAAAAAGAATTGGATGAGTGAGTAGAACAAAGAAAATAAAATCTAGATTTTTTTCTTTGTTTTGAAATCATAAAAAATCATCATATTAGAAATATT
>NW_012148174.1:7882096-7925809 GCF_000956105.1 Propithecus coquereli
GAAATATTTTATGAGAATAAAAATCTATATACAGTTTAAAAGTGTGTTGATATTTAAATATTCATGTGTTTTTATAAAGTTTATTTGTTTATACATAATAGACACTCCTCAGAATAACAAATAAACTGAACACATTTAAAGCCCTAAAGATATTTAGGCAAATAAAAACATGCTACAGCAGTTCTTTAAGGGCTGAAAAACATGAGATAGAAGCTTATCTCATGTAGTAATATATGAATCTCTAGAATATTGTTAACACTTAGAAGTTTTTAAATAAAACTTTTACTTTAGAATTATTTTATATTTAGAAAAAAGTAGACTATACTACAGAGAGTTTTTATATATCTCATGGTTTGGCTTCTTTCACTTTGCAATATGCATTTAAGGTACATCCATGTCTTGTGTGGGTTGTATACATAAATTTTTACATAAATGGGACAGTAAATGTGTTTTCTATAACTTTTCTTTGTTTGTTAAAGATCTGTATTAAACACTATTCCATGTCTCTAATACACAGACCATTTCATTTCAACTTCAGTGTAGTATTTTCCAGAGAATGGATGATCTGCTTTATTTAAACATCCCCTTATTGATGTTTCTAATTTTTGTTATTGGAAATAGGTCTTTCACTGAGTTGCTGTTCAGCTTTGAATTTGTTCATTTGTGCAATTATTTTATAGAAATAGATAGCATGGAGCATTGATTAATTGGTCAGAGGTCACGTGTGCTGTTAATTTTATTCAATTTTTTATTTTGAAATAGTTTTAGAATGACAGAGGGTTTATAATTTTAATACAGAGTTCCTGAATAACCTTTCCCCTAATTTCCTTAATGTTAACATCTTCCATTAACCATGGTTATATGGTTAATATTTGATAAATAGTACATTTTGCCTTCTGAGGCAGCTATCCTAATTTGTACTACTTCTAATCCTGGTTAAGTATAACTCTTTTCTACCTACTTTCTATCCACTCTATTTAAGAGTAGATATCACTCTTAAATTTTTGCGAATATGATGTGTACATAGGTTTTGCTATTTAAATAGCATTTGCCTGATTTTTATGAAGATGAATATCTCTTTATGTCCTTGCTCCCAATTGTTATAATACTTCAATGACATATCTGTTCATTTCCTTTGACCATTTGTAACATATATTCTTCTTTAGGTTCTCTCAGCTTCACCTGCCCCCAACTTGCTAAACTATCAACCACAAACAAATTTATACAGATCTCCATGACCTGGCTGCCTAAGGCACAGCTGCCACTCACTCAGAGTTTCTAGGTCCTCCTATCATTCCTGAAGTTGGAAGAGGCACCATACTGGAGGGAATGGGCCTAGCCTCTCACAGGGCAAGTGGTTAGCGCCCTATTAGAGGAATCTTGACAAATGGGACAAAGGAAACAGACAGATAAACTTATCTTCCTTTTATTAGGCAGATGGACTTGGTTTTAAAATTGTCCATCCCTTATTTTCTTCTTTTCTCCCTGCCTCATTTCCTATTTCCCTGAGTTTTTCTGCTCTGAGATTGCATCTTCCAATAAAGCATTGCCACAGAAGCCTGACTCTGGCTGTGTTCTAGGGAGTTTGAGTTAAGATACCATTTTTCTCTAGGGAGGTGTTCTTTTTTATCAATTTGTAAAATACCATTATACGTTATAACAATTCAATTTCTTTTCTGTTATATAATATATGCTAAATAATTTTGTCGGTGTACACTTGTCTATGAAGTTTATTGCATGGCACTCTCACATAAATTTTAAAATATTTTGTTCTGTTGTTCTTTTTCTTTATGACTTCTGGAGATTCCTATGTTGCTTGGGAAGTCTTTCTGCACCCCAGGATTATTTAAAAATTCCTACTACAGTATAATATCTTTAAATTTTTTCTCGTTAATTCACTTAGAATATATTCTAAGCCTCACCTCAGACGCAGGGCATGGGGAGCAGAGCTCTGCTGGGACTTCCGCTCACACTAGCCTCCTGAGCAAGGTGCACTAGCAGAGTGAACACCTGCTCAAATCTAGCAGGCGCTCTGCTTTAGGCAAAGCTGTCCATGTTCTCTCCCTCAATAAGTATGGTGTACATGATTTACTTTTTGAAGGAAAGTAGAGGATAATTTAAGCATATTTGGAAAAATAAGAGAGGAGGAAGAAAGGCAAGTGTATAAAAATTCAGAGATATTTCTTCTGAGACCCTCAACTCCTTGGAGTCTCCTCAAAAGGCAGAAGGGCTTTCCTTCTGTGGACTGGTTTCCTTGGTATCTAACGCTGAAGATTAGTGCAGCACCCATCGCCTTTCAATTCGTGAGAACACCTTTATTTCCTATGTTCCTTGTTTATTCTCCACAGTGGAGTAGTATAGGACATTCTGTTTTTGTTAAACCATTCTTTTTTAATATTCATAATACCTTTTTATATTAATTCATTTTTTAAGATCAAAATTGTGTGTTTTACCATATACTGGCAAACTGTCATTTCTATGTACTTATTTCATTTATTTTATTAGTTTTCCAACTATGCTACACTCCCTAATCCCATTCCTATCTTCTCCCATCCTACCTCTATAATTTTATTTATACATATGTATCTCTGAAAAGCATATGTTGCTGTTTTTATGCTGTAAATTTTGTTGCCTAACTTTTGTATTCAACATGATGTTTTGAGCTCAATTAATTTGACTATATGTAAATCTAGCTTATTCTTTTAAACCGATGCAGAAACAAATATGTATATATGTATAAAATTTTTATATATATGTCATTTGTATTAAGGCTTTTACTTATCTATTCTTCCAGTATTGGATTTCCTGTGTGTTTCTACCCTGAGGAGTATTTTAATTCCTTGTAGAATTCATCTCCTTATAGTACTTCCTCTCCTGGGATGCCCTTTCTTAGCATGGTTAGCTTTTTTACTCTAGAGATATCACTTCCCCAAACCGAGAAGTCACATCTCTACAGAGATCCCTGGGGAATGTATTCACGAGAAAAAGATAAAGCACACACTCTCCAAAATAAACCATTCCCACCTAACCTCCCTGCCCTTGGGAGCCATTTTCGAATTCACGTTTAAAATTTTCATAACTAGACACTGTATCCTCCATATAAACTCTCAAATCCTTCACCCAGGATTATTCATTTGTAGCACTTTCGGTAATACTGCCAGAATAACCCCTATGCCACTGCATCAGCTCCATTTTATCATACTTTGTTTTTCCCTAAGGGACTGACTACTCTTTTCTTTTGTGACCATCTCTCTTCTTGATATTTCATTGCTGCATTTCAGCAGCTTGCCACTGCAAATAATTAGTAATACTGATTTTCCATGCTTTGGCTGATGCCAATGATCAACCTGAAAAATCAATTATTTTTCTTTAATATACTGTTCTTAAGCTCAGACAGTGGGAGTCATTATTGGCTGCTGCCCCATATCCACCCACTCTGGGCATCTAGCTTTGAATTCGGGTGCACTGCAATTGTGTTCCTGAACAGCTGGCGCATTTGGGGGAATATTAGACACTGAGATCTAATCTGTATATTCCCCAAATTTGGCAATTGTGTGATGATAATGAAATCATGGACTGAGGTCACTGGCAATAATGTGTTATAATATAAAATGCATTTTAAAATTTAAGAAAAACCTACACTTTTAACTTTAGAATCTATAGGAAATATTCTCCATTTAAAGGGAGATGAGGATGTAAAATCTTACCTGTTCAGTTTCTCACGTGAGCATCAGAATAGAAGTCCAGAGATAAGGCATATAGAGAATCAACAAGTAATTTAGCTCCTTCACCAGTTTCCATGGCAACCCTACTATATAAAACTAAAAAGAAAATGCATTAAAAAAATTCAAGCTTTGCCTTGGCCTTGATCATTGACACTTTCAACATTACTTTCTTCAATACAATATATATAGCAACCAAATGTATATACTAGATATAATTTTGACATTAAATATAGAGAATTTTATGAACTTTAATGCATGGTAGTCAGTATATAGTAGGAAGGAAAAAAAATCAGATTTTGTTTTTAAAAGTTAACTCACAAAATTATGAACTCTTACATATTTGACAATGACTGGAATGAAATTGTTCATAAATTCCTAGTTTAAAAAGGATTTACATAGACTGAGTTTGTTCCATCTGTTCTTACACAAAATGTCTTTCGTTCATTCCCCTGGAATTTCTTTGCTGACCCTGAGTCACTGAAGATGAATGATGTGTCCAGGTTGTCCCAACAGAGTCAATAGCAGCCTTAAAATCCTTCAGAATGGATCCTCTGGGACCCTGAGCCTTGAAAATAAAGATGCATTTTGAGTTGTAGAGTCCTTGTGGCTCTGAAAGAGAAAAGGAAATCCTGTGACACTCAGCACTCAATCCTCCGACTGCAGAGCACTAATGTGCCCACATAAACACATACATCTGGTCCCTCTGTCACAGAAATGCCTGTAGTTCTACAGCGCAATGCTGCCTGGGGTCAGTTTCCTCAAATGATGTTTTCCTGCCATCCTTATTGGAGAAAATTAATATTCTTAACTAGTTTCTGGCTTCTCAAGCCAGACTCCTTGATAATACTTGAAGTGTTTAAATGGCATTTTCCTCATAGAATCATAGGATTTTATTTTCCAAATATTTGACTTTTTTCCTGAACATTATGATTATTTATTATTAGATTTGACTTTATCCTTCTGTTTGAATTGATTCTCAACATTTAATCATTCTTAATAAAATGATCATGAATATATATTTATCGCCAGGCCCTAGAGAGGGAGTTGTGGATAAGATATGGGTCCTTGCCGCTAACTGATTAATGTTTAGAGTTTTGGAGAAAAATACAATTTACACCAGGGATGCCAGGAAAAGCTTCTGGGAACTGTTATTTCTGAGCTAATTTTTTTCTGGGGAAGGAGGAATTATCTACTTAAAGAATTGAGAAGAAAATATTTTTGGCAGAAGAACTCTCAGGTACGAGAGAACAGTAGTCTAAAAGGTTGGCAGATGCAGAGAACTAGAAAAATTATCAATTAAATATGGGATAGACATGAGAGCAGAGGGAAATGAAGCTAAAAATTATGGTAGGTAATGAAAACCATGGGGCGCTGTTGTCAAATTTTATGCAAATATTTATGATTATTTTTGCATGTGATAATTTGCTTATAATAAAGGGCAGAAAAAAGCATGGTAAGACACATTTTGGAAGCCATTGGAGTCAGTTTCAATAATTATATAAGAATTTATAAAGACCTTAATGCATCTAGTAGAAGTTGGAATGAGAAGAGAATAGGATATCTTTAAGATGTATTAAGTAGGTTATTTCTATAGGATTTCTATAACTTTTTATTCTGAAAGAATTTTAAACTTATAGCAGTATTTCAAAGACAGTGCAGAGAGTCCCTGAATACCTTTCACCCAACTTCCTCCCAATTTTAACATTTTATGTAATTACATTTTATGTAGTTGATTTTATTTATAACTTCTTTCTCTGCAAGTGGGAAACTTGACCCTTATTACCTACACTGTATTTACTTACAAATTTAAACCCAGCATACATAAAAATCAGTTTCACAATTCCTAGTGTGTACCCCTGTGGGAAACAAATTTACCAACTGGAGTGCAGGGTATATATTCTATAAAATTTTGACTGTATGTTGGGAATGAATAAAAAAGACTCCTTGGTTTCTGATGTATATGAATGGGCGCATGATGATATCATTGACAATGAGAATTCATTGGCAGAAAAAAGAATTACATACAAAAAGATGAAATTAATTTTGGATATATTAACATTTAGTTTGAAACGGCTACATTTCATCTAAACAGGAAAGTTCCAGAGGGTGTTTTGAAGTATAGGTCCCAGGTCCAGAAAAACAGTTTCAATTGGAAAGAAATATCTGAGCCCTGGCTGTGCCTCAGATTTACCTAAATAGAGTATATAAAATCAGAAGATAACAAAGTTGATAATAGCACCTTAGAAAACAACAAAAAAATATGCATTGTGAAGAAAATTCACTGACTCTAATATGGAGATAATGATTGCATTTCTCAAAATATACAATTAAAGTTTACGACATAATCCATACAAAGACTACATTTCATAAGAACCCAATATGTATCTTCTAATATAGGCATACGTATAAGAAGCTACATTTGGATTCATCATCCATGAATATGGGTTTATATATAAACTGTGTTTTCTAATCTATTCATATACTTAGAGGTTTTTGGTTTCTAAAAAATATGTTTTTATTGATATTATAACAAATTGCCACAAACTTGATGGCTTACAACAGTAAAAATTTACTACCTTACAGTTCTGAAGGTCACAAGTCTGAAATGGGTTGGCAGGGCTCCGTCGTTTCTAGAGGCTTTGGGAGAGATTCCATGTCCACGCCTTTTTTAACTTCTAGATGCCACCCATATTTCTGGGCCTATGGTCTCGCATCCCTCCATCCTTTCCTTCCATCCTCACCTCTCCTTCTCTGATTATGGTACTGCCACCTCCCTCTTATAAGACCCCTTCTGATTATATTGAGCACTCTTGTATAATCTAGGACCATTTCCCCATTTTAAGAACTTAACTTATTCACATATGCAAAATCCTCTTTGCCATGTAAAATAACATATTTAAGGTTTCAGGGAAGAGGACATGGACAGCTTTGGGTGGGTGAGTGGGTGGATAGGGGCATATTTTCCCTATCACCGGGGAATTGGCATTTGTAATAGCATTATTGTTGAAGTAATGTTAGCTGCTGTAATAATAAACTCCAAAGTCTCCATGGCTTCAAACAACAGAAATATATTTTTTGCTTAAATAAAATACAAAATAGATGTTTCTGATTGGCAGGCAATTCTTCAGTAAGCAGTGATTTAGTGATGCAGGTTCCCTCTACATTATCTTCTTCAAAAGAACATTTCCAAGTTTGCCAGAAAAGAAGTACCACGTAGGAAACAGCATATCCAGGGAAAGTTTTAGTTGGCCAAGCATTGAAGTTGTGTCTATCACTTCTGCTCACATTTTAAAGGCCAGAACTCAGTCGCACTTACACGTAACTGTAAGGCTAGGGGACGTAGACAAGATATGTGTCTAGCAGCAAGAAACAATGAGTTTGGTAGAAAGATATTTGTTCTCTGTCAGTCAATTGGTTACCAACAAAAGAAAAGAACATTTTAGCAACTTTAAAGTGAACATTAATTATGCAATAAAAATATCAATGAAAAATAAGATGGACTAACTCTAAATTTCAAAGTTTTGAGTAAAGTAGTGAGCTTAAGGACAAAAAGGGTAAAATAAATATCTTTAAACTCACTAGAGTGAGTATATATGGTATTTTTTTCACTTGTAATTCCCAATTGGTATAAGTCTACCCAAGAATCCAGAGAGACTCTGATAAATAATTTTTTTTCTTTTTTCTTTTTAATTATAATGGGTACATGATAGTTGTATATCTTTATAGGGTATATGTGATGTTTTGATACAGGCACACAATGTGGATTAAGCAAATCAGAGTAATTGGGGTATTCATCACCTCAGGCATTTATCATTTCTTGGATTAGGAAGAATTTATAGAAGCTCTGAATTTAAAAAAATACAATTTTCAAAAATATTCCATTACCACATAGGATGATAAAAGTAACTGGCTTATTTAACACAGGGAAACTGCTACCTGTTTAACTCAGCCACACGTTCCATAAGGAACTTTTTTGCATGATAATTATTCTTTATTTTTCTCAGGAGGAATCATTTGTTTTTATTATCAGTTACCAAATGGGCTACAAGTAACATTAATTTACAATTGAAAGAGGGATATTTTCCTGTCACCTTAGAAATCAATGATGATTAGATCTCCTAACTCATAATGTACTCGTCTAATTTTACTTCTCCATTTACATCATTTCTGTACCAGCGACGGATCAAGGAGACATCATATGACTCATGGAAAAGTGATCATCCTATCCCTTATGGTTTTATGGGGTCCTTTGTAAATTATTTCCAGGAGTGCAAGCACATCGCTTCTTTTAACAGTGGTGTCTTCACTGTTCAGGACAATAAAATGGAACCTGAATAAACATGTTATTGGAATCTTCAAGATTTACACAGCTTTACATGAAAGAGAAGAGCATTTTGTAATCAAGCAGAATTAGGGTACTGTTGGCATATATTTAAAAAAGTATGTAACAACTGTCTGTGACACTATTCTTTCCCTTACTCATACAGCAACAACCGACAGTTTCAAGAAGACCAGAAAATCAACCGCAATAATGTGGACTGGATTAACTTGATACTTAAATGCATTATGGAATGATACTAATCAAATTATATGGAAAAAGTTTAAAAGAGAAAAATGACTGCTAGGATTGCCACAGTGTGTGGAAGATAATGAAATTGGCATAAGTCTTGAAAGAGTATGTCTCTTTGCAATGAATAGTTAGTCAAAGCAAGGAAAAATTTAAACATTCAATGATTATATGAAAGCAAGATGCTTTTATTTCTGGTTTTTGTAAAAGAAACCTGAAGAACTGTTGTGAAAATTATGACAATCTAGTAAGTTTTTTCTTATTTCAAGCATTACTCCATGATTTTCTTTCTCCTATATTTACTTCTTTTCATTTATCACTGAAATAATATATAATTATAAATATATTATAATTTATAATATATTTTTATATATTATAAAATTATAAAAATAATTTTATATATTAATTATATAAATATATTATAATTATAAATATAATTCTCCTGATATAGCATTTGTTGTTTTCAATATACATGGTGCTGTGATAGTAAATGTTTTCTCTCCCACTGTGTCACTGTGTGTCATTTTAAAATCACTATAATCACAAAAAGATGAAACTTACTGGTCATTGTCTTTTTTCTAAAATTGTAAAATGTTCCATGGTATGTGTCAAATTTATATCTTAGTAGGAAAAAAAACAAAAACAAAAACAAAACAGAAAAGGGATCCAAAAAGCAATTCTGACATTGCATTTAGAAACTGGATTTAGAGTCTTTCACCAACAGTGATAATCATCCTGGCAGTATTTTGAGCCTTATTTTTTACTCTGAGATAAGGAATATAGAGGGAACATCCCTTTAAAATTGCTAGTACAATTTTAAAAAATCATTTATAAAGGTTGCAATAATTTAAATGAGAGATATAACATAGATGCATTGTTTTATCCATGTATTTATATTTTCAGTATATATGCAAGCAACATTTTAGGTAATGAACATATTTTTCACCAACAAAGTCACAGCCTCAATAAATTTAGTACTCTACACTTTGGAAAATGAGGAAATCAACTGAGATAAGTTTCTATATATGTTCAAAATTTATTTTCTGAATATGTTTACTGTTCTCTAAATGCATTGCATTAGCAACATTCCTCGAAAGAAAATTTTTATGTGGGTCTCAAGTAATTGATACTAAATGGAAAGAGATCTTCTGAGCTGTAAAGACTCTAACTTGAAAGATGCATTTGATATGATGTGATGTGTAGTGTACTCCAAAAACAGTATGCAATACTCAGGAAATTCTGTGCAAGAACCTGTTTTGCTGATATGCCTTCTCTGGCGTTAGCAGGTGAATTATACTTGTCAGATATGTACACATAGTTCAGCAAATTCTCCTTAATAATACATAGATTGAGTTAACCTAAGTGAAAAAAAATGTTTCCGCCACTTACAGTGTGGCCTTAGGCAAATTGCTTAACCTCCCTAATCTCTCTGATAATTTATACAAAGTCCTTTTCATCATCCCTAACATATAGGAACTATTTAGTAAACATACATGGTTATTATGACTGTAGTTCTCTGGTGGATGTTACTACACTTGCTCATTTACTTTCAAAATTGGTCTAGGGAGTACCATTGGGTGCCCACATGTAAAACTTGATTGACGAACATATTCCACACTGATGTAATAGCAGCCCCACCTCCTCTGGATGATCAGGATCAATGATAATTGCTGAGATGATTTCTTTTGTTGTCTTCAAGTCTCCTGATACAAGAATCCCAAGGTGAGCAAGCACAGGCACACCTTATAATACAATTATACTCTTGCTGTAATCCCTGGCAGAATTACCCCCACTTTGGGAATCAGGTCCATAACTTTGAAGAGTTCAGAATTGTGGGAATGGAAAGTACAAATTCCCTGAGTGAGCCACTAGGAGTGATAGCAAGTGGACCCTTTCTACTTCTACCCCTTGGTTCCTAGATCCATGTATTCTCCATCTGGGGGGTATAATGTCATACAAGGTCTTTTATTTGAAGTGACTAATGTATCTGGAGGATGGTACTCCATCTTTATAAAATATTATTTCTGAATTGGCATTTCAGTGATGCCTCCATCAGGCGATTCCTACACTGTATTAGGCCATGACTGTGGTCCTGTCCTTATTCCTCTTTTGTTATAAACTGGTCTAACGTGATATTACATGAGATTCCATGCCAGTAGGACAAAACGTCCCTAAGTCCTCAGATAATGGTGCTGACCAAGACTTTGAAGGCAGAATAGAAAAACTCACACCCAGAATATGTGACTGTTCTTATCAGAATGAGTCAGTGATCCTTCCAAGGTAGAAGGCGTCAATGTTGTTTGCTTGCTGCTAAGTGACTGGTTTGTTTCCTTAAAAAAATGGTGTGATGCTGGAAACAGAGGCAATGGTTACTGACAAGCTGGACATTCAGTGCTAGCAATAGATAGGTCAGCTGCTGCCCGTGCACAACCACCAGCCCTAGCTCCATGGCCCCTGAGTTCATATACCCGCCATGTAAACACTGGGTGGCTGGTGAAAAAGATGGGCTAAGGTCAACCGATAAAGTTATTTGCTTGATTATTGAATGCGTCTTCTATGGGGGGTGCTCTCTTTTGGTCCTTACCATGTATTATGGAAATCTGCATCTTTGTGCTCACTGCCAAATACACATCCACATCTTTCCATCCCTGACTTACTGAAAGATCATTTCAGTGTTTTCTCCTTTCAGGCCTCTGACCAGCAGTGAAATGATTTTCCATTGCCCAACTGTATGTCAACCTAAAGCCACTTCTCTTCTCACTTGAATGAACAAGTGCCCTGCAGTAAGCTCTGCTTCATGGGAGAAATTTCCTTTTTTCATCGTCTTTCAAGGCCACTTTTGACTTGAGCTAGAGTATAGCTGTCATCATTATCAGCTTGGACTCACATACAGAGACATATAGATCGTAGCAGAGGTAGTAGCTGAGAGATAGACATTGGTGCAACAGTTGTAGATGACTTGGCAGTTGGGGATACCTACTCATGCAGATTTCTTTTCTTCTTTTAGCTTGTCCATGCTCAATACTGGATATAAAATTTTCATTTCATCATGGCCTGTTTCTGGATCCACCTATCTTTGTCAGTAGGTAGATCTGAGAGAAACTGTTTTATGATGGGCAGTTTTGGTAGCATAGTCACTTAGCTGAGAAATAATAATATTTCATGATGGCATGACCCTCCTTCAAAACTCCAGAGTTTTTTCGTGTAATTTCCCCATTGGGTCTTGCCAAAATCTCACACAATATCTTTTCCCACCATTGATAGGCTGTATCTATCACAGTGTTTCTTTTTGATTCTGAGCTCTCTCGATGCTGGAAGCCTTTCGTATCATGCATTATATGATTTGGAGCAATCTTCTCAGTTGTGGAATGTGCTGCTTCAAAAACCCAAAGAAGCTCTCCAGGTATTGTGCTTCCTTCTTTACAGTGGGAAGTGCAAGATGAAAAATTTGTTCTTTACTTCAGATGGAATACCCTGAAAAGCCAGCACCTGTACCCCTAAATACTTTCTAGATGTGGTAACTCCCAGAAACTTATGCCTGTGTTAGGAGCACATGTATGTTACCAAGACCTCCACATTATTAGCCACTTCTTGCTCATATGGACCAATTGCCTTCATGTGGTATGTGACATGACAAGTGATATGCTACAGGATGTCAAAAGGGTCAGAACTATTTAAACTATATTATATCACAGGGAGGAAGACTTAAGAAGTCCTAGGAAAAGAACTGTAAATACATTTGTAGCCAGTTCCGTGTGAATTTGAATTGGTTTTTATCCTCTTATCCATAAGAAGTGGACAATAGCGCATTTGTCAAATCGGTGGTGACATACTGTATAATAGAAACTGTGATAAGCAAACATTGAATTTAAGAGAACAATAGGTAGTGTTACAATAATAGCTGCAGACTTCACTACTCCACTTTAAATAATGGATAGACATCTAGGCAGAATTTCAATAAGGAAATATAGCATTGAACAATACCGTAAACCAATGAGACCTAACAGACATATCTAGGACACTCCAATCAGCAAAATACACGTTCTCTTCAAGTGCCCTGTATACTTTCTTAAGGTTAAAACAAAACAAGTCTTAATAAATCTTAAAATATTAAAATAATACAGAATATCTTCAACTACAATAGAATAAAGCAAGAAACCAATAACAGAAGAAAAACAAAATTTCACAAATATGTAGAAATTAAACAACACACTCTTAAACATGGAATGAGTCAAAGAAAAATGCACATGGAAAAATAATTAAAGATAAATAAAAATAACAACACAACATAAAAAATTTAGGGGATGCAGTGAAGACAGTACTCAGAGGGAATTTTACAACTGCAAATACCTACATATAAACAAAAGAAAGCTCTCAAATCAATGACTTAATTCTATACCTTTAGGAATTAGAAAAGGAAGGAAAACTAAACCCAAAGCTAACAGAAGAATGGAAATAATAAAGATTAGATCAGAGATAAATGAAATAGAAAATGGAAAAGCAATAGAGACAATCAAAGAAATCAAAAGTTGAGACTTTGAAAAGATCAAAAACAGATAAAGAAAATAAAGTATATACATACAATGAAATATTATTCAGCAGTAAAAATGAATAAAATTCTGATATAGGGTACAACATGGATATACCCTGAAAATATTGTGCTAAATGAAATAAGCCAGACATAAAAAGATAAATATTACAGGATTTCACTTACATAAATTATGCAGAATATGTTAAATTAATAGATACAGAAAGTAGATTAGATGCTATTAGAGGTTTGGAAGAGGGTAGAATGGTGATTTTGCACTTAATGGATACAGAGTTTCTGTTTGGAGTCATGAAATATTTTTGGAAAAAGTGGTGTTGATTGCATAACATTGTGAATAGAATTATGCCACTGAATTTTACACGTAAAATGGTAAAAATGACAAATTTTATGTAAAATAACTAACAAAGTAAAACAGAATATGCCCAGATTTATTCTTACCATAGATATGTAGTAATAATATTTTATTTGTAATGGAATTTCAACAACCTCTATTGAAAACAAGCTACTAATCAAACTTTGGAATCTACTTATATCAAGAAAAATTTGAAGGCTACTCTATCCAAATAGTGTCCAATCACTGTTTTCCAAAGAAGACTTTAGATTCATGAGCATGCTTATATTAAGTAATCTTGTGTAGTTTTAGTAAAAACTACACCAAGAAGTTCATTATATACATTTGCAGTCTTATTATCCCAAATTAAGTTTTCTAAAAGATACTTGGCACTAATATTAAAGACATAATTCAGGACTTTGAAATTCCATTTTATAACTTTGCTCCTAGTGTGCCAAAACTGGAATATTGTCATCAACTTCATAGTAAATATTAAAATAGTTTTGGCCAAAAAATTTAAGAAAATATTTTTGGGTAATCATAAGAACTTACCAATTTTATTTTCTGAACTGTCTTGATCTGAGGATTGAAATATAAGGATATAATTTTCTTTCTTTAAGCTCTCTAGCACAATTATAAGAAGTTGCTAACCACAGAGTTAGTATATTCCTTAAGTCAACCTTATTCTATTTTGGAAGCCACATGATCCATCAAACTTTGACTTCATTAGGTATTTAACACCATGTAACAGCAATTGCTAATGTAAGTAATCGCTTCCTTGGTTTGTGGCATGATGCCATGAAATTGTGTCACGTTTGCTAATGGTAACTTAATTTTTATTAGTATCAAACCAATCAGATCAGACAAGCAACCATAGAGAATCTTTGAGGGTGAGGGACTACAAATATTTCTCATCCCTCTGTGTTGATTGATTATGCAGAAGGTTTTAATCAATACATAAGGAACCATTAAAGGAGCTAGAAGAAAAAGTTATAAGCTGAACTCACTGAAGCTAAGCCAAGACTAGTTTTTTCTGCCACTGCCACACATGAGAAAGCAAGTGCTGCTACTCCAGGAACTACCTATGCAAGAGAGTGGTGCTATCACCATTGCAACTAGAGCTGTGATCTAGAAAAATGGTGCCAGTGCTGTAGTGAGCTATGAAATCAGGAAGCTTCTGGCTTCAGAACTCTTCCATCATGGTTGTGATCAAATCCAGTATAATAAATATCTCACACCCTTTCCATAATCTCACATAAATCAATTCTTAATTGTAAGGACTGTATTCAGACCTCAAGCTTCAAAGAAATTGCAAGTGCCATACACGGTGTGAATGTGTACCCCCAATTTTTTGTGTTAGAAACTTAATTCCCAAAGTCATATGTTGATAGTACTTGGAGGTAGAGCCTTTGGGAGATAACTGGAATTAGATAAAGTAATCAGGGTGCGACCTTGACGATGAGCCTTTTGGCTTTATAAGAAGAAAAAAAGTGAACTAGGCGAGCACATTCTTGTCATTTTGCCATGTGACACCCTCCACTATGTTATGACACAACAAGAACACCCACACCAGATGCTGGCACCGCACTCTTGGACTTCTCAGCCTCCAGAACTATAATGAATGCATTTGTTTTTAATAAATTACCCAGTCTAAGGCATTTTGTTAAAGCAATAGAAAATGAGCTAAGATAATGAGTTTACCCACGACATAGGAAAAGTGCAAATTTTGCATTTGTTTGTCATGTCTTTAACATGATTTAGGACTGACTGATTTTGTTTTTTTTCTTTTCTTTTCTTTCTTTTCTTTTCTTTTCCTTTTTTTTTTTCTTTTCTTTTAATTAATAGTTTCCTAGCCACTAGACAACCAGGGAAGGACTGACTGATTTTGATAAAACAAATTCTTTAAGTCAACGAGCAAGACAGAACTCCATAATGAACCAGTCTGGATTTGAAACTGAAGATCTGCTGGAGTTAAAGATATTAGACATATTGAAGGCAAGCTTTAACAATTAAGAGATGCAGAATTTATTTCTTTAGTGGGTAGCATGTAAGTTTTTTTTGTTTGTTTTTTGTTTGTTTTTTTAACATGGCAATACCCATTTGAATGTATTAAATCCTATCCTAGGAATCCAACTCAACATAAAAACTTGAGCAATATTCTGTAATTAGATTTCTAAGCTCTGATTATCTTTGGAGCACTATCGTTTAGATGTATCCTCTATAAATTCCTACTGCTTTTCAGGGAAAAGATTTATGAAAGTGTAAATTCAAATGCATTATCCTTATTTCTTATTAATCTGCCTATCTACACAGAACTCCAAAAAATTCTCATCTGCAAAATGCATTAACACCAAAATTTTATCACCATGGCTTCTTCTGTCATGCAGTCTAAATCATTCATAGTCATTTTGCTTATTATTAGTTTAAGATGAAGCTGGGCTAATTTGAATATCTACAATATTTTCTTACACAGATAATAAGAACCACTGAAACTCACTGAAATGGTGTCAGGGAAAGTGTCTTAAGCTTCATTAATAAATGCAGTTCTATCATTACTTTTATTGATGTATATTAAATATGTTTTGAAGGAATGATCTTACATATCTTTGATGTAAGTGAGTGTGTTTGTGTGTCTGTTAAAATAAAAACCATTCTGTGTTTCAAGGGTGACTATCTGAGGGTCAATCAGGTACATTTTCAGAATACTTAAGGCCTTTTGTCCTATTTTTCATTCTACATAAGGTTTAGAAACTTTGATGAATTATTATCTTCACTAAATCGCGTGTCATCACAAATGGAATCTTTAGTAATAGTGTGTTAGCCATTGACCCTTAAATTATGCTGTATTTGCATTTCCAAGAAATAAAGTTACACTGTTATTTTGGCATTTTAAGCTTTCAACCAGGAATGATAAAACTACGTGGAAAAAAACCTTTTCTTTGGCCTTATTGCCACGAAATTTCAATTGCAACATAGACTTGGCATGTATTTTTAAATATTTCCCTGTAAGATGGCTCACAGGACTATTGTGATAATATTACAATGCATCCACATTTCCTACCATGAACTTTACCTATTAAAAATTTAATTTAAACTCAGAGAAACAGAAGAAAAGAGAGAGATGAGGGTTGAGAGAAACAGAAAATATTAATGATATAATATTAAATCAAAATTTTTTACAGAAGGTTACATTCATATGGAAAATGAAAATGACGATATTTAAAGAAAATTGCATGCGCATATAACATACATATGAAACGATATATGATTCCTTTCTTTCCACAAATCTTTAAGGAAAATCTCATAGAAGATTATATAAGAAAAACATTGTCTTTCATCACTGAATATTTTTTGTGCTTTAAACTGTCTCACTTACTTATTCAATCTTCATCTAAGGCAAAATTCTAAATGTAATATTTGTGACAGAATTTATAATCAAACTTTAAAAGTGAAGGTATTTTTGACAGTCATGATGAAACAAAATATATGAGATTAGAGATAAAATTTCAAAATATTATTACTACCATAAGATGTATAGAGTTTGAACATAATAGATACTTAGTATAGAAATAATGAAATTCAGGCTATGGTTGAATTATTTTGAATTGGAAAACTCCCAAAAATGTTATATATAAATTTTCTTCCTTAGTTGGTAAACACATAGTAAATCATGATAACACAGAAGGAGTTGGAACTATAGGGAAGGAAAGGTAAAGTGAGATAGTTGTTCCCATGGTCTTAGGGTGAGCTTTTATTATTTGTTATTTTTTGTTTTGTTTGTTTGTTTTTAGTGCAGCTCTGCCTTATCATGAAGCATTCACAATTAGATGCCCTGCTTGCAGTATGAAACAAGCAGGCAATTAAAAAAAAAAAAGAATATAACTACACTACTTTATCCACATGGAGATACTTTTTCACAGATTGCATTTATGCATGAGAAGACAAGGTTGTGGACAATTGTTAATTCATCAGACAGCTCATGTCAGAAGCTCTTGAAGGAAGTGGAATTGTTGCAGGTTTGTGGAGGACAATCTGTATCCTCATGACTAGCAATATGAATTCGTAATTAAACTTAGGATAGAACAGATTGTCTTCAGTATTTCTTGGTTTTGGGTAAGAGAGAATGAGACACAGAAAATGGACTTCTGATGGATTAAAGACAAAAACGAAAGGTAAACCTACAAAGCTAATAGAAAGAATTTTAGGAGAATATCTTTGTGACCTGGAGTGGCAAATAACTTCAAAAATTAAATTCCAGAAATAAATCATAAGGAAGGAAATATAAACAAAAACTTAATTACAGCAAAATTAAGGTTTATATTCAACACAGCATACCACGGACACATTTATTTGGCAGATGAGCAACTGGGTGATGATATTTGCAATGTCTAAACTGAGAGTATTTGTGTTGCTTCTACAAATCAACTAGAAAAAGTCAACTCTGTCAGAAAAATTGGCAAAGATTACAAACAGTTAATTTAGAGAACAGAAAATCTTGAAGGCTAACATGCACATAAAGATATGCTCAAATTCATTGTCAATTAAATCTATAGTGAGATTTTACTTCATGTGGATTAGATGGAAATGAATTAGAGAGCTGGATAATGCCAAATATTGGTGAATATATGGGAATATAGGAAGTCTTTTGTGCTGCTGGCAAGAGCGGAGGTTGGTGCAGCCATTCTCGAGAGCTAAAAAACATGACTAACACAAACCAAGTATTCACATATCCTACGATATAGAATTCTACTCTTGGGTATATATCCCAAGAAATTATCACACAGGACCATAAAGGGCACATACGAGGATGCTCGTCTTATCATTGTGGTGGAAATACAATCAATAAATATGGCTATCCATGGGAGAGTGGTGAGATAAAATGTGGGGGATGGAGAAATTTGAAGTGTTGGATAGATGTACACATGGCTCCAATTGTGAATATTAAAAGCATCCTATTTAGTGACAGAAGCAAAAGCAATGAGATGCATAATCGAGTCCACGTAATTAAAAGTACATTTGTACCAAACAACACTATTTGGTTTTTATGGACATACATAGCAAATATCTTGGGGTAACACATTAGATTAGATGAGGTTATCTATTGGAGAGAGTCCTTAAACATATTCCTATGAGCTGAATTAATGTTCATGTCACCTAATCCAATTTAAAGTTTCTTTGTTAATCAATAAATGTAAAGGTCTGTTTCTATTAGCAGCATATCTTCTCTATTACGGGTCCCATTTAGTAGTTCCTTACATAACTAATAATTTTTATCATATACTAGATATTGTGAAAGACATATTGTAAAAACTGGATTTTGTTATCCTCCTCTGAGAAGTATTAACTTTTCTTTTAAGACCGAGTTAATTTCACTGGGCTCATATTCTAAACTCTGTCTCTCCGTGAAGTGGGCAGCAGCTGAAATAGCCACTGAATTCTTTAAGCTGCTCAGATAAAGTTAATAACAGGCCTCTGGTGAAAAACTTTGTCAAATCTATATGTCAAATCTATAGATTAGCCAAGTATTTAGATGAAATTTATATCCAGATATCTGGGGTCATCCTTTCTGTAGCTCTGTCCTTTCTGACATATTTTTGTTTACGTTCCAGCTACTCAGGCAACACTAACCTCCATCCATGGTCTCCAAGTCAGTAATAATGTGGCTTTTTTCTTGAGTTCCAGTTGAGCAATGAAGAGTAAGGACACCCCAGGCAAAGAACTTCACAAATACAAATTTCACTTGATTCGAATATCCTCTTCTAAGATTCGGCTCATCTTCAGTTCTGCCTATTTACCCTTCAGTGCCTTCAAATATTTTTTAAAAATATATTGTCCAGATTTGTAATTTCTCTTTATGGAAAAGTTACTCCAATAAAAACTATTCTTGGTACTCAATAAATAAATTGGTTAATATAGATATGAGCAAACATTTCCAGAAAGCATTAAAAATAATTTTTCTGCTTGAGGAGATATCTACTGTAACTTCCAAAGATTATCTGCATCATGAGAAATTTCATTTTGATAATTTTCAATACTATGATACAAATCTAATGAGATAAACTATCAAGATAAATTGTTAAATGATGTGGGTAAAATCTGCAATCTAAACCTTTTAACATGGCAAGGTCCCTTTTAATAAGGCTGATCTCTTTTTCTAATCTCAAATTCAGCCTGACACTCTGCATTCCAGCCACATGGACTAAAGAGCTTTGTGTATTCCCCAAATGCACGGAGCTTCTGGTTCCTCAAAGGTACTGTAACTTCTCTAACCAATTATACATCTTTATGTATGCGTAGAAGTACACATACAGTTTTCTCTGCTGTTCCTCAGAAGTCAAAGAAATGAATGTAATTACTCTTCACTTCACTTATCAAACTTGCATTGTTCTTCAGGGTTGTCCTTAGATTGCACATCTTGTGGAAGCCTGTCCTAATGCTTTAAGACAATATTCATGGTCCCACATTGCCCTCTTTTCATCTATCAAGTTAGCCCACATTACATGTTATCATAATCATTAGAGTTACCTTCAAAATGGAGTGCAAATATTCCTTGTTCACTGATGTAGCTACAGAAATCTATACAAATAATGCTTATCTATTGAGAGAATGAACACATAAGTGAATGGATGAATAAATGACATTTTATAGCTTTCAAAAAGAAACTCCTTTAGAAAAAGGAGTTGTGTGGAGATTGTGTAGGGAGTGGAAATTTAGGGGTTATAAAACATTCCTTCAAGTATGTTGTGTAGGTAGGCACTTCTTCACCTTGCCCATAAATCTCACCCTGGTTTGAAAGACAGTACAGAAAAGGAAATAACCATTTATGTACTAATTATTAGATGCAATGAACTAATTTTTTGATTTGATGATTCAAACTCTTTTAAGCAATACTTATAATCCAACCAGATAAAATGTCCCAACCAGTCTCTTATGGACCCATAAATCTATCATAATGATTAAAAAAGTGATGTGTATCTCACTAAGGTTTCTGAGCCATTATTTCATTAATTCTCTCAATATTAAAGCCATTTGAATCTGAGAAACAAAGGATAAGGAAACTTTGAAGAACAAAATGTGGGATAGGAAATAGATTAACACTCCCGTGAATGAAATAGATGATTTCTTTCAAAGTAAAAATCTTTTCACTTCACTTAATTTATAATTCAAATTGATTTTCAATAGAGTTTAATGAGAGCACAGAAGTAATGTTAGAATTAAGTTAATACATAATAAACAGTGCTGCTTGATGTGCATAGCTCTGAAATTGATTTATTCAAGAGTAAATATATAATACAGGGTAGGGGTTTTTCATATAAAATTGTGTCTTATACTAGGATTTTAAAAATGAAAAATGATTAAAATTGATTTTATAAGGTACATCCTATGTACTTTCTCTGAGCTTATAGATAAGGTAGAGGCCTGGAATGACAAAAATCCAAAGTCCACACTTTCAAAATACAAGTGTTTCATTTAAATTTTCATTAAAAGTTTTTTGGTTTTTTTTTCACCTTGGGAAGCTGGGGCAGGAGGATCACTTGAGGCCAGGAGTTGGAGACAAGGCTGGGAAACATAGTGAGACCTTGTCTGGATCCTCATCTCTCCAAAAATTTTAAAAATTAGCCAGGCATGGTGGCGTGTGTCTGCAGTGGGAGGCTACTTGGGAGGCTGAGGCAGGAGGATCACCTGAGCCTAGGAGCTTGAGGTTACAGTGAGCTATGATGTTGCCACTATACTCTAATCTGGGCTACTGAGCAAGACTCTGTCTCTCAAAAAATATTTTTTAATTAAAAATGTAAAGCCTAATGTTTTATAGCTACCACTCATATTAGCTTCTCGCTTACTTTTATAGTTTTCTAACATATCTTAGCATAATTATTGAAGGTCAATAAATTGAAATATCCTAAATATCCTGAGAAATATTAAATAGATACTGTGTAATGTGACAGTATAGAGAAAATCTTTATTAAATTCAACCTAAAGGAAATTAATGAAAATACTGATATTTTGAATTATTACATTAGATCTATAATAATTTCCAAGAAGGAATCAAAAGGTCAATTCAAAATATGTTTGTATTAGCCATCTACTGCTGTATGACAAGTACTACAAAGTTAGGAGCTTAAGAAAACACCCATTTATTATCTCAAAGTCCAGGAGGGCAGAAGACAAAGATGACAACTGGGACCTCTGCTCCTTTTCTCACAATGCTGAAATCAAAGTGTTGGCAGATGGGCTCATCTCGATTAAAAGAAAAGCTATTTAGACTTAGCTATCATATCTTAGAGATATGATAGAAGAAATGGAAGAAGACTAGTGGGACTGGAACTTACAGAAGAAATGAGGCCAGAGGGAAAATATAAAGTAGGGCATTGAAGGCCACTGTAAGGAGTTTGGATGTTAATCTAAATGCACTCAGAAGCCACGGACAATTAGTACCTATGTATTTCCATTTGAAATGATGACTTCATTTCCTGAGTAAAAACTGAATTGGATGCAAGACAATTGATAAGTAGGAGACAAGAGGCTGTTGCACAGGCCAGGGAAGGAATACTGACAGCATCGAGTTGGGTTGACAAGACGGAGATTGGCAAATGTGTACAGATTTGTTATATAATTTGGAGGTTGAATCAAAAGAATTTACTGATTAATTGGATATGGAGGATGAGGAGAAAGCAGAAAACAAGAATGTCTCACAACCTAGCTCAAGCAATTGCACGTGTGAAGAGGAATTTACCAAGACTGGGAAAAATGCTATCAGTTTCTGTAATAATTGAAGTTGAGACACTGAAGTTACCCGATCATTTCAAATCATAAGGATAGGAAGGAAAGGATCATATTTCCTTTTGTTGGAAGCATTTCATTATCTATATTGTCACAAGTATTCGAATATGCATTATCTGCTACATACATTTGTTACTCATTTTTCAGTTATTATGAACTAATTTATTTTCAATTTTAGAATGGAGGGCTCTCTGTTTCCCAGGCTGGAGTGCAGTGGCGATTTGCAGGTGCAGTGATACTACACTGCAGCCTTGAACTCCCGGACTCCAGCGATCCTATTACCTCAGCCTCCCAAGCTGCTCAGACTATAGGCACATGCCAGTGATCCTGGTCAAACTAATTATTTTTTAAATATGAGAAAAAGCCGACATAAAATAAATGTGTGAGCTTTGAATGTCGCAACACAAATCCATACCTGCTTCACACCTATTTCTCACTCTGTTTTTTTCACAAGTATGAACAAAACTTCCTTGATATTCATTGTGTTGTGGTTAGGATACAATTATTGAAACTGCTCACAAGCCTTGACAATATCAAGAATCAAAGAGTTAAAAATCCTGAGAAATATATTATATTGACAAGATATTTAAAGCAAAAACACAAGGAAGACAGCAACTGGTGTCAAAATTTAATTTAACTATTTATTTTACAATTCTCCATCTATTTGATCTAGCCTCCAAATGGCTCAATAATCCTGACCTGGTATCCATACCCTTGGACAATCATTCCACTCCCACATTGTGTAAGGATGGGTCTCTATGACCCATAGAATATGTCAGAAGTGATAGTATGTAACTTTTGTGGGTAAGTCATTAAAGATATGGCAGCTTTTTCCTCTCTGTTGGATCTGAAGTTCTGGGAAAGCTAGATATCATGTAGCAAGAAATTCACATTGTGAGGGACTGAGGTTTATGCAGATCAGCCAGTGAGGGAGGAGGGTGTCCTACTAACAGCTATGTGAGTTAGAAAGGGGATCCTCCCACTTTCAGAAGACTGCAGCCAACATTTGGACCAAAACCTCATGAGAAACTCTGTGCACTAATTACTACCTAGGCTGCTTCCAAATATCTGGCCTACAGTAGCTGTATGGTATGATAATAAATGTTTGCTGTTTTAAGCCACAAAACAATTTGGGGTAGTTTGTAGCACAACAATAGGAAACTAATATACTATTCTTTCTAAGGAACATAAGACATACATTTCACAAATCTGTGATGATTTTTATATCTTGGAGTAACTTATCAAAGAAACGATTAGTATGTTTTTAAGATTCAATTATTGTTGAAGTTATGTTTCAATATGTCCTTTGTTTCTCTCTGAGTCTTTCTGTTAACTCCTGATTTTGTTACGGTATATATTTAGGGGAAGACAAGGGATCCATGAAGTCATGCTCACTGATGAAAATTCACCTTTGATGAGGGACTGACGAAGTTGCCCAGGAAGGATGTGTTAGGACTTTCAATAGGATGTCTGCCGTTGCAATGATGAAAAGATAAAGAAAAGGAAAGTGCTGCTTAAAGACTCAAGTGTCATAGTCCTAAATGTCTTATTAAGGAAATTGAAGAATAGGGGATACGGAGTGGAGGGAAGAAATGAGCAATAAGCAAAAATTGTAACACATGTTAAGGACTATATGCTTCTGTCCCCCCAAAATTCACATGTGGAAACCCCAACCCCCTTTGGAATAGTATCAGGAGGCAAGGCTGCTGGGAGGTCATTAGGTCATGAGGGTGGAGCCCTCATGATCACCCTCGGGATGGAATTATTATAGATGGAACTATTAGTGTCCTTATAGGCAGAGGCACGCGAGAGCTTCCTCTCTCTGTTCTTCAAGGGAGGGCCCAGCAGGAAGATGGCCATTTGCAAACCAGGAGGAAGGCCTTCAGCAAACCCACCTGTGCTGGACTTGATCTTGGACTTCCCAGGAACCAGAATGGTGAGAAATACATTTCTGCTGCTTAAGCCACCCAGTTTATGGTGTATTTGTTATAGCCGTGTGAACTAAGATTGGCAGCATTTGGAACGAGTGTTTGGAAAGAGGGTCTGTAAGATAATTTGCAGAGAAAATTTTAAAAAGTCACAATGAATATTTGCACAGAATAGAAATAAACAAACAAATAAAAAAAATCTGTTTACCTTACTTTAATCCACTTTATTAGTCAGTTTAGGGTTGCCATAATGAAATACCACAGACTGGGTAGCTTAAAGAACAAATGTATTTTCTCACAGCTCTGGTGGGTCATAGTCCAATGTCAAGGTATTGGCAGATTGGGTTTCTCTCCAGGCCTTTCTTCTTGGCTTGCAGATGACCATCTTCTTGCTGGAGCCGCACATAGCCTTGTCTTTGTGCTTGAACCTCCAATGTGTCTCTCTCCCTCCCTCTCTTCGTCTTATAAGGGCACCAGTCAGATTGGATTAGTGTTTACCCACAAGACCTCTTTAACCTTAGTCACCTCTTTAAAGGCCCTATCTCCAAATAAAGTCACTTTCTGAGGTACTGGCGATTAGGCCTTTAATATATAGATTTTAGGGGGATACAATTTAGCCTGTAACATCCATCTTTCTTGAAATGATGTGACTGTAATAATCTTTACTCAGATTAAAGGGCATCCCTGATATCTAAGAATTCATCGTATTAGTTCCCAAAACCAGGTTGCTAGGGAAACAAATAATCCTCACACTAAAATATTCTCTAATAAATTGATCACCTAAAAATGAGTGTCTACTCTACCAGCCTGCACTGCTTCCCATGAGAACATATCCCTGCCCATCATGATCAACTGTTCAGTCCCTCTTTCAGTGACGGGCACAGTCCGGAAAACAGAAACCACTGGGTTCATTTCCAACAGGTGGAAATTGATGCAGAGAAATATTTCCAACGCTGTTGAAAAGATTATAAGAACAAAGGCATAAAGAAGGGTTTCTGGAGAAGCAAAAAGAAAGAAAAGGTAATAGTGAGAAACTCCTGACACTCCTATTCTGGAACCGTAAGTCTGTAACTGCTGCTGTATCGGGAAACATTGTCACTTTTGGTTTTGGGTCCACCCAAAAAAAGTGTAGCAATGACCAGGGCTGGAAGTGTGGGTGAGTGTTCTGCCTCTGCTTAGGATGCAGAAATCCGTAACTATCTTAACCCTGTTGCCACAAGGCAACCTTCAGCAACTCATACTTGCAGAGAAATTAGATGGAAGTTTCCCTCTTCCTATAGGCTTGTGATTTCCTACCGCTATTTCCTACTGGCAGTGCCCAGAGGAAGTCCCCTAGCCCAGGAGCCTGGGAAATACAGTTTGAGACTCCTAGCCCACCAGTTTGAAGTTGAGAGACAACAGATAAATAACTAGCAAGGTAGTGGCACAGTCTATAGCTGATTGCACTGCGTAGTTAAACAAAGCAAGTACAGTGAAATTACTGCAAACAAAATGAAAATGTTACAAATAATGCAATGACCAATTTAAATATGAAAAGATTAAGAAGCCACTAAAAATTGAATTAGTTTTCAGATATTTTTGCAAAATGACCTTCTTTATAATTTTTTGTAAAAGTCAAATGTGAAGTTCACGATGTGATATGCATGTCATTTTTCTAAAATTAGCACATTGTAATAATAAATTAAATTTTGTTAAACAGATAATGCTCTTTACTGATTTTCATTATTTTTCATCTTATTTTATAAGATAAATTCAAATAAAATATTAAAATAATTTTCTGTGTAATTGAAATTTTTTCTAAATGGATTTACTTAAAGTGCACTTATTCTGCAACCAACTTTATTCAGATAATGGAAAACTTTAGTAATACCTCTTAACATACTACCACAAAACCATTTTTCTACAAAACATATTTTGGGGAACATTGGTGTAAGAATAAAAGTTGGAGTTGCAAAAATGACTGCTTTTTTATAAGCTGGGGAAATTTAGTTTGCTTTATGATTGATGTGAATTTTCAGGATAGTGATTCAGAAGGATGTGATTAGGTACAGTAGTTTTGGAAGGCTAAAATATAAACTCTACAACTTGTGTGTTCCTTTTCTAGCCAATGATTCTGATATATACACTATGGGTTTTAGTTCAATATTCGTATATTTGTTGCTTATGAGTTCCTACAGCTTTGAACTCCCACGATTTAGAGTAAAGTTAGCCTAGAGTATATTTTGAAGCAATAAAATAACGTTTTATTGAGGGTCTGTTCTTATCTTGTGTATTTCACTAAATTCACATGATTTCTTTTACTTTTTTTCTGTATTGCTAAGGGAGGTAGGCAGATGGTTAAGTAAATGCTTCAAGCATGTTAAAATTAAACCTGACATTTCTGATTACCTTGGCAGATACTGCCATTGATTTACCGCAATGTAATTTTGTGAAGAATGATTTTAATTTTTTTATTTTTATATAATAGTGTTAAGAATAAAGGTTATTATATGAGAAAATATATTTGTATTATGACATAGCTGGTAGCTATATATATGCTTCTTAAAGGCCATACTATTTAAAATTATGAAACTATTTGATGAGTTATAATTCAGGGTCTTAAGGCAAAGTAATGATTTCATAAACTTACTAATATTATCAATTTTATAAAATTATTAGTGAAAATTCATGTGGAGCCCAATTTCATGTGGAGCTGTGACCTTTTTAGTGCTCAAATGTAAGAATGGTCTCTTAGGGGTTTCATTTCTGAAACTATGACTAAGACGTGTTTGGTTGTGCCGAGTGACTCATTAATCATAGAAAGGATATTTAGGATGCATGTGGTGATCCATCTGGGCAAATGACCTAAAGAAGAAAGAAATTTGCTCATCTCTACAGTGTCTACTTGGAAAGTAGTTTTTTTTTTTTTTTTTTTGTGGGGTTTTTTTTTTTTTTTTTTTTGGGGTTTTTTTTTTTTTTTTTTTTTTTTCCCTGCCTTCACAAACTCACTGTTTCTTGGGAGGAACACATGGACAACCTAATTTTTATACTAACTGGAAAAGTACCATAGCCATTCTGAAACCTTTCTGAGACATAGAAATAATTAAGCATTGCACCATAATTTGAGATATGCCTTATTTGTAAGAAGATAAACTGGCTCATTCTGTGATGAATAGTAGAACTACAGTTAACTGGACTGCCTTTCACAAGGAAAATCCCTGTGCTTGCTTAATGACTACTGAGGGCCTTTCTAATCCCCTAAATATGGGAATTTTGAAAAAAGGTGGTAGCATTAACACATTTTGAAACAAACAATCTGCTTCAAACATATTCAGAAGAGGTAAAAATTTAAAAGAAACCTATTAAAATACATATGTATGTATAAAAAGAAGATGGGCACTTCCATAAACATATTAAAAGGAATCCTAGAATCTAAGTTGGCACTGAAGTCACTAGGTGCTATAAAGGCTAGTATAAGATATAGGCTTCAAGGGCTAGTGTTTTTGTGCCTAAGTGAATCCTCGTGTCAAATACATACTATCAGTGTCAGAAAAAAAGACTCTGAGCTCCATGTTTGAGGCACAGAGTACAGATATGAGGATTCTTAATCATAAACAGGAAAAAAAAAATCTCCACCTATTCACCTAGGATTATGCAGAAAATTTATGGTTGCTTACATCCAGAAAAAGAACAAAATATACACATTGAAGATTAGAAACGAAGCCAGTCTCTGGCCTGAACCTGTTAATACAAGACTTATTTTGGAGACATGAACTCCAAAGACCTTGGCATGAAGTAAATGACAAAAGCAGTTGAAAAGAGAATAGAAATCTCTTCAGACAAGTTTTCATCTCAAATAGAAATTACAAAATGCATAATGAAATAATATGCGTGAAATAAAAACCCGAGATTACAAAACAGGAAACAACACATATAAGGAAATAGAATATATAAATAGAAATTAATGGAAATTACATTATGATTATAATTTCCACATTATAGGTTGAAATAACATCTATTAAAGATTTTGAGTTAATAAGGAGTTAAGTTTTAAAAAGAAGAATTATCTAGGAATAATGAAAATGTAGTAACTGGAATGATGGAATAAATGATAATCTTAACAAATTGAAAAGAGGATACCAACAAGAAATAGAAATTTCATTACTATCTGCATGCAAAGTGGAGAAATATGATAAGGAAAATACAGGAAAGCAGGAAAGAAGCTATAGACAGAGAAGGTAATCCAAGTATCTCTAATCAATGACTGTAAGGATTTTCCAAAGGAAATTATAGAGAAAATGAAGGAGGAAAAATAGTTTACAAAATGACTGAAAAATTTCTGGAACTAAATAAAGAACATGACTCCCAAAACTAAAAAAAAAAAAAAAAAAATTCAGTGTTCAGTATGATTAAAAAATAACTTAAGAGACTAACAGCAGAATGATAGTATTGCAGTTATTGAATCTCATGATATTCTCCTACAAAACAGGTAGAGCAAGTAAAGCTCACAGACAACCTCTGCAATACAACTAAATGACACAATATTATAATGAACACCAAAATAGGAGTGGGTCGTGTCAGACTACATATATGAATATCAGCAAGATCTTGATAGTGTCAGCAATTATGTAGAAAGAAATGGAGAGAAATCAAAAGTACTTCTGATGTCACTGAAAACTGGAGACCCTGTTCTGAGCTGAAATGTATTCCCTCAAAGAGATATGTTGAAGCTCTAACCTAATACCTCAAAATGTGACCTTATTTGGAAATTAAAGGTAATTTGATTACTTTTACAGAGGTAATCATATTAAAATGTGGTCATTAGGGTAAACCGTAATCCAATGTGAAATTGCTGTTCTCATAAAAAGGGAAAGTTTGGACACAGAGACAGACCCTAACACACAGGGACAATGCCATGTGAATATAAAGATTGGGATGATACATTTACAAGCCAAGGAAATCTAAATATGGCCAGCAAACCACCTGAAGGTAAGAGAAAGTCATGGAACAGATTCTGCCTCACAGCCCTCAGAAGAAACCAACCCTGGCCATACCTTAATCTCAGACATCTAGTTTCCAGAACCATGAAACAATACTAAATTTGTGTTGATTAAGGCACTCTGTTTTTGGCACTTTCTTATGGCAGCAAATTAGCAAAAAAAGATATCAAATTGCTAATGAGTACTTAGGCCAACACTGAAGACTTCCCTCCTTGGCATGGGATGCTCAAAGAGCCAATCTGAGAACAGCTTCTGAGTAAAAGAGGGGGCTTTGCAGACTTCAGTTTGTGGGCAAATGCAAAGGGATCACTAAAATGTCATCTGAATCAAGTGATCTCTGTCTCTGTGGAAAATCTTCACCCTAAGAGAAAACCCAGCCATGTGGCTTATTCTCTTAATGTTTCCAGTTTTATATTTCCATCCCTGTAGTTCTGCCAAAAGTTCTGGTGGTTCATCCATCCTGTAACAGCAGTCATGCCTGATTAAGTGAGGATTCTAGCCTCTCGACTTGCATCAAGAATTGGCAAGTGCCCCCCAGGGAAAAAAACATATGCAGAATTTCCAATCAACTCTTTTGGTCCTTCTGCTTCAGTAATACTTGCCTTTCTAGTTCTCACTGCTTGAATAGCTTTCTGAGGCATATAAATGGATGAGTTTTCAAAAAATTATTAACCTTTTGAATTATTGATGATGAAGGTGTTTACTGTAAATTATTCTATCCTACTCAAAAGTAGACATTAGTGTTACCTTAAGTTGCAACCAATAAGATAGATTCCAATATGATACCCAGACATTGCTTCTCTCAATCTCTTTCTTTCTCATACATATAAATATATATAATTTATAACATATATATTTTATGTATACATATATATTGCTTTTCATATTTGGTAGGAAGCATTAAATGTGAAGTATGACTTGTACATATTTATATAGATCTCTGTAAAAATCAATAGAATGCAGTTTCTAGAACATAAACACTGTTTTTGGTACTGTATCCTAAAAGGGTTTCAAATCAGTTACACAATTTATGCACATATCGTTTCCTCCTTTCCTCCTGTATTTAGTTTATAGTCCTCTATCTCCCTAGAAAATCATGACTGTACACTACAAATATTCTTAAAGTAAATGAGGTAAAAGTGTTTCTTAGAATTTGGTCATTTAGATTTATCTTAGGGAGAAAAGAGATAGGAATCTGCAGGTCCTTACTAACATGAGGTGACTGTTTATCTACATGTATTTGAGGTGGCCTGAGATTCCGTGGTTTTATTTCATATTGGTAGTTTAGATCTATGTTAAAACCTTAATTAAGAAGAAGTAAAGGGATATTACTTTAAAACATCTTGAGAACTGAATATCTTCCAGAAATTATTTGAGCTAATTTACAGTATCAGCAAGATCTGCAGCAATCCCATTTGCCCATGCCCTTCTATACTAAATATGTGAAATTCTCAAGAACTTACAAGAGGTAAAACCAACTATTGACAGCTTTTACTTCGTTTCCAGACTTGGAAAATATATGATGTTTTCCCTCAATTTCTCTAAAGTTTAGATTCAAGAGGTGAATCCATGTTGATTATGAATAAATTACCTTAAGTGAAAAGAGGAGACACCCCCTGCTCCCTAACCTCGTCATCCATGATACTAAGCAATTATACATGCTTTTCTCCTAAAATTTATTTGAATGGATCACAGTTTAGTTCAAGGCAAAGACTGCCTAGCAATACAAAAGAAAGCATACACTGTTCGTTTCCTAATTCAATCTATTGTTATATATTTTTTCTTTTTATCTATTAATAAGAAAGTCATTGCAGTACGACAATTACTACTTACAAACAGTCATATTAGCAATTCAGTTAAATGTTTTATAAATTGTTTGGGTTCATAAATAGGACTATTTTCCACATGTTATACGACAGGTTTAGTACATAATACTCATGAACAACGAAAGGAGTTTGGTGACTAATTCCCTTTTCTGCTAACAGTCTGGAAAATTTCCCATAAATTTTATTTGTGTTCTTATGTTTGTGGCAACCATCTGCTGAGCCTTTATACCATTTTGTGCTCCAGCCAGGATAAAATTAAAATTGATAGAAGTATCTACTATAAAAAAAGCAACACCGATAATTGGGGAGAAGAATGTAGTGCGCAACATTGTATTGTGGCCGGCGCCTTCATTCTAACTTAAGTGGTCTCAATTGAAACGGAATCTAAGAGTTGCTGAGAAGAATTAGTTTGTAAGGAGAGTGTTTAACTATAATAAAATGATGTTGAAAACATGGAAATATTTTATTAAGTGAAAAGGTTAGCAATTAAAAGCTTTATAATAAAAATATTCCTTTTGAATTGAGAAAAACAAAGTTAACTCATATTTTTCCTCACTTGTACAGACAAGACTCTGAAGAAATATTATTATTTAATAACAAACTTTGAACTACACAAGTCTTTTATATCAAAGGTTTTAATGATCTCAGTAGATTGTGGCTCTAGTTCATGGTCACAGGGGAAACTGTGAGTTTATCATTTTTTTTATAGTATAAGGGAGGAAAATAGCAAGAAAATGGTGACCTGCGAAAAACTTATAACATGTTATATCAATTTATTTGAAGATAGAGGAAAAAAATTCTGTGACATCCACTGGAAGATGTTTAAGTAAAATTAAAATTGTCTCAGTCTCTAAAATGAAATTTACTTCTGCCCTTTCTCATCACCTGGATCTAAGTATAGTTAATGAAAGTCAGAACCAAACAAAATTAGTTCTTCCTCTGGCACTATTCTTTAAGGAAGGTTGGCTGATAATACTCACTTGAGATTGGTCATTTTAGTATAGCTGTCACCTATTTTCAGACATATTAAGTAATTCTCTCAACCACTATCAAATAGGAAATGATCATTCATATTTTATTTGGCATGGTTGCTATAAAACTACATAAGAACCACCTCTCATACGAATTGTTAGAGAAGGATTTGAAATGAACTATTAAAACCACACATTTTTAAACATAAGGGAAGGCAGCCTTTAGTTTGTGGTGTATACAGTGAAAATGATAACTTATTATTTGTGGTCAAAACAATAGCAAAAAACTAATTGCATCATACTGCTTAACTAAAGTTTTAGTTTTTGTAAGAATACATACATGAATTTTATACAGTTCAGGCATTTGAGCTTTTGTTTTTTTAAAACTACAGTAATTTCTCACTTAATGTTGTCCATAGGTTCTTGGAAACTGCAACTTCAAGAGAAATGATGCATAACAAAGAATTTTACCACAGGCTAATTGAAATAGACAAGAGTTAACTTCCTACAGCATATTTATTGTCACGTAAACCTCACCAAACTTCTAAATAAAGACCCAAAACACTTCTAATATTATACATTGAAATAAATGTGAGATATAAACACATTTCAGAAAGATTAATAAGATAATTATTTTTGCAGGGAAAACACTTCCACAACCAGCAGGATGCAGAAAATGCTTTCGAAGAGTTTGTCAAATCCTGAAGTACGGATTTTTACGCTACAGTAATAAACAAACTTATTTCTCATTGGCAAAAATGTGTTGATTGTAATGGTTCCTATTTTGATTAATAAAGATGTGTTTGAGCCTAGTTATAACGATTTAAAATTCACGGTCCGATATCGCAATTACTTTTGCACCAACCTAACAGTTTACCACATCCTTTTAGAGATGACTTTTAATGATTAGGCATCCATACTGAACCAGCCCTTCTACTAAACCGTTTTCCCTAATAATAATCTTGCCGGGTTAAACTGCTTTCTCTTCCTATTGGTTTGCTTCTGAGATTTTTAGTTTCCATATATAGTCTAATTTATGGAAAAAAAATTAAAGATCAATATTTTGTCTTATAATTCAATGTAGTAGTCATAGTTTGGAAGGAGAAAGACAAGGTTTCTCCAATTTCCATAAACCATGAAAAATGCCATCCAATTGCTTCATTGTTATAACATTTACATACACATTATACATTATATAACAGGCACCATTTGCAAATATATGTACAATGTTTATAAATGTATATATGAATATCAGTACATGTAAAATACATACACATATATATGTCTTATATACATAATTATATAAAACAGATGGTATACATCAGGAAAATTCCCACTGTATTTGGGTGTATTTTATTTCAACTATAAATTCTTTTATTCTCAGCTAACTAGGACAGACCTAATGTATGCCTTGAAGGTTCCTTATGCTCCTTTCATTCATAATTTAGACTGAAGGAAGACATAAAGTGCCTGCCCCATGACTCCTTTCCGTGACCCCCAACTTGATTCCAGTTTGATTTGATAGGGAGATTACAATTCCCAAGTGGGAAGTATACTTGGGCTTCATCTTTCAAACTACATGGAAATGTAAAAAAGAGAAAGAATGAGATTCAAAGGTCACGTGAAGAGAATGAATATCCCCATCCAGTCCCAATTGTGAACTAAAATAAAATTTGAAGGCTCACTCCCTCCACCGTCTGACTAAATGGACCCCCTCGTGGCCAAAGGAATATCCTAAAACTAAATTGCCTGCCGGGAGGAAGGAGGTCAGACATGGCTTATCATGCCCCCCTCCCTTCTTGGGGACATCCTTTGTAACCCATTAACAGGCCTAAGGGTATGCAAGTACACCTGCAAGTCCTCAATTTACACAACAAATCTATGTCCAGTGGCTTATCTCTGATGAACAGCTCCTTATGTTGAAACATTCCAAGCCTTTAGACAAAGCTTCATGTCTTTAAGCAGCTTCATGTCTTTAACCAATTACAAGCCAAAGAATCTTTAAACCCACCTGTAACCTGTAAGCCCCCGCTTCGAGATGGCCCACCTTTTCGGGCCAAACCAATGTATGCCTCACACATATTGATTTATGATTTTACCTGTAACCCCTGTCTCCCTGAAATGTATAAAACCAAACTGTAACCTAACCTCTGCGAGTCCACTGCTCAAGACCTCTTTGGTGTGGCTCCGGGTCATGGTCCTCAAATTTGGCTCAGAGTAAATCTCTTTAAAACTATTTTACAGAGTTTGGTCTTTTTTCCATTGACACTATTATAATAACTTTTCTCCTTCCCTCAAAGGTCTGTTCCATATTATGGTAGACCAAATGTCATTTTTTTATGGCTCCATATAGTTCTTTACTAATATTAATGATTCTTATTTTGAATGATGGAGTGCAACAAATAGTGTGAGCTCTTAACTCACTCTACTAATTGAACTGTGTGATCAAATAATTATTCTTCACAGTACCATTCAAAAGTATGTCCCAACCTAGAAAATAGCAACTTATCATAAATAAAATAGGAACATTTTTGTTTAGATCTTGAAAAAAATTCAGATTTCTATAACATAAAGAATATAAGCTAGGCATGGTGGCTCATACCTATAATACTAGCACTTTGGGAGGCTAGGGATGGAGGATAATTTGAGACCAGCCTGAGCAACATAGTGAGACCCCATCTCTACAAAAAATAGAAAGATTAACTGGGCATGGTGGCTTATGCCTGTAGTCCCAGCTACTAATACTTGGAAGGCTGAGGCAGGAGGATTGCTTGATCCCAGGAGTTTGAGGTTGCAATGAGCTATGATGATACCACTGCACTCTAGCCTGCACAATAGAGCAAGACCCTGTCTCAAAAAAGGAAGAAGGAAAGAAATTATATCTAAGCACTCAAAAAGTTTGTGTGATTTGTGATGCCTAATATTACAGACTAGAAATCCTGTGTCAATTGCTTTAAAAGCATGCACATTAATAATATAATTAGAGAGATTGATGAACAATAGTGTTGAAATTCAAAGCATAATTGGAAATTGATGAAATTTGGGACTATGTGTCTCTCTCTTTTTTTTTCCTGAGACAGTGTCTTACTCGTCACCACGGTTAGAGTGCAGTGGTGTCATCATAGCTCACTGCAGCCTCAAACTCCTGGGCTAAAGCGATCTTCCTGCCTCAGCCTCCTGAGTAGCTGGGACTACAAGTGTACGCCATCACATCTGGCTATTTTTTTCTATTTTTAGTAGACACAGGGGTCTAGCTCTTGCTCAGGCTGGTCTCGAACTCCTGACCTCAAGTGATCCTCCTGCCTCAGCCTCCCAGAGTGCTAGGATTACAGGGGTGAGAAACTGCACTCAGCCAGAAATGTCTTTCTTAAACTAATGTGAATACACATACTCATTTCAATGTATTAATATAATGTGATTAGGCTGGGGGAACAAAGAAAAATAGAGAAAAGGAGTGAATTAGAAAAGTCTCTTCAATGAGCTCAGTTTCATCAACTGCCAAAAAGAGATACTGAACTAAATATTTTCCATGATTTCTTTCAGAACTGAAATTCTTTGAGTGTTTTTTTTTTTAAATTTGTTTCTGGGTGGCTACTGCATGTTATGGAATACAATCTATTCATACAGAACGGTCTACGAATAAAAGGCTGGGCTGTTGCTAAGCAGAAGGAAAGCCTCTATGAAGTGTCTCAATAAAAAGATATTTGATCCACCTAATAAATTCTGATACTTTGTTTTAATTTCTAAGATCATTTTAATACATACCTAAAAAGGTCACAATTAAATCTTTGATCTTTTCTCTTAAGGTTAACTTTTATAAATTCAGATCTAGCCAGAAAATGTCACATTTTTTGCTGCGATTCATATATTAACCAGAACTACTAGAATGTCTATGAGAAATAATAAGAATTCTTAGAAATTCTTTCCAAGTAGTACAATTTTAGTGAATAAATAGATCAAATCTATTTCCTTCTCTTGCTGACAAGAATTGTTACCAGAATTTTCAGTGAATGAAAATTATGGCTATACTATCTGGAATAGGTACAATTTCTAGGAAGCTCCAAAAATTCTGGGCAGCATGTATGAATTTAAGAAGAATTTCTTTTTCTTGATGATAAGAAGTTCTTGTCTTGCTTTCTTTATAATCTTCACTCGATAAATCACCATGTCCAAATGATTAAAGAAAATATGATGCTTTCTTGAGTACTTCTATTACGTTGAAAATGTCTTCTCTACTACTATTTAGTCATACCCAAAATGGGGAAGATTTCTAAAACCTCTATGAATCATAAATAAATGTTATGAATTCAAGATATTATTACTATTTAAGTATAGAATGACTCCGAGACAGAACATGTACTTAGTAATCATTTATTCATCTTTTAATTAGACTAAATTATTTTTTGATTCAGCATTTTTTTCTGATTTCAATTGTATCCTTAGTTAAATATGTATCTAAGTATTATATGTTAGAACACTTTTAGGTCATACACTTTAAAATTTTCTTTCTTTTATTGCATTGATTATAAAAAGTGAATGAGAAAAAGAGGGTTTTGTTTGCATATGTGAGTCTATATGTGAGTCCAGGAATAAAAGTACGTAAGTAATAGAATGAAAGACTGGAGATCACATTACTATGACATGGCTGTGGTAGATTTCGCCATGATATGACACTAATAAAATATTTTTATTTTCTTTTTTAAAATAGAGACATTTATTTACTACTTTATGCAGCCTTCATGTAAGTATAGTCAAGATTTACATTTTAAGGTATTTAGTACTGACTTACTTAGTTTAATAATAAGGTGTTTTTTTTTTTTCACCAATGAATTCTTCCTAACTGTTGGAACAATGTGCTGTATGTAGCAGTATGAGATGTCATAAGAGTCATTTTCAAGGCACCATAATCAATACCAGGCTCTTATCACTTGGGTAAAAGTTCTCAGATTAAGGCTTTGGGCACTTCGTTGAGCCACATGGAGTCCAGTGGAATTAGGAAGGTGTGGAAGTTGAAAGATCTGAGTGTATGGTGAAAAGTGAATATCATTGTTTATCAGGGAGAGGTATAAAATTCTGGGGACTTAGAATACGATATTGCAAAATAAGTTATGCCTTTGATTTACAAAAGCTAAATAAACATGAAGCCAAATGCTATGAATAGCCATGTTTAAATGCAGATCATTAAAATTATCATAGTGAAACTAGAAATCATTTAAGAACAAAAAGTAAAATAAAATCATTGGTTTAATCAATCCACGATGTGAACCATCACTGAAGTAATAAATTGAATAGAGGTAGACCTTGGTCTGAGTCCATGTTAATATGAAGATGTAGCTAAAATATCTTACTATCTTTTGGGCTACTTCTATGGGTTCAAATTTAGATTTTATGTTCTATTACCAATAGTTGTGATGACATGAGTGTGCTGATTAAGGCAATGATGTGTTTCTAAATGAATTTGGCATTCCACTAATGAAATTAGGAAAAGGTTGACTTTTAATATCAGACTATGTATCTACATCCAAAAGCTAACAATCACTTCTGCTTTTGGCCATGATGAGCTAACAGGTATCAGATTAACCTTGTCAGTTTCAAAAGGTAGAAAATTGGATAAGACAGATAAAACAATAATTTTCAAATTTGGGGCAACAGACATTATTCTTTGAGAAAATGGAAAGATATGAGCCTTAGCTTGTTGCCTAGAAGAATGTTCCTAGTCAGTGATGCAGGGAGGGGGAACCCAAACAGATCACAGCAGTCTGTGATCCCTTAGGGAGGAAACAAAGTTCAAAGTTGGAGAGGCCAACACAGGTAAAACAGTCCTGGAGAGGAAAAAGCAAGAGAGAGAGAGAGATATCCAAGAATCTCAGAGGGGTTTCGTCAAGTCTTCAGTTGAGTGCTGATCAGTATGTTCATGTGGAAAAATTGCCAAGTATAAATGTTATAAACAAAGACCTAACTTTCCAAATTAAGAAATTAGAAAACAAAGAAAAGCAAATTAAAATCAAAGTAAGCAGAAAAGTTTTAATCATAAAAATAACAGCAGAAATTATTCAAAGAGATAATGAAAAATAATAGAAAAAAATGTAAGCAAAGCTAGTTTTTGAAATGCTCATAATGATACCTCTGTAGCACACTGATCAAGAAAAGAGAAGACAAAAATTACCATTAACAGGAATGAGTGAGGGGACATCATTAAACACTCTACATTATATAGATATTAAAACTTCAATTAGAAAATATCATGAATAAGTTTAGGGCAAACAAATTCAATAACATAGATGGAATGAATATAGTAATTACTAAAGTACATATGAGAAGCAATGTACAATGTGAGTAGTCTTATATCTACTAAAGAAATCCAATTTGTAGTTAAAAATACTTCCCTACAGAAAACTCTAACTCTTGATGTCTTCAGAATGAACTTTTCAAAAATATATTGAAGAAATACTATTAATTCTGTACACAATTTCATAATGTGCAGCCAACATTTAAAACCAGAAAAAGATATTCCAGGAAAACTTCATACTATTATTTTGTACATGGAATGGTCCTTTTCATGGAAATGGAAAGGACCTAAGATAGCAAAAACAATTTTGAAAAAGAACGAAATTTATACTATTTGATATCAATATACATTACAAAGCTACCCTAAGAAGATTGTTTGATATTGTCATTAAAAAGACATATAGATCAATATAACAGAATACAGAATATAGAAATATGCTTATACTCACATGGCCAATTGACTCACAACAAAGATGTCAGGCAATTCATTGGGAGAAACTAATCTTATCAATACAAATGCTGGAACAATTGATGGCCATATGCATAAATGAATAGATGATATGTAAACACATAAACATATATACACATTCATAAAAAAGACCCTTTACTGACATTATACACAAAAAAATTAATTCAAAATGGATTAAGAGCTGAAATTTGATACCTCTTGAGGGGAAAAATATAATCAAAGAATTTAAAAATAACACACAAAAAACATGAAAAACAGAAAAAAATCACTAAATTTAACTTTGCACGATTTAAAACATTTATTCCTCAAGATATTCTTTTAAGAAAATAAAAAGACGAACCACTGACTGGGAGAAATATTATCTTATACCCAACAAAGGACTTGTGATGTATATATAAACTATTTTTACAATCTAAAACAATATAAGATTTCAATAGACAGTTTTTCAAAGATGGCATGCTGATGGCAATAAGTGAAAGCAGCTCAACATGACTAGTCATTAGGGAAATGGTAAATAAATGCCATTTTATACCCAGTAGAATGGCTAAAACCAAAGACTGACTATTCGAAGTGTTGGCAAGCATGTGGAACACCTGCTACTTTCATCTCTCCTGGAGGGAATGTAAAATTATACAATCACTTTAGAATACTGTTTGGTAGTTTCTTAAAAAGGTATATCCAACATGTGACCAGCCATTCCAATCCTAGGTATTTCCCCAAAAGCAATGAGAGCATATGTACATGCAAATATTTTTGTATGAATGTTCAGAGAACCATAATTGGTAATAGTAAAAAAAAAACCAAAAAACCCAAAACCAAAAAACTGGAAATAATCCAATTGTCCATCAATAAGTGAATAGGTAAATAAATTGTGGCATATTCTTATAATGGAATACTATTCAGAAATAAACTTAAAATATGCAACAACATAAATAAATATCAAAATAATTATTTTGAGTAACAAAAGCCAAACATAAAAAAGTACATACTGTATGATTCTATTTATATATAATTTTATAAAATACAAACTAACTTAAAGTAGGGCAGTAATTGCCTGGGTAGAGTGTGGTAATCAAAGGATGTATTATAAAAGGTAGGGATGGAAGTGTTTATTATCATGATTGTAGTGATATATAAATATAAATATAAATAAATACATATATACATATATAATATATGTAAAGTTATCAAATTGTACACTTTAAATATTTGCAGTTTATCATACTACAATTATAATTCAATCAAGCTATACATACACGAAGGTGGTAAACCCCTGCACATTAGTTGATAAATAGTTTCAAATCGCTCCTTGTCTTAACTACATATTAGCCCAAAGAGCATAATTAAGCAAATGAAAGTGAAAAATGAATCCGATAGCAGGTAGAACCTCAAGAGATGTTTTGTTTGCTCCTGGCTGTAGATTTTTAGAAAATATTACTATAATCCCTATTTTATAATTGATAGAACTGAGGCCAAAAGTGCCAAATGACTCATTGAAGTCACTCATTCAAGTCTACATAAGCAGAGACGGTAGGTAAGTCTTTAACTCATGCCGATCCATGGCCATGAGGTACACTTTCCACTAAGCCATGTAACCGGTGACACTGAAATATTATATTATCTAAATTCCCGTAACACAAGAGAAAGTCTAAAACAGAATGCCACTTTTAAAGAAATTAGCCAGCAATATTACCAGAAAAAAAAAAAAAAAACCCTAGGAATCTGACATATGCAAAGATACTACAGTTTGGTCCTTTAAATTACTGATGACAAAATAAAATCATTTGTTGGATTCAATAACGGGTTTTGATTTAAAAAATCGAGGGTCATTTGGTTAGGAAATATTTGAACAAAATCAGGAGGTAGCACAACAAGGGAGAGTATTTTATAGTATATTAAAGTATTCCAGGCAGAAGCAGTCACAGTATGAAAGAACTTAGACCCTGAGGTGGAAGCCTGCTTGGAACGTTCTGGATCAAAGAGGCTTGTGTGACCAGAATGAAGAGAGTGCTAGGAGTTGGGGTATAAAGTCTTAGAGAGAGAAGCTAGGGTCTAGATCATATAAAGTCTGGTAAAATATTTGCATTTTTATAGAAAAATAAATGTAATTTGCATTGAAGGAATCACTAGTCTGAATGTGACTGGAAAAATGATTTAACTAACAGATGTACTAATGAAGCATGAGCTATCTTTCCTAAGATCTGACTCCTGGAGGTTGTTAATCTGCTGGTGTCTTAACTACCTCATAGTTCCAGGATATTAGGGACCAGACTGATTGATCATAGAAAATATCCCAACAACAAAAAAACACGCCTTTCATTTTCTGACTTTAGTAATAATCATGTATTATTTAACAGTATGTAATACTAGAAATTCCAAGGGGCATATATTAATTACCAGGATTAGTAATTTAAACTCTTGATTACAAATGACAACACATGCAGCTTAGAGAGATCTACATTTCTATTCAAAAGGCTGCAGCTTTTAGGCCAAATTTACTTAGTGTCTTCATTATTAACAGTTATAGAGTTTCCAACAAAAAGAACATCAGATAGTTTCCTAAAAAGGATACAAATGAAAACAATTTGAGAGGGATATAAATAGAGGTACAGGCATATAAAAAAGGAATTCATGAATCTCCCAAAACTTAAATTATTTTCGTTACTATTGTGAAATTAATGGAAAACTCTATGAATTATTTTTTTAGTGGCATTCACAGTTACTTGTAAATATGCTCATATATTTTTAGAGTGACTAACGATCCCAGTTTGCTCTTGACTGTCCCAATTTTAACACTGAAAGTCTAGCGTTTTGGAAAACCCTTCAGTCCTGGGCAAAACAAGTTGGCTGGCTACTCTATTTCTAGTAATCCTGAAAGTGAGCACACTACAAATGGTTATGAATCACCTTTTTCATTTTTGTTCAGAAGTATAAACTACTATCAGTAGTTTATAATAGTATACCGGCCACCCAATTAAAATATTTGAAACTACTGACCTTTTTAAAGTCTCCTGTATATTTCCTGCTCCTTTCCCATCGTCCAGCTTCAAGTAGAAGTTATCCCTTTGATGAAATTTGTAATCACTGCTTTCCTGTTTTTATTTTAAATATTTTTATCACAAATTTAAATATATTCAGACACTACATTGTTTTAACTCTATCATTGTTTTGGATCTTCATATAAATGATATTACATACTGTACATATTTTTCCAGCACATGTTTTTTATAGTTCACATTATATTAATGAACTTCATTTTACAATGTGGTCATTGACAGAGCATGTTTATTCATTTTAAGTATTGTGAAAAAATAATAAGAAAATAAAGAGTACTTATCTAGTGCTCATTATGTTCCAGAAACTGTCCTATGCTCTTTGTATGTCCAAATTCTTCTATTTCTACAAGAATCAATAGTGGCAGAAACTCTCATTGTCACTACTTTATTTATTTTATTATTATTACCTTTATTTCAAAATACTAAGGGGATATAAATGTTTTTTGTTACATGGTAACCTTTTATAATGCTTAAGTTGGGCTTTTAGTGTGTCCATCACCCAAATAATGTTCTTTGTACCCAATAGGTAGGTTTTTACCCCTCCCCTCTCTTCCTCCCCTCCTTCTTGATTTCCCATGACCTTTACACCTCTTTGTGCCCATGTGTACCCATTGATTAGTTCCAAATTATTACAGTGGACATGTGGTGTTTGTTTTTTCATTCCTGAGATACTTCACTTAGGGTAATGGTCTTCACTTCCATCCAAGTTGCTGCAAAACCATTATTTCATTCCTTTTTATGGCCAAGTAGTACTACATGGTGTGCATGTGTGTGTCTGTGTGTGTGTGTGTGTGTGTACAGACACACACAACACATTTTCTTTTTCCTCTCAGAAATTGATGGGCACATTGATTCTACATCTTTTCAATTGTGAATTGTGCTGCAATAAACATTTGAGTGCAGATGTCTTTTTGATGAAATGACTTCTTTCCTTAGGGCAGATACCCAGTAGTGAGATTGCTGCATCAAATGGTAAGTCTACATAATTTCTTTGGGGAATCTCCATAATGTTTTCCATAGAGGTTGTACTAACTTACAGTCCCACCAACAATGTATAAGCATTTTTTTCTCTCTGCATCCATGCCAGCATCTATTGTTTTTGAACTTTTTAGTAATAGCCATTCTGACAGAGGTAAGGTGATATCTCATTGTGGTTTTAATTTGCATTTCCCTGATGTTGAGCATTTTTTCTCTATGTGTGTTGGCAATTTGTCTATCTTCTTTTGCAAAGTTTCTGGTTCATGTGTTTTGGAATCCTAAGAGTTGAGTATAGAGAGGAGGAAGATATAAAAAGTCAGATTTCACCTTTGGGCATCATGAATTTCTAGATGCCTGTAAGACATCTACATGGAATGTCAAATATGTATTTGGCTATGAGAATGCAAAAGAGAAGCCTTTCCTGAAAATAAAACTTTAGGACTTTCTGAGCATGCAAATGATTTTTAAATCCCTAATAATAGATGGAATAACTGAAAAGAAATTTGTGAAAAAGCAACAGTGTCCGGGGCATAGGTCTGATGAGATTTAATAAAGCTAATCAGAAATCAGTAAAGGGGATTAGGAATAATCTATCTGAGAGATAAGAGGAAAATCAGAAAGTGAGTTGTGTCATCATGAAATAAAATAATCTAAAGTCAATGAGGAAAAATAACTAAAGAAGAACATGAAACGTAGATGTAAAGGAAGGAAAAATTACTGAAGAAATAGTAACATCAAAGAAACAAAGCTGATCCAAAAATATTATCAGATTGAAGAAAATCTGCCTCAATATCAAGGAATACCACTTATATCTATTATTCTAGAGATTTGGGCTTCCTCGTGTAGAGATATTATATACAGAAAGGACACGGTTAAGCACAGAAACAGGTCACTGCTAATGGAGATATTGGGCATTCACAGGGACAGAGCACGCCCACACTGCCACCCAGTGCTGCAGACCCAAGGGAGAGTGAATCACAGAGACCTGCAAATATTTAGTTTTCTTTTCTTTCCATACTGAAATAGGTAACATGCAATGTGATCAAAGAACTATCTGCTTTGATTCCTTTGAAAACATTTATCTAAGCATACTAAAACAATCTATTATTGTCTTAGTCTTCTCCACTGTACTATACATAGTTTGAAGAAGGATACTTCTAAAAATCTATATGGCCAGTGCCCTGACTCTGTGTGGTACAACATAGCATTTAATAAATGTTTCTTAAATGAATGATACATGAAAACACACTTTGCTGTCTCAACTA
>NW_012148174.1:7926515-7929244 GCF_000956105.1 Propithecus coquereli
AAATAGTAAAAGAGGAATATTAAATTATATAAATTTGAGGGAAAGTTTTGTATTACTTTCCTAAATAAAACAAATTTATTTTAACGAATAACTGTATTTGTTATATTTCAATACGTCATAAGAAAAGCAGTTTTTTATAGATAATCATAGTAAAAAGATAATATAAACCTGAAGTTTCTAGAGTTCAAAGAGGAAGAAAAAGTGATGAAGATCAGAAAAATAGAGTCAATTAATTAATGTCTCATTCATAATAACTCAAATTCAGAAAATATGACAGTCAAATGATTCTCTGTGACATAAGGATAATAAAGTTATTGTTTTAAATATGGGTAGAATAGCTTATTTCTATATTAAAAATGTTATTACTTTGCCACTACTTTATTTTCCAAATACCTAAATTTCCTTCTATTTAAAAATGTAAAAAATGTCACTAGTCAATGCATTTATAAATTTAGTATTTTTGATAGGTCAAGATATTGGATCCTTTAAATATATTTATTGGCTGTCAAGTACATATTTGTGGTAGCATCTACGCAACTCGATTGTTATAAAGAATCCTTTATTGACATACAAAATAATTCAGATTTCAGTTGTTATCATTGATTGATACTAAATTACTTTATTGAAAAAATTTAATACATTGATATTCATTTTATACTGTATGATCTTTAGTTGATCCATTTGAGAATTAAATTTTACATAAGAAATATTTTACACTTATTTTGTATGGATGGATCTTGTTCTTCTATAAACAAAGAAAAATGTATAGTGACTCATGTAGGCTTCAGAGAATTGATTCCAAGGGCCCTGTAGATATGCATATAATGACTTAAAAATGAGATGTGAATAAAAAGATATTTTTAAGAGTAGAATAAGAAATATGAATTCAGTTCAGAAATAATAAATGACAATTTATGGAGTACTCTAGATACCATCTTAATTAGAGATAAATGTTTTGTACAAATAATGAGATTGGCATGTGGCAAAAACATGCTTCTTTCTTAATTGCTTGGCTTTCCTTTTAATTGAGTTTTGAGATTGTTTAATGATACAAGCAAGAAATTTTATATACTGAACACTTGAGACCAGACCCAGATTGCATTTTGTGTATTCAATGAACACGATGAGGATTTCAGTTTGTCAAAGTTGAAATCAAGTTAATCAAATGCTGAAATAAAGTGAATCGTCTCTTAAATTTATGCTGGGCTATTGTGAGAGTTAAAAGAGATAAATTGTGAAAATTTCTTGATGCTGTGTCTGGCACATAGTAGGGGCTTACTATGAAAGAATATATTACTATAAACATAATCATTCAATAAAATGTATTCTAAGTTACAGAATCATGTCCTTGAGAAAAATAAATAATTCAAGGTTTTCTCACCTTAATCTTGAGTAATGTTTTGATTAGTTCTCTAAAACATCCAGCAAATTTTACTTTATTCTTCTACCTAAACACTCATATCTCCATAATCTATCCCCACCACATCAAGGCAAACTAATACCCTTTTACATGGAGCAAAGAAGAGTTACCAGAAGATTTTGAGCAGAGCAGTCTTAAGATCTGAATTTCATTTTGGAACAATAATTCTTTTTGCTATATTGAGAATAGAAAACACTGGGGGTGGAGTGAGATGGCAAGGAATAAAAAGGACCAAACTTTCTATTTTATTTATTTTCATTTTATGTCCATATAATTAGTGTCATATTCACTCTGCATTTCATACTTTATATTTTTTAGAGTATTAAAACTCAAGTTATATTTTAATGTCTTTATCTGCTGCTAGTATTTGTAATTCCAAAAGCCATTTCAATAATCTATTACACATCAAGGATACTTAACTACTTTTCCTCCACTGAAATTTATCACATTCTACTCTGGCCATACCCTAAATACTAGCAACACAGAGCACATCCCACCTCTGAGATATTCAGTTTGGTCCAACACTTCTCCTCTTAAAATTTCTTGTCTCATTTTCCAAAATTAACACAGTTTTTTGGGATTAACTTATCAGAACTGACTTTGACTTACATTTGCTAATTTCACCAACACTGTTAATTTTTTCTAGCATTGTGAAATTACACCTTAGAATGCCTGCCAGATTCAGCTACAACAGACACATTTTAGTACCATCTTTGTCAATTTATTAAGGTATTTCCCTGCTTGCAATCCTTTCCCTTCTGTTCAACTTATCAGTTCCTCAAAGCCTATTACATGTTTTACCTTCTTCATGAAATTTTCTTTAACCCTTCCAGTCAACATAGATATCTTTTCTTCTTCTGTCAAGAAAATTACTTAACCTATATTTAATGAGTAACAACAAAGTTCTGGCATTTTACCGAGCTTGGGGGAGGAGTACAGCTTGAATCACTAATGAATGTGTTATTACAAACTAAAGACTCAGAAGTAAAAAGGACATAGTAAAATAACACATAGCCCAGGTACCTGACTTAAACTAATCTAAGATGGACAGATGAATTGGAGTTATTTAGACAAATGAGGACGGAGATGAACAGGGCATTCCTATCTGGGCTTAATCATCACTATGTTCAAAACATGTAGGCTTTTGTTTAGAGTCAATTCAATATCTTATTTTTTATTGCTTCTATTAAATGTTAAATGTCTGCTTTTTGTTTATTCTTCTCCAAAGTCTCTTTGGTGGTAAAGTCCATGTCTCACATATTTTTAAAATTAAATTAAATTTTCTTTTAATTCTCTAATTGATACATAA
>NW_012148174.1:7930409-7946172 GCF_000956105.1 Propithecus coquereli
CTAATATATAGCATAAGCCCAAATCCCATCTTCCTACATTTTATTCCTTTGCTTCTATTATAAAGGATGCTTTTATCTCCAGATTACCCCATTGCATTTCAACTACTCATAGCCTGCTAATCATCTTTGGTAGGGTCTTCCCCATGTCACATGCAGGTTTTACAAAATGCTCTACACTTAATTGGTAAGTTCACTCTTTTTGACACTACTACCCTGTGTGAAAATTTTCTAACATTATTTTCCCTTTAAGGATTAAAATTACTGTGTAATTATTTTGATAGTTTTGTATACTTTTAGACTCGGCAATGCTAAATTCTGTTTACAGACTATTTACGAAGAATAGTGTGAAATCTCCATACCAGCTGCAATACATTGTTAAGCTCTCCAAAGAACACTTCCTATTATTTTTCTCTCTGTGTCATTGTCTTTCTTTTCTCCTGTGGTTTTATATCAGGCTACATTTGTTTTCTGGAGGGAAAATGATGATCATATCTGTTGTAATTCTGAAGTTTTTTCAAATGAAAATGGATTTATAGCTCTTACGTTATCTTTAATTCTATCTGTATTTGGAACAAACTGCTATTAGATTAGCATTGAAAAATAATTTTAAAAAGCATCCTTTTATTGTCTAGGAATATTTCTTTGATATAAAACTGCATTTCCTAATAAAATTTTGCAGCAAATATGAAATTTAACTTGGACATATTTATACTTTTTCTTATCCTTAGTATTTCTTCTCTAACTATTAAAGGATTTCAAATTTAACCTCTTATTCACCTGACCTTTCTTTGAAATATGAAAATTACTTTATACACTTCCTTTTTAGTTCATTAAAATGTTTTGTTGGTATTGAGTGCAAAGCCTCAACACAGGATAGTACTGCAGACTAATTTCTATCAGATACTGGTTTTGATTTTTGTAATCAAGATATCATCTCATCTGTGTAATATGTTTTGATAGATGAAAACAAAAGGATCACATTATATATTCAAAATTTTCTTATTTTTTATTATTGTAATTTTTCCTTCAGTGAAACTTTGGTCATGTCTGAGAAAGGGAAGAATGTTAATGTGTACATTCAAGTCATTATCTGACTCAAATTCCCATAAATGTTACTCGTGTGATTCAATAGAGTCCCAAGAGTGCGTAGGTTGAGAGCATGACTAGTGACATTAAAAATCATTGCAGAAAATACCCCCACTAATTGACAGTGCATTTAACAAAATACACATCATTCTATTGAAAACTCTCAGATATATGGGAACTTCCTAAACTAGACAAAGGGAAGCTAGAGAAAATGTGTAGGCTTTCTTTCTTTCTCATTCTTAATTATGAAAAAGTACATGATTTCCTGCTAAATTCAGGAACAAGGAAAGGATGACTGTTCTCAACACTTCTACTCAACATCGTACTTGTACCTCTAAGCAGTGCAATATGTAAGTAAAATAAATAAAAGTCATTGATACTGGGAAGGAATAAGTTAACTTCATTTGCAAATGACATGATCATCTGTGTAGAGAATTCTATGAAATCTACCAAGAACTATTAGAAGTATGTTTTGCTAAATATGTTTAGCAAGATTTCAAGATACAAGATTAACATACAGGAATCAACTCCGTTTCTATTAACTAACTATAAAAAATAATTGAAATTAAAAATAATGCTTTTGAAAAGAACATGTAAAATTTGAAATACTTAGGAGTAAATATGGCAAAGGTTTTGAAAGACATATACACTAAAATCTACAAATCATTCCTTAAGAAATTAAAGAAAGATGATTTAATTACATGGAAAAATAAGAAACATGCATGTATCAGAAGACTCAATATAGTTAAAAAGGTAATTCTCCCAACATTGATTTATTAATTCAATCTAATCCCAATTTGAATTACTGTAGTCTTTGTGTAGATACTGACAAGCTGGCTTATTACAAAGCAATAGTAAGCAAGATAGTGGATAATACGGTAAAGATAGACAAATAGATCAAGGGAACACAATAGTGAGTTGAGAAATAGATCTACACATAAATGGTCAATTCATTTTTGACAAAGTACAAAGGCAATTTTTTGTAGAAAAATGGACTTTTCAGTAAATGTTGCTAGAAGAATTGGATACCACATACAATAAACAAACTTTGATTCATACTTCTTAGAATATGCAAAAAATAACTCAAAATGGATCGTAGATTGATGAACCAAACCTAAAACATGAAATTTCTAGAAAAATACATAGGCTAAAATACATAGGAAAAAATCTTAAGTTAGATATATGTTGATATCAAAATTATGATCCATGAAATTAAAAAGTGGAAAATAGAACTTTATCAATATTAAGAAGTTCTGACCTTGGAAATACACCAAGAAAGTGAAAAAACAAACAAGTCCAAGCCATACACTGCACAATTCATGTCATTAAACATGTGCAAAATATTTCAACAAACACTTCATGAAAGGAGATACATGAATTGCAAATGAACACATAAAAGATATTCCACACCATTAGTCATTAGAAAATGCCATTTAAAACCACAGTGAGATACCACAAAACACATAGCAAAATGGATATAATTAAAAAGCCCTCTATGCAAGAATATTTCACTGCTGGTGGGAATGTAAAATGTTATAATTTTTATAAACAATTTGGCAGTTTCTTAAAACTTTAAATATAGGTCCTAGTCATTCTAGTCCAAGGTATTTACTCAAAATAAGTAAAAGAATATGTCTATGTAAAGATGACTTTTTCACACACATTTATAGACGTCTTATTAGTAATAGCCCCAAACTGCTAACACAGCCAAAATATCCATGAATAGGTCAATAGACAAGCAAATAATGGTAGATTTATACTCTACAGCAATAAAAAGGAATGGGCTATTATGATACACTCAACAGAATGGATGAGTCTCAAAATAATTGCTTTGAGTGAAGTAGCCAGACAAGAAACAGTGTACACTTTATGATTTCATTTATATGAATTTTTAAAACATTCAAACTAATCTATAATGAGAAAAAGTAGGTCAATTGTTGCCTGGCAATGGGTATGGCTTTGGGGAGGTTAGGAGGATGGGATTACAAAAGTGCACCTTAGGGTGTGATGCATGTGATCATTATGCTGACTGTGGTGGAGTTTCAAGGCATACACATGTATCAAAATTTGGCAAATTCTGTAATTTAAACAATAAGAGTGATTTGTATATCAATTGTACCTCCAATTTTACTTTAACTTTATATACTTCATGGATGAAATACCACTTACATTACTTGTACAACATAGTTTTTTAAACATAGTATTATATTAATTTTATAGGATAAAGAAATTAACCTGTACAAATAAAGCATGAGCCATTAATTAACTCTGTGGAACAGAATAATGGAACAGTAGGAAAAAATTAGGCAATTCTGATTGGCAGGATTTATAGTAATTAAGGAATAGCATGCCACATTCAGAGAAACATAGGTATTAGGTAATAATATATATTACTATGTGCTGCTAAATGAATGAAGCATCTAGCATATTTTAACTATGTATGTTATTTAAGGTTACCAACTAATTTTATCAATATACCTTATTAGATACCAATATTCCATACATTTTTATGATATTCTGAGTATATCTTAAATAAGTCCCAAAAAGTGCCTGGCACATGGAAGACATTCAGTAAATATTTATTAAATAAATATGGATGGAAGCCTTTAAAAATCACTTTGAAATGTATAATTAATTCTTAAAATGTGATAGTTTAATCCCAGTTAGAATTAACATTTTTGCATGGGCTAACTATTCAAAAGCTACATCTTATGTTACCTACTATAGATTATTTCCTTCTTGCCTAAAAATATGATTTCTTGTTCTCCCATCCAGAGCTTGTCTCTTTAATTTTCCCTTGAGTCTGAACAATGTTTAGTGATGGTATCTTGACTACCTCCCTGGGTACCCTATTTGATCGCCTCATTGACCTCATGACTAAGAATTTCTTCATCTTATCTAGCTTAAGCATTCTTTTCCATGTTTCAGGCCATTACTTCTTGTCTTACCATCTTTAACTATCTTGAGTAATTCATCCCCTCAGGAATTTTAAGTATCCATACATATAAAAAGAAAAAGGCATATCTCATTCCCTGACAGTTTGTGTAAATTGAGATAACTATATTCTAGAGATAGCAATACTCTAGGGCATGCAGAGAGAGCTGTGGTGAAGGAAAAATCTCCCTGTTTGCTGAGTGAGGAAAGGTCACTAAGCTTTTATGTGGCTGGCTCCCTGAAACCATTGTTCATTTACCAAACAGATAATTTTTTGATTTGTGATCTTGGCTCTTATTTAATATATCCCCTTTGAAATGTGTCCATATGTATTTATGCTTGTGTTTAAAAGTGATAACAAAACAAGGAAAAGAGAGTGAGGGGTATCAGAAAAATTTCTTGTCAAAATACTGTCATTTTGTGACTATTTCTCCATTGTTTAATTTTCTATATTTCGAGGAATTGTTTTGTTTTGTGGATCTTAGTAAATTCAAGCAGTCATACTAATTGAAACACATACCCACTGGAAAATATTTTAGCTTGGGAAGTTTTGCGATTCCCTCCACAGAGTTTCAGTGGATGCCAAGCCCTTTTGAGGAGTTTCCAAATATGAAAGCCGAAGAAAATATTGTGTTCACTGAAATCAATGTAAGCATATTTCTTGGTATAAAATACCTGTTCCTAGAAGTTTGGGCTTTAAATCATCTAAACCACCTTGCTCATCAAGTTTCACACCGAGGACCCCACAACGTACTACAAACCAGTCCAAATCTACAGTGTGAGAAACTCTGTCCAATTTCAACCAGTTCTCTGACCTCTAAGACCCACTTTCAATATCATCCAACTCAGGTCCTAAAACTCTGTAAGAACTATTATCTAAAGTGGCAAATAAGTATATGAAAAGGTGCTCAACATCACATGTTATTAAGCAATTGGAAATTAAACAATGAGAAAACACTATGCATCTTTTAGAAATGACAAAATTTTAAAACATTTCGACAACTGTAAATACAAAATGTTGGGGAGGATGTGAAACCACAGAGAATTCTCGTTCATTGTTGGTGAGAATGCCAATGGGTAAGCCACATTGGAAGATAGTTTAGCAGTTTCTTACAAAGCTAGGCATAGTCTTACTGTACAATCCAGATACTTTCCTTCTAGGCATTTACCCAAATAAGTTGAAAACATATGTCCACACACAAGAAGCTGCACATAAATGTTCAAGGCAGCTTTATTCATAATTTCCCAAAACTGGACCAACAAAGATTTCCTTCAAAGGTTAGTGTAGGAACAAACTGTGGTACATCTATATAATGGAATATTACTTAGCAATAAAAAAATTACCCTGAAGCCACGAAAAGACATGAAGGAAAATTAAATGAAAATCGCTAAATGAAAGAGCTCGTTTGAAAAGGTTACATTCTGTATGATTCCCACCATATGAAATTCTGGAAAAGGCAAGTCTATAGAGAGAATAAAAATACCAGTGTTTGCCAGGGCAGCAGGGAGTGGGCTGAAGAGATAGAGAACAGAGATTTTTAGAGCAGTGAAACTATTCTGTTTGATATTGTGTCAGTGGATACATGGCATTATGCATTTGTCAAAACCCATAGAATTTTACAACACAATGAGTGAAACTTAATGAAAATCATGAACTTTAGTTAATAATAATGGATCAGTATTGGTTTGTTAACTGTAGCAAAGTACTACATTAAAGCAAGATTAATAACACGGGAAACTGTGCAGGGGAAGGGGCCATATGGGAGCTATCTATACTATCTACTCAATTTTTCTGTAAAGCTAAAATCATTCTAAAAAAATAAAATTGATCATCTGTTGTTTGACATTCTATAATAAAGACATCTGCACTCAAATGTTTATTACAGCAAAATTCACAATTGCAAAGATGTGGAAACAACCCAAATGCCCATCAATACATGAGAGGATTAATAAAATGTGGTATATATATACCATGGAATACTACTCAACTACAAAAAACAATGGTGATCTAGCACCTCTTATATTATCCTGGATAGAGATTAACGCCATCTTTCAAAGTGAGGTATCACAAGGATAGAAAAACATGCACCACATGTACTCGCCATCAAACTGGTACTAACTGATCAACGCGCTGAGGTACTCACATGGTAGTAATACTCACTGGGTGCTGATAAGGTAGGGAGGGTGGGGGAGTGGGGGGTAGAGTGGGTGGGGTGGGTAAACCCACAGCTAATGGAGATGGGTGCACTGTATGGGGGAAGGACACATTTATGGCCCTGGCTTGAGCAAGGCAAATGCATTTCATGTAACCAAAATGTTTGTACCCCCATAATATCCTGAATTAAAAAAAAATTTACAAGGAGCAAATAATTTAAGCTCACAATGACTTCAAAAATTTTTATTATCCTCATTTTACAGATGATGAAAATGTGGCACAGAGAGGGTCATTAACATACCCAAGATCACATGTGCAGTTAGGTGACAGAATCAGGATTTGAATTCATGTAGCTGGCAATCTCTTTCTACTGCCTCTCATGAGAGATTTAATATTCTAGATATAATCCATTTAGAGAGGATTCTACCCATAAAATGATTCATGTACTATTTAAAATTCTATTTACTGTATGCTAAATTAAAACCACTAATTTATATAAAAAAAATAAATACAGTTGATTAATTTAAACAATCTACAAGTGATCACATAGAATGACAGAATTGAAGTAACTCAATTTATTTTCTTTGTCTTTACAATCACCGTTTATTTTGAAAGCCCTACTTGAAAGAAAACACAAGCACACAAACCTAGGTCTGGGAATAGGAGTCTAGGAGGATTATTTAACTCTAAGTTATCTTTCCTCTAAGTTATCTTTCAAGTAGAATGCATTGTTTATTAAAAGATAAGTACTAATGCTGTGCTAGTTTGAAACATATATACATACATACCCAAGTATGTAATATTGCATTTAATATTAATAATATTATAAAATTATATGAAAATTAAGTATATTATATAATAAATATACATGTATGAAAATAAAAATATATGCATACATAAAACTCAGTAGTAAGTACAGCAATTGGTTTAATCAGAACTTGGATCACAATGATTTTGGTTTTGGGGAATGAGTATTATCACCGAAAATGATTGGAATCACTGATGATAATAAAAAATGACCAACTTTTAGTAGGGTTTTTATTAATTTTAAATTCTCTCAGACAATACAGTCTCTTTACTTCCATATACAACTGTTTTAATTGAATCTCTGTAATAGCCACAAATTGTTCTGAGAGTAACCAATAATAATAGTAATAAATGAAGAAATTGGTCAGTTTCGGCATTTTAAAAAATCTATTAAGGCAGTTCAAAGGAATTTTAAATAAGGTTTTTGGAATTTTAACTAAGCTCTCTGGCCTAGCTTTCCAGTTTTACTAACTGATTGGCTGGTAGCTAGAACTAATTGATAGACTTAGCAATGTAAACTTCATCACTTGAGGCAGCTCTCAGGAAATACCTGACTCTGTAAATAGAGTACTTCATTAAGTTGTAGAGCTCCAGGAAACAGCCTGGACTCTGGTTACATAAAATAACAGATGGCTAAGCAAATGCTGTGCTGTACTAAGACTAGGTTTATTGTATTAATCTATGTTTATATCGAAGATTTCAGAGGCAAGCTATCCAACTTTTCAAAGCCAAAACAGGTATTGACAGTGTCATTCCGTCATGGAAATTATTTTAAAATGAGTTGGATTTTTTTCAAATTAACATCCTTTGTAAAAAACCACACTGTTTACCTGTTCACAATGGTTGTGTTATATTTTTAAAAAATGATATTCTCTGAAGAAAGTTGTGGAAACAATGGCTCAGATTCAGTCATTTATTGAGGGTTATGCCTCTTCATAGATAACAGAATTGGTTAATAATTCTCATTGCAAAACAGCTTATCAATGAACATTCTTTGAAATTTAAATACTATGTATGCTCCTATTTAAACTTCATCTCAATGTTACAATCAGGTGTACATACTTCTCAAACTGAGGAAATCTAAGATTAAAGTAGAAAAAATTATATGAAGAAAAAAACTTCAAATCAATATTGGTACACTAGAGATACACTGGAAGAGTTGTGATAAACACTAGAGCTTGTTGCCCACTTGAATGCCCTCAGAGAGTCTAAATAGCATCTAACAGGTAGAATAAGTCTTTTTTAAAAACTATCTTAAAACCCAGGCTTGTACCTACTGCAAGTTATAGTTGCCTATTACTGCTTAAGCAGGTAATCTTTATAAGATGCAGTAATGGGATGGGAAAAAGAACTTTATGTCTCAGTGTCATTCATTCTAATATATATATCAAACATTTACTTGGGATAGTCAATGGTCTCTGGACACATGAACCATATAGTCTAAGACAGGATTCTGAAAATTTACCTGACAAAAAGGTATAGCAAGCGCTCTTGTTAAAAACAGGTTGTTCAACACTTCAGTGCACATGTAGTAATAGCATTCATTGGGTGTCAGGCAGGGGAGGGAATGGATATATTCATACCTAATGGGTGCGCTACACACCCTCTAGGGGATGGACATGCTTGAAGCTCTGACTCAGGTGGGGCAAAGGCAGTATATGTAACCTAAACATTCGTACCCCCATAATATGCTAAAATAAAAAAAAAAACAGATTGTTAAATTGTCGCCTGGAGAATATAATTTAAATTGTTGAAAAGGTACAGGAAACCACATTTTTAATAAGGACCTCACCTGATTGTTATCAGGTGTGTATGAAAATTCTGATCTACTAGACTTTAAAATAACTTATAGTTAAGATCCAAAGTATAATTACTTACACTAGTAATTGTACAGGGTGTTCCAAAAGTCGCCATACGTAGGAAAAATGGGAAATTGTAGCCAAATGTACCTTTATTTACACAATATTCATTATAAAATTTTACAAAATTTTCCCTTTGTATGAAGACTTTTGGGACATCTTGTATTTTAAAAAGCTACTGGAGAGAAAGCAAGTTAAAAAGATGCCAATGTTTCTTTTTGAAATTTTCTCTTAGTTTGGTGTCTATAGATGATTACATTGTTCATTTTTAATAATCAAATTATTTTAAGATTTTCCAAGGTATTTGATTCCCCTTCTAATGTAATATAGAAATTCCTGCTGAAACTATTGTCATCTGGTGCTAACATTTAATAACATATCCAAAGGCCCAAATTGCTATCTGAGACTATGCCTAAGACAGTATAGGAACTAGGGCCTCCTCATAAAAAGTTTCTGCTCCCACCAAGTTACACTATTTATCTTCTTGGATACATACAAATCATATGCTGAGAAAAGCGGGACAGCTTTGCTTTGCAGTGGTGATAGTGGTAATACAACTGAGGCGGCAAAAAGGTATATACATGCACAGGTGTATATATACATAGATACGTGTGTGTATACTCATATATATGCACATATATGTACTCAGTACAATTTGTTTTCAGTTGTAGCTTCCTGGTCATCCAAAGTGTAATCATTTTTTTCATCAAGAAATTGATAAATAACTTATTATACCACACAGATAACTTGAGTTTGCTGACATTTTTCTCTTTCATTTACCAAAAAAAGGAAATAAAAACCTAGTGATATCTTTAACTGTTGTCTAGTAGCCAGACAGATCTATAAGAGATATTTAACACCTTATATGACAAAAATGCTCTAAGGTAATAGATCATATTTAATGTTATACTATATGGTCAGCAATCAATACAGCTGTCTAAAAATAATTATTTTAACAGATGAGAGAGATTGTCTCATATATAGTCTTACAAACTAGACTCATAGAACTTAAGAATCTAATCTCTTACTGTGTAACTTCTTCAGTAAACATATTCTAAGCAAGATCTTTATTTAATCTACTCTACCAAATTATTCTGTAGCATTTTTGTCTAATAGAAAACAAAGAAATATATAATTTTTAGGTAAAATAATGCATCAGTAAACTTTTAAGCTTTATATTAAACATTTGTTTATCAGTAAATGAGCCTCAAAATTCCTCATTGATATAGTTATAAAGGAGAGTAAAATGTTTTTTTTGAAAAAAGACAATGTCAAAATTTTTACTTTACTGTTATGTAAAGTAACTGAGTGCAAAGACAACAAATTTCCTATTACAACAAAGAAAATAAGCAAGTAAAATTTACCAGACAGGAAATCTACAATCTAAACTTTAAAAATTTAAACTAAAAATTTTGTGCCTAGAAATAATTACAACTAAATTTATAAATTGCAGTTCCCCTACGTTTCAATAGCATGGTGATAAAACTCAATAAATGTTTCAAAAAATGAGCTATCTATTTTTACCAGATTTTCTTAATTACTGCCTTGGTTAAGACAAATATTTTCAGCCATTAAAATAGTGAAGTCATTAAGAGCATAAACAAATTAGTTTTATAAGAAAAAGTAAATCACTATGCAATATCATGGATATAACTGAGATAACTGGAGAAGTTGAAGGCAAACCTAGAAACTGAGGTCAGAAGGAAGGGGACTGACATGCAGAATTAGTAACAGGAAAATTTTCTGAACATTGGCTGTAACTTTTGCTCCCTTCTTTCTCCTTTAAAAAACACATGAAAAATAATAATTTAGGTTTCCACCTGATCTTTCTTATAGTTTAGAGTATGTTACCTTGATTACAATGTAAAATTATAGTAGAGTATTAGCCCTACTGAAATGCCACTGTGGGTTTCTGGAGGAGATAGATTTTTTTTCCTGCTTTTCTGTGCCATTAAATAGGTTTTTACTTGAGAAATCATTACAGAAATCCTTGAAGCATAAGAACCCTTAAAATGCTGAAAGAATTGCAGCATCGATCATGCAAGAGTTTGGGAAAATAAAATTTCCTTAGATTGTAGTTATTTTTTAAAGTGTAATCTTAAATCCATTTAAGCTGGCTAAATATACTAAAAGAGGAAAAGGTCATAAGGATACTTAATGTTGCTATTAAAATTTTGAAAAAATACCTTAATGGAACCCATAAAACTTCAGAAAAAATGGAAATTTCAGAGTGACTCTTTATTCATTTTGAATTAACCATGGCATTTGCATTTTAGAAGTAGCACCTTTTTGAAGTGAATATTAATGTATTTTCCAAGTGGCTGAAGAAAGCTGGCCCTCTATGTAGTTCTAGTCCTTAATCATATATTTAAGGGTCATCAAAAGTATTGTCACAAAATATCTGGATGCTATTCTCTAGAGTATTTTTAGTTTGGACTTCAATTTTGTAGAATTGGATCCCATAGCCATCCAGAAGTCATGTGCAGCAATCAACGTGGGCACTGCACTCATATCCCCTCAATGCCCACCACTGTAGTTCTTGTTAATAGCTTCCCTCTGAAAGCACCTGTTACACTCCACATGATGGCATGCTCTGGCTATAGGAACACAAAAATAAGGCAGTTGGTACTGAATGTAGGGTTCTAGAGAGAAGACAGAATGGAATTCTAGAATTGTATCAATCACCAACCATATTCAACAAGGGCACCTTTATTGAGGAATACTGGTGTGGTCATAACCCTTGGGAGATGCAGCTTTCCAATTACTGAGACTTACTGAAGTCCCATCCTTGTTGGATTGGGATAGGGTACTGGTGGAAGGGAACACACTAGATTATTCAAGTAGCTCAAGATCTTGAAAAAAATACAGAGGCAATAGTATTCAGAAGAATCAAGTATAGGATGACTACTATTATTATAACTGCTGTAGTGGAAGAAAAATAATAGGCTCAGATGAGCCAAATATCAACTCAAGGTACAGTGTGAAAACCAGAAGGCCTCCATGACCGCACTTCAAATGAATCTGCAGTGGGAGGGCAGACTGTAGTGGAAATCATGCCCAAGATTTGATTATAATAATGGTAGAGTTACAAAAGAAACTACATTCACAGCCCCAGCAAGTGTACCTTGCTAAAGCCCAGGGCTTGTAGGGAAGGAATAGTATCCTGAGACCAGAATGGATATTAGAGTGAAAACAGTTAATAATCTTGAACATCCAGGGACCTCTATAAAGAATCTGGTCCATAAAAAGAGGTCTTCTTACTCTTGTAAGAGAGAAGCTCACTTTCATTGACTGCAAACTGTGAAATGGGCTAATCAGAGGTGTTTTTCACACACAATGATACTTGCTTTCTTCAAGATCTGCCATCCCCTCCACTCCCTGCTTTTAGACCAATAGCTAAGGTCAGTTATCACCATGGTCCTGCTAACAGAAGAAACAGATTAGTCACAAAAAGGAAGCTAGAACCTGATTAATATGTCCTCACAAGAGAGCACACATGGCAGTGGATATTGAGGAGGTAGGAGCAGAGGGGCAGAATATATCCCTACATAGAGAAAAGTTTAATAGCATGAACATACTGTTTTGTGACTCAGGGTACAACATTTCTGGCAAGGATTCCTGGAGCTGCCCTAATACACTAGAAGAATTATCCACAAAAACTGGAAACACTGATGTCCAGTAAATTAAGCAAGACACCGTAACTGTCTCGGTAGCATACTGAGGAAAAGGTCAAATAGTTCCTAGGATAGGGCATGCTCAAGTGGATCTGTTAAGTAAGACCAAAGAATGCACTAGCTAACTATGATCTCTGGAAAGATCAAAGATAAACTCCTTTCACTAAAGTGATAAGGAATGTTCTAATGTGAGGTTTTAGCATCATTGAGACATTCTACAATGACTGTCTTTGTGAGAGCAAGGTTGATGTTAAAAGGTGCTGCTATCATAATAGGTTCTGTGGTTTCTATTGTGGATGACACATTCAGAAATAACAGAGGCCAAGGGGCAACATTTAACCATCACAAGCAAAGTCTGTGTAGTTGCTGCATGGTCAGCTATGATGGAATGGCAAGCAGGTGGCCTTGATCCTCAGGGATTTTAGGTAATGGCGAATACACCCTGCTGTTCCTAGGGATAAGTTATATGAATATTCAATGAGGGTATTGCTTGACTTATATAACTAAAAATAATCAAAAGCAGGTGAGCACAAGGCTGATGGCAGTCAGAAAATCACTGTTCCTAAGAGAGTTTTCAGACCTGTGCATGGTCCCAGACCCAGAGCCCAACAATAGAAGATGAGATAAAAGCAGTGGTGAGCATAGATAGTAGTCAGTATGTAACTTGCCAGACTAGGGAAAGGATAATTCTCAGATCATTCAAAAGCCATCTGATATAGGCTATGTTCTGACACTGAAACCAGAAGACACAAGGTACCATCAAGACCTCAGATAAGAGGTGAGGTTATAAATGGAGTTCTGGCAAAAGTCCATTTCACTCTGTCTCCAGTGGGTCCATGGAATAATTCTGCAGTCATTTCCCAGTCTCTGGAGTACATAATTATAAAATACATACTTAATAGCTGGCATTATCACATCAGTTCCCTGACCTATGCATTAATAAGCATTGTGATTGGAAATACAGAGTTACATGAAACTGCCTACCCATGCAGTCCCCAGCCAGGACGGTAAATAACAAGCCATATAGCATCCTGGCTGGAATGGGAAGGATTAGTACTACTCTCAATGACCCAAATAATACAAAGTCAGTTGTCATCTTCATATTTCCATTTAATTAATTGGCCTGAGAAGAAATCAGATGCACTAAGTAAATGTATGGTGGAATTACATAAATTTAAACAAGTGGTAACCCTAATTGCAGTTGCTATGATGGATATGGTTTCTTTACTAGAATGATCAATGCAACTTCTAGTTATTGGTACGAATCTATTTAGTGAATGCTTTTTTATTTTTAATATGCATCATGAAACATATCAAAAACTATGTGAATCTTTCTAAGAAGAATAGCAGTACACAGTAATGATTATGTTAATAAATGCATAGGTCTGTGGAAATAGAAGTGGTACCTTTCAAGTAAGTGCAATAGTGAGGAATGCAGCTTGCCCAACTCACTACAGTATTATAAATTTTTTTGATTTATGAATTTTGACTGACCACAACCTTGAAGAAACAGTGAGAGAAAAGAAGAAATTTAACGTGGCACATACGTGTACTGGACAGGTGCAGGAAGTGGACCATAGCAGATGCTACTGGTATCTGACTCATCTCCCCCCAGTGTTCACTGCTCACTGTTTCTTGGAAGTTGATGGCTTCTCACTGTACAGCCTTGTAACTCTCTGCCTCAGGGATTTCTCTAGACACATGAGGAGGATTTGCTGCATGTGGTGCTGCCATATTTTAGAGGAGTGAATGATTTCTATTGCAACCCTCTACCGATGACGATCAAGTGTATATAGCCCACCTTTGGACAATTTGGGACAACTCTGAGGTATGTTCTTCTCCATGAAGTAGCCAGTGGGACTAACAGTTTTTCACAGAGGTAACCCACCCATTAAGACATCTGTTTTGGTTAATTTTCCTTCCTTCTACTTTCCCATTCTCAAGCTAGTGTTTCTTGGGATTTCCTCCCAAATGAACAATTTCTCCTCAAATCTTAGACGCAAAGTCTACTTTTGGGGAAAGTTAATTTAAGAATCCATGTGTATCCTATTTTGTATTTATTCTATGTACTTATATTATCAATATTATTAACATCCATAAACACACAACAAAGAAGCTACTAGCTTGGTACAATCTTGGAATAAACTCTAAAAAGCACAGCTGATGCGTGCCTTTGAGAACGACATTCTGCATGAAAAATAGTGATAATAACAGTGATACCTTTTTCTTCCAATTTCAAGTTTTGCTTCCTGATAGCAGAGATAATCCAAATGTGGTATTATCATTTATCTAATTTTTAAAATGTTTTATTTGATATGTCTGTGTTTGTGTTTATTATTAAATAAAAACACATCACGTCTTTTCATGTCTTTCCAAAAGTCCCAAAACACCAAATGTTGGCATGGATGCAGCAAGATAGGAACACTCATACACTGCTGGTGGGACTGCAAACTAGTATAACCTCTATGGAAAGTAGTATGGTGATACCTCAAAGAACTAAAAGTAGAACTACCATTTGATCCAGCAATCCCACGACTGAGAATCTACCCAAAGGAAAAAAGAAATTCTATAAAAAAGATATCTGCACTTGAATGTGTTCATGGTAGCACAATTCACAATTACGAAGATGTGGAAACAACCCAAGCGCCCATCAATTCATGAGCGGATTAATAATGTGGTATATGTACATCATGGAGTAAAAAAAAGTGGTGAACTAATATCTCTTGTATTAACCTCCATGGAACTGGAGCCCATTCTTCTAAGTATCACAAGAATGGAAAAACAAACACTATAGGTACTCACCATTAAATTGGAACTAATCAATCAACACTTACGTGCACATTTAGAAATAACATTCATCAGAAATCAAGCAGGTGGGAGGGGGGAGAAGGGGATGGGTAAATTCACACCTAATAGGTACAATGCACACTATCTGGGGGATGGGCACACTTTGACTTAAACAGCACCAAAGCAATATATGTAACGAAAATGTTTGTACCCCCTAATATTCTGAAAAAAATAAAATAAAATAAAAACATACCAGTTATATGGAATCTTTGTGAAATTGCTTTTTCACTAAATATTATTACAATTGAATTCTACTAATATTACTCTGTTGTAGCTCTAATTAATTAAATTTCTGGCTATGTAATATTCTACTATTTGAATATATCACAATTGATCTATTTTCCTGTTATGTACTTTGAGTACTTAGGTTATTTTCTACTGTGAATGTTATCGTTTTGAAT